>NC_091480.1:68299851-68625112 GCF_036971445.1 Narcine bancroftii | reverse complement strand
AGAAGGCAGGAGAATGGAATGGCCTACATCTGCTCCTATATCTTCTGGTCTTATGGCCCCTCTTGATTTCAAGATTTGTACAAGCACTGACAGCAGAGTGAAAAAAAAATCCCAAGTTTCTAGTTAGATCCACAACTTCACAGCTCAGGAGATCAAACCAACTGCAATGTCCAACGACCACACATCACCAATATCAGTCAGACCAGTGATCAACATCTTTCTTTTGCTTTGTCTGGTTTAGGACGACATTAGAAGCTTGAACTAATCAAAATCTTTTAACATCTACATTTATCCGAGTTTTCTAGTCCATTGTATTTTCAACAGTAACTTACTGCACGATTGGCGTAGTGGTCAGCACAACACCTTTACAACGCCAGCTATCAGAACTGGGGTTGGAATCCCTGTAAAGAGTTTATACACTCTCCCTGTGTCTGTGTGGGTTTTCCCACGTACCTGTGGAGTATGTTGATTAGGTGTAATTGGATGGCACGGACTTGTGGGTCAAAATGGCCTGTTATTGTGCTGAACATCTAAAATTTTTTTTTAAATTAAGTTAATACACAGAATTGATGGAGAAACTTAGCAGGCCCTGCAGCATCCATAGGATGCAAAGATACGTAACCAATGTTTCAGGCAGAGTCCTTCTTCAAGGAATGAGCAAAAAGTAGGCAGGTGTCTGAATAAAGAGGCAGGGGATGGAGGGAGGAAGGGGAAGGGGGAGGAGCACAGGCCAACAGCCAAGAAGCCATAGGTGGATGTAGATAAGAGTACAGGAGAGGAAAGGTGAGAATTGATTGGGGTAGCTTTGTGAATGCAAAGCTGGAGGATAGGGACATGAGGAGGGAAGCAGTAGGAAAGGAGACATAGGGATAGGAAACAAAATATGGGGTGGGGGGAGGGGAGGGAGAACCGGAGAAGTCGATGTCAATGCTGTCTGGTTGGAGAATTCCCAGATAGAATACAAATTGTTGTTTCTCCAATTTGGAGCAGGGAAGCATGGTTGGTCCAATGCTGTTAAAGCACCAGTGATTGGGACTGGGGTTCGAATCGGACGCTGTCCATAAGGAGGTGGTATGCTCTCCCCATTTCTTCATGGGGTTTTCTCACACTCTTCAAAACCTTCCAGGGGTTGAAGGTTAATTGGGTGTAATTGGGCAGCATGGGCTCGTGGCCTGAAAAAGTCTGTACCATTCTGTATGTCTAATATTAAAATTTATAAATTTTAAACAAATTTGTGGGTGGTCTCAGTTGGGCAGAGCATGAGACCATGGACAGACATATTGTCATGGGAATGTGAAAGGGAATTGAAATGGGTGGCCACTGAGAGATCCCTGCTAGATCAGCAGACAGAGCAAAGGTGCTTAACAAAGCGATCTCCCAGCCTGCATCCAGTCTCTCCAATGTAGAGGAGGCCACAACAGGAGGCCTGAAAGGTGGGTTATATATACCTTTGCCTCCTATGGACGTTGTGGGACTTGTTGAGGTCCTCCAGCACTTTTATGTATTTACAATAATCGCAGTGTCTACAGACTTTCTTGCTTTAACAAATTAAAAATGTCTTGTGGAAATAATGAGAGTTTTGGAATAGCATTCCATCCAGTAAGTGGACTTTTACACAGCCACTGAACAGCAGAAAATTTCAGGAAAATTTCTGCTCTGGTGGCAGTGTAAAAATGTTGAGATGGAATTTATTATGCAAATTCTATCCCGTAATTTTTCAACTCTTACCCCTACACATTTTTATAGAGCGGCTGCAGTGTAAATTGACTGTAGCCACTCTGTAAGAAACATGTCTAATGAATACAACATTCCCCCTCTGATAAACTCTTCAACACAGGAAGGTTGTGTACGTGCCCCAAAAATGCCCCTGTTTAAACAACCACATCAGGATACAATAGTGGTAAGTATGCTAATATTTTTTGGAATAATTACAAAGTTTCTGTGTAAAAATGCCAATTGGCAGGTGAAGTGAGGCAAAGGAAGGAGGAAACACAAGGCCAGACTTGAAGGAATAGGAATTTGGGAGAGTTGGCTTGGGGTTGGGGGGTGGGGGGAGATGGTATAGATGGAATGCAGGGCTGGTTCAAAAGTTTCACAATGCACATTCAAGGTGTAGGATAGGGTTAAAAACTGTTGCACATTGCTTGAGAACTTCTCCATTGCCAAATAGCAGAGTCTCAGGCTCCCCACAGCTGCCTGCCACCGTAGGCAGCTCAAGAGATTGAAAACTTCACTCTGGTAAGGGAGAATTACAAGATTTTTATTGGTGGGAAACTGGAAAAAGTGACGAGAGTTGGTCTGAATCAGTCAATCGGTGGGACCAGAAATCAAAAAAAAAATCTGAACTGGAGTACTGAAAACAAATAGCTCTTGTGACCACGAGGGAAAATAAAATAAAATAAGCCAGACATGGAAACTTAAAAAGGCAAGTGACTATTTGTAGCACCATGGACCTTGCAGTTTTTCAAAAACACACACATGTCAAAGAACAGATGGAAAAAGTAATTTTTTGCAGAAGGCACAAGGTTAGGAGCCAAATACTTCCCACCAAGATAATCTTTCAACGTTCAAAACAGTAAAAAAAAAGGACAGTTTTAAAAAATTTTTTAAAACTCGGTGCCCCAATGACGTGGGTTTAACTTTACAGAGGGTCACAGGGTGTGGCACCAAATTACATGACACATCAAACGTGCAAAGGATGCTTCCAATCCTGCAGCCAGCATCAATGCAATGCCAGAAGCCAGATGAAGAAATGATTCTGCTGCTGTATGGCAAACAAACCCAGCCAAATATTTCAACTATGAAATCATAATACGTAAATGACTCGGGCAATTGACTCAAGCACACTGATTGAAAAACTGATTTTTCCTTGACAACTTCTGCCAGAGGTACTAATTTCCAGCAGGTATGGGTTCAATGTTTATTGGTCACTTCTGGCTATTTCACTGAAATGGGCCATTTTAAAGCACTTACCAGACAACCATTGAAAATGGGTATCATTGACAGGAATCTCAATGGTGTTTTCACCTGACATCCACTCTTTCAAACAAGGTCCGGGGGAGTGAGGCAGAGTAGTTGAGTGAGGGAGGGAGTAGGTTGTGAGTGCTAAAGTAATTTGTTGGACCTGTACTCCTGCCCTGGTTGTGATCACCTAACCCATCGCAGCATGTGGGACTTAGCCAGTCTTAACGATGGGAAGGGGGAGGTGGTGTTGGCAAGACAGTATTTTCAGCTCAAAGGCACGAGATGCAACTCAAATGAATTCCTGATGGACTGACACGTGAATCAGAAAGTAATGATATCCGACTAGAAGTGAAGAGGGCTTATACAAACGTTTTGGGACGTGGCTAGGCACGTGCAAAGCTCGTCTCCTGCAGCAAGGGCAGTGATTATGTGTGGGGTGTTGGATAACTATAGTTACGGTGCCTTAGTCGCTAACTCCCTGAATTTTTTGATGTTGGGTAACCATTAACAAACAAAAAAAAAATCAAGGGCAACTCCATATCCACATGAAGAGCATTCATCCTTAGCCAGTCTGTTGAAACTATGCTGGATTCCCCTGCTTGCCCTCAACTCTGCCATTAAAATTGAAAAGGTAATTTGCTAAATTAAGGTGTCAATCCAAATCTGTGCTGCTATTGCAACCTGGGTTTTGAATGAGCACAATGACTTGGATGAGGTGCACAGAACACCAGTTGGACAAATTAACATGGGTCATTTAGGGTCATCTTAAAACATTCACAGGCTTCTGAATTTCCAGCCAAGTGCCACAAGTGGCATTCCAAATGAATTAACTTTGAATAGCTTAGTTTTAAATACTCATAAGGGGTCTCTCCATGCTGATGATCATCTCCTAATCCTGACCATTCAATTCCAAACAATACAACTCTAATTATCCAAAATGGTCGGGACTGGGTCTATTAAGGATAAAGGTTTTTTTTCAGAGAACTGGGCATTTTTTTTAAAAGCAGCCCAGTAGCAACAGCAAATCATGTAACAGCGTTTATACAACAACAAACAATGGAAGGCTTTTAAAGCATTAAAATAATGTTTAATTCTCACCCCAAAAAAAAATGCTGGCCACTGCCAATCACCGACACCTCCCCACCATAGTGGGGCTCCCTGCCTCGAGCCTGAGGTTCCTGCTGCCACCCGGGAGCTTGAGATCCCCCGCTGCTGCTGGGAGCTTGACATCCCCAGTCAGTTCAGCTCGGAAAAAATTCAGATAAATGAGGATTTCTGATTTGTTTGGAATACCTTCATTTATCCAAAATTTACATTTTTTTGGATAATTAGATATTTTTGAGAATTCAATTTCGGACATTTGGAATCGTACTGTATTTTGCTACTTCTCAGTCAATTTGGTCAGTTTTCAGGCTATAAATTAAACCCACAGAAGAGTGAAATATTCATTTTGAACTCCTCATGCTCCTTAGATTCCTCTGTCCCTTTTAAAGTTGTTAAAAATCAATGTAACTTTCTAGGCATACTATTACTAAAAAGTTTATAATTTGTTTAAGAAAAATTTCCTTAATCTCTCTATTGGTGAGCATGAAAATATGAGATTATATAAACTCATCCTGATCACATATGGGCTTCAGAGAAGGAATTCTACTCTCCTTATCTCATCTAGCCATCATGCAACTCCAGATTAAACAATGCTGTTGATTCTTACCACTTACTCAGTCTGGGGCAATTAGGAATAGACAATAAATGTGTCCACATCCCATGGACTAAGAAACAAAATAGTAATAAACGAACAAGAATATGTGAAGAAGCTATCATCCAATTGTAAAGTACAACTGGAAGAAACTGCGTCCTCAGTGTAAAAACATGCAAATATATATAGACATGGCACACCTATTTACAAGGGTGTATGTATATGAGGTATATATATTTAAAAATAAATAAATAGAGTTTCAGAGGGATTTTATGAGCAGTTCATCAGTCATTCAGCAGTCTCATTGCCTGTGGGAAGAAGCTGTTCCTCAGCCTGGTGGTGCTGGCTCTGATCTCTTTCCCAATGGGAGCAACTGGAAGATGTGTGCAGAATGGAAGGGGTCCTTAACAATTGTGTGAGCTAACATCAGACAATGATCCTGGTAGATCACATCGATGGCTGGGGGAGGTGGTGAGGGTGACTCCAGTGATCCTCTCTGCCCCTCTTGTGGTCCTTTGGATTGACCTCCAATCTATTTCTTAGAGCAACTGCACCACACTGCGATGCGACCAGCCAGGACACTTGATATCGGTCCTGTAGAAGATTGACATAATGGTGGCCGGTAGCTTTACCCGCTTCAATCTTCTCAGGAAGGGCAATCACTGTTGCGCCTTTCTGACAAATGAGGAGATGTTGAGTGTCCACGATAGGTCACTAGTTAAGTGAACTCCAAGGAACAATGCTCTCCTCTCTCCACTACAGAGTAGTTTATATGTGGTGGAGGGTGGTCGTCCCTAGACCTCCTGAAATCCACAATCATCTCCTTCATGTCCACGTTGAGATTATGGTTGTTACTCTTGCATCATTTCATAAGATTCTCCACCTCTTCTCTGTAGTGAGACTCATCGTTGCTGATGAGGCCGACGGCTGTCGTGTCATCTTCAAACTTGATGACTCTGTTGGAGGTGGATCTGGTGTTGCAGTCGTGGGTCAGTTTCGTGAACAGGAGCAGGCTGAGCACCCAGCCCTGAGGTGCACTGGTGCTCAACGTTCTGCTACCGACCCGGGCAGACGTGGTCTTTCTGTTTAGAAGTCTAAAATCCAATTACAGAGAGGGATATTGAGTCCCAGTCTCTCCACAGCCTCTGGGAATAATCATATTAAACGCTGAACTGAAGTTGATGAACAGCTGCCTGTCATACAAGGCATCGTTCTCCAGGTAGGTCAGGACGGAGTGAAAGCTATTGCATTATCAGTGGAATGGTTCTGTCTGTAGGTGAATTGAAATGGATCCAGTGTCTCTGGGAGGTGTGCTTTGATGCATTGCTTCACCAGACGCTATATGGCTACGTTCTGTGCTACATGGCTGGCTCACCAAAGTACATTTAGCTGCAAATTCTGGAATGCTTTCCTAAAGTTCATAATCTCTCATTCCTTTAATATGGTCCTTAAAAGTCATTCGTCATCATCAGTCCCATTATCTGTCTGTTGCTCGGTGTTAAATTTTGTCTGATATGTGAAGCATCTTGGGGCATTTTATTGAATTATAAAGGTGCGATAAACATGCAAACTACTGTTATCTTCTGTATGATCAGAACTTACTCAGTTCAGATTTGTATATCTGAGCTACAAAGTACCAGGAAGCACACCAATGCTTCACCTTAAAACCTATATAGGAAGGAAGCTCCCCAAAAATCTAACGCTGAATTATGTGCACGCTGAAAAGACATCATGCTGCGAACAAACAATTTGCAATTTTAAAAAGAGGTGGTACTCGGAAAGGTGCATTATAAGTAAATACAAATTACAGACTACATGCATCTCCTCATTCAAAATTCCAAAGATGTTTCATCCAGTGATAAAGATCTATGACTGGCTTCAGCTACATTATCTGTTTCAACCTCAAAATACTCCATTATAATGTACAAATGTCTCATTGCAGTAACAGATTAAATGTTACACCGTTCAACCTGAAAAATGCTCAGTTCTAGGTTTAAGCAAGGATAATAACATTTGAGGTTGCACCAAAAGCAAATGCCACATGGAAATGGGCAACTTTGGGATAATATTTTTATATACTTTGGGATGCAGTACTATTTGAATTACTAGCTCCTTGCTAGTAGTTAGACACAATTTCTACATTCTGAAGGCACAAAGGGCTTGAACACAGTGCTAGATTAGACCCAGATATCAGCAAATGTTTTCTTCTGCAGACGTGCACAGCATTTATAATGGGAAGGATTTTCAATGAATTTCAAAGGTTTCCACCTGCTTCAAAAGGGCATCAATCATCCCAGTACCCAAGAAGAGTTGTGGGAGTTGCCTCAACGACTACTGCCCAGTAGCACTATCTTCTACTGTGATGAAATGCTTCAAGAGGCTGGTCGTGGCCAGAATCAGCATGTACCGAAGCAAAGATCTGGATCTGCTGCAATTTGCCTATTGTCACAATCGCTCCACAGCAGATGTGATGTCGCTGGCTCTCCACTCAGCTCTGGATCACCTTGAAAACAGCAATTCATACATTCGGCTGCTCTTCATCGACTGCAGCTCGGCCTTCAACACCATTATTCCCTCAGTGCTGGTCAATAAGCTATAAATTCTCGGCCTCTGTAACTCACTCTGCAACTGGATCCTTGACTTTCTCATCGGAAGATCACAGTCAGTACAAATTTGAAACATCTCCTCCTCATTGATTATCATCACAGGCGCACCCCAAGGATGTGTGCTTAGCCCACATGACTGTGTGGCCAGGCACGATTCAAGTGCCGATGACACCAGTGTTGTCGGCAGAATCACAAATGGCAATGAGGAAGCGTACAGAAAGAAGAAAGATCAGCTTGTTAAATGGTGTAACGACAACAACATTGCGCTCAACGTCAGCAAAACTAAGGAGATGATTGTGAACTTCAGGTGGAAAAGTCAGGGGAACACGACCCAGTCCTATTGAGGGCTCAGTAATGGAAAGGGTCAAGAGCTTCAAATTCCTGGGTGTGAACATCTCAGAAGATCGGTCCTGGAGCCTCCACATTATGCAATTACAAAGAAGGCTCACCAGCAGCTATACTTTGTGAGGTGTCGGAGAAGATTCTGTCTGTCACCGAAAACTCTCGTAAACTTTTACAGGGTAGAGAGCATTTTGGTTGGTTGCATCACTGCCTGGTATGGAGGTGCCAACTCTTAGGACAAGAATAAACTCCAGAGGGTTGTTAACTCGGCCTGTGACATCACGGGCACCAGACTTCACTCCATCAAGGACATCGACAAGAGGCGGTGTCTTAAATAAAGCAGCCTCTAGCCTCCACCACCCAGGCCATACCCTCTTCAGTCTGCTACCATCGGGAAAAAGGTACAGGAGCCTAAAGACCAGCACTCAACCACACAAGGACAGCTTCTTCACTGCTGCCATCAGATTCCTGAATAATCAATGAATCAAGACACTGCCTCACTTTTTGTGCACTACTATTTTTTATTATAGTAATGTCGGAAGATAGTTACATGAAGGTTTGCCCTGTGATGCTACTGCACAAACACTGAATTTCACATCTTGCTCATGACAATAAATTCTGATTCTAATTACATTTGCGGAGAAATTGGATTTCACCCATTTTTGTTGCATTGAACGGATTCTGTGTTTGTCCCCCATCTCCCAGAGGGGCGACAAAATAAACTTGCAAAATTGGCAAATTTTACATTTGGGAAAAAAAATGCATTTTGTCAAACGACTATTGTTAAAACACTACCCTTGTGTCCCGACAGCAGTAACATGCAGTGTTTATAGCTGCTGCATCCTTACCACATTGATCACTGGGAATCAAACCAGCACCTTTCACCACATTTTTCTTGATGACCATAATACAGTGGCTGTCATGGAGAACCCAAGTAGGTGTGGGTGGGGAGGATGGAATGTCCATGATGAGTCTGGTTGCACCCCATTCCACCATCACAAACCCCTGTGACCGCACCCATATTTCCATTCTCATGAACCAAGTGGTCTCAAGCCACTTTCAGACAGATTACAATGCAGGTAGCGACAGGTGTGAAGCACAGAACTCTGGTTAAAAGCTGTTGGCCACAGAACTGGCCTGCCTGGTTCTTGTTCGTGCCTTGACGAAGGGCCCAGGCCTGAAACGTTGCTTAGATATCTTTGCCTCCTATGGACGCTGCGTGATCTGCCGAGTTTCTCCAGCACTTTTGTGTATCAATTTAATCCAAACTAAGCTGACCGACAGATTTTGATGTTTGAAGCTTTCACTTTCTCCTCCTCCACTTTCATTCAAAACATACAGCCTATATCCATGCTCAGTGCCAATTGACAGGAGGCAGACTGTGAGATAAGCTGCGCGTCCACTTCAAAATGCTTTTTCTTCTGCAGACATAACCCCTGCCTCCTGAGCATTCCTTACCTCACAGTCCAGCAAAGAAATTGTACCACAGGGTCTTTTCAAAATATCTTGAGGATGGAATGAAGAGTGAAATCTAGCTGGCACATTTGTTCTAAAAATCAGTTTCATCCACATGTTCTGATCAACCAGGAACAGTGGCAGATGGCTCCTAGTTATTGATTAGTCCTCATGCAGGCATTTTAGTTGCCAAGAGATTACTGCTCATTTTACTCAAGAAAATTGTACTTTTCTGGACACTGGACTTCACTATTTAAATGGAGGTGGCTACAATTTTGGAAAAATCATAACAGATCTGAGAATCTGGCCCTGCAGGTAATTTAATGCATGAAAAAAGGTACAAGTGAGTTGCTACTATTTAGTCAGCTACTGAGCTGAACAGCAATTGTAATATTTAACAGAACATCAGCCTGTAATACACCAGTCACGGCATTTCTGCCTGTAACATGCCTCTGCTTTTCAGGTGAAGTATTTAATTTTTAATGGTGGCTGGAGACCGAGACCTTTTTCTTTCTTTAAACCAAACGTACAATGACAACAGGGCAGGAATACCACATAGCATTAAGTGGTAATTATTTTCATATGCATCCCTTTAAAGTTTGATTCAAAGATCTAAATTTATTAGTTTCATGTGCATTTATTTGGATTGAGCCTTATGATTGAAGTTTTTTTTGCAGAACAGTTGACTTTTAAAGTGTACCTTAAAAGAAGACATTTGGCTTGTTTTATCATAGAATTTTGATTGGGACATGCATTTTGAAATTTAAAATTAACAGGTTCTTTTTATCTATTCTGCAAAACAAGAGTCAAGACCTGACTTCACAATCCCAGTTCTTGTGTTCTGGGTAAAATCTAACAGATATATTGAGCCACCATGATTATTCAAAAGCACTGTTTCAGCTAATGGATCACAAGTTACCACCACCACAAATAACGGGAATGGCCTTGGCATTCTAGACTAGTCCCATTTGCCTGTATTTGGTCCATATCCTTCTGACAATTGTTGCAAATTTTCATCCATTGTAGCAATGCCCAATTGAAATTACTTTGGCTTCGAGGAAGTGCCATGGCTGTAGAATTCCTGCATGTAATATTACCACATGTAGCAACAGAAAACAGTGCTGAAATCATCTTTGTTTCAGCTTGTCAAACAGTCAAGGCAAGAAAAAAAACACAAAATTGAAATCCATATCAAAAAAATTGTGAATGTATTTGTCCTCATCTATTTTCTGGAAAACCCCTGAATAAATAGATATTTTTTGAAAAAAAATCTTCCCTTGATGAGAGCTTCATTAATTTAAATCTTATCCCTTACTACCATCAACAATAAGTGATGGCCTTTTCCCATGCTGGTGGTTCTCTTTTGACAACTGAATAATGAGCTAACTCAATCACCTTGACCTGTGTACACCAGATGAAGCAAGGATTCCAGGTTCCCCTCCTGTAAAATTGCAGTAAAAACTTTTATGATAGCCCAGGTTTTACAAACTCACTTGCCCCAATTCTTCACTTCAGGCTTAGCACAACCTGGCCCTCCCTGACCAGCAGTCTCATTCTTCTTGGCAATATTATGGAGCAAAAATTAGTCATAATTCTGTCCAGTGCCTCTTGTTATTGTGCAAGCCTTTGAGCATGCATGCAATGTCTTAGTGACTTCACTTGATATTTCTTGAAAGTGTGCAAGAATCAAATGAATCCTTATGAGTCATCCACAAGAAGGATGAGCAGGTGCAAGGGGAAAACTCATAATAAAAATTACTGCAATCAGCATAGGACACTGCTGGAGCTGCTGTTGGTGGAGACCCGGCAAGGCAGAGACACAGGCTCTGCTCTGAAAGGTTCAATTGGCCTGGCCCTAAAGCCAGCACCTCCATACAGGCTTTAAACGGCCTGTGAAAGGTGCCAAGAATTTTATTTTAAAATCCTGCATCCGTGGGGTCTGGGACCAAGATGGCAGTGCTTACGCTCAGCAGTGACCATGAGGGGTTGCAGACTCCGGAGAGTTGCAGACCAGCACAGGGCACCAGAAATGGAGAAAACACCCCTTATTGAGAAGAAGCAGCAGAAGAAACAACCCTACAGGACCGCACAGACTGCAAGCTGCTGGAGAAAGTGCTGAGGGGAAAAAAGGGCTCCCGAAGGACCTCGGGTGCTGAAGGCTTCCTGATCATGTCGGAGGTTGGATCTAGAGCTCAGGTTTCCAATGGATCAAACAGGAGTTTGTGTGGCCTGAGGCTGCGGGAGCACTAGAGACACCAAACACAAAAGAGTGCAATCGTTGGATATGCTTCGTATTGGTTTGAGCCATGTGACCACAAGCTCTACCTTGTAATCCATTTCTTGGTCTTCCATTGACAGGATTTTTGAAGATTGATGATCTTTATCACCATTATGATTGATCAAACTTGGTAGACAAACATAAAGCAGGGTGGCAGGAGTGTGGTGATGGTGGTTGATGCAACGCCAAGATAGAGAGATGACAGCACAAAGAGGAAAGAGCAGAAGTGGGGCACTGTTAATCATACGCACAGCTGTGAATACCAAGAAAAAGGAGTTCACAGACCATGCATTCTATACCAGATGAGTTCCCGAAGCATATGAGCAATCCTCCCCCTCCCCAAATCCACACCACCATCCCACACCTGCTTCACACAGCTGTTACAGTACTGGTGAGTGATAGGTCACACATAGGTTAAGCAAATGCCACTGCAGTGGATTTTAGTGGAAATAAAATAATAACTGTACCCAGCAAAGCGCAATCTTTGAAGTGGCTGCTTCTCAATTACTGTTCCAGCAACGAAACTTGGCAGTGTTGAAGTAGGAAGCACTGAGAACAGGCATTGGTGTATCCCCTCCCATTCATTGGTTAATTTCACAAGCAGCAATGATGATGTTTTACTCGGGACTTTTTTTCTGTTTATTCTATTTGCACAGTTGGTACTTTTGAATGGCATGCCACAAAAACCTCTCCAAACATATTGTGCTTGCAAGGGCAATGAAAGTTTTATGCTTATAGTGATTTAACATTCCCTATTTCTCTCTTTGGTCTTAACACAATGCTGCATATTTTAAAGCATTAAAATGAATGAGGATGAAGATGCATCTTAGACAATATGAACACTATCTTCTGAATGACAGACCATTTAATCCTTTCTTGCATATCTGTCGTGTGATTCATATCACAGCTGTTTAAATCATGCACGTTTACAGATCTGCTGCTAAAATTTAGTTGGCTTTTAACCGAGAGTCGGATCATCACATTTAAGAGCTTCTGCTATGTTCCTAATGTCATTGGCTATCTGCTGTTGATCTGCCAATGGGAAGATGTGCACCCTGTACCACAAAGACAGAGGAAAAGGTTCAAGGATGTATGTGCTAAAGGCTTCCTTGAAGAGGTGAATCATTCCCACTGCATCATGAAGATGGCCCTTGATTGCTCCAAGTGGAGGAGATTTTGGGACAGCATTGAGAGCCTCGAGGTAATCCATTGGGAGCACACAGAGGCCCAACGTAAATAGTGGAAGTAGTTTTTTTTTTAAGTTTATTTGTCACAAAATACCCAGTGTAGCGAAAAGGATTCTTCTATGAGTATATGAACAGGTCATCTCTAACATTCACACAACCATGTAACGAGCACAATTTCAGAGTATATGGTTATCATGAAAAGAAAACTAATTAGCACCAAGCAAGGGCAGCATGTTAACATTGTTACCAATGATTCAAATTTGTAGATGGCATTTAAATTGTGCTTAGCCATATAGTTAAGGGTGGAGAGAGCGAGAGAGAGAGAGAGAGAGAGAGCTTAGCATGCATCCTTGAGGTGCAACTGTGCTGATCATCAGTGAGGAGATGGCATTGTTTCCAATTCACACTGACTGTGATCCAGTTGAAGAGGGAGGTGCAGTGGCCCAAGATTTGAAGCTTGCTGACCATTACTGAGAGTTCTTATTACAGTGAGGAGCTGGAGAAAAACTACCCAAAATTTACCAAAAAACACTTCTTTTGTAAGGCTAGGAGTGGAATTCTAGTTCCTATTGTCCCTTTAAGGTCACCCAGTTAGTCTGCTCATTGGTCAGTGTGCATTCATGGTCCCAAGCTCCATGGAAGGGAGAAACTCAAAACCACTGAAGGACCTCAACTTGCAACACTTGGTAAACAGACTCCCAACTGTATCATACTTTGACAAAGGGCTCAGGCTTGAAACATTGGTTGTATATGTTTACCTTCTATAGATGCCGCAAGACCTGCTGAGATCATCCAGCATTTTATTGTGTTTTTACTACCATCACAGTGTCTGCAGACTTTTGTGCCTCACATCCAATGTTTCTCTACCATTTTTACTGCTAAAGGCTTCGTAGTATGAGAAAATGGGCCAAAAACATATCTGGTAGGTACCATGAGAAAGTAACTGATTTCACTTTGCTCGGAAGGAATACTAATGAAAAATAGAATATTCACATTGTCACTGGCATCTGGCTTGTAAGCATGGTTCCAAAGTTAGTGGATTTTATTGGTAGATGTTTTACAGATTGCCTTTGGCTTTTTACAAGTGATAAGGATGACTGTACAAGTGGGAACACTTAAATTTAATATTGTAGAATTCAAAGGCCAGACTACCAGTAATAGACTCATTCTAACAATACCTACAACAGGGCAATTACCACAAGTGATTTGATCATTCGTAACAAATAACAAGGTGGTCAGGAAATGAATTAGTCATTCCTGCAAAGGAGTTGTATTGGAAGGAGAAACACTGTTTAAAAGCTGGCAAAATAAGTTCATTGCCAGTAAATTTGACAGAAGTTTCCAATGCACACATTTTTCATGATAGACTTTTACTGGGTGTGATAGGTCACCGATAAAGACAAATACCCACCCAACGTTTAGATGATCCACAAGGGCTTCAGTGAGACAGGTGGCAGCTGCAACAGCTTCCTTCCTTCGCTTCTCTGTAAGGAAACAAAAACAAGATTGGCAATGGACTGCATGATTATGCAATTGTCTCATCACCTGAAGATGGGAAGAAATAACAACCGCATGCAGGTGAGAAAAGATGCAATCCATAATGTCTACTGTGTTCATCAAACGACACACTTAGAATAATGTGCGCGACTGTCTCAAGATCATTCATTTTTGAATAATTGCTTCAATTTATATTTTTTCTGCTGTCACGTTATTGTACAATGGGAGTTAAACATAGCTATTCTCCTACAGCATTCTACAACCTTAAATAATTTACTAAATCCCAACAACGGAATTCTAAAACAATAAGGACCTAAAGAAAGGGAGGCCAAGGTACCATGCACCTGTGCACATTGATAGCAAGTTGAGAGGGTTTAGAACCTTCCAGTTCCTTGGAATTCAGATTTCAGAAATCCCTTCCAGGAGCCAACACATTGAAGCAACCATGAAGGCGGCACACCAACACGTGTACTTTTTAAGAAATCTGAGGAGATCTGGAATATTGTCGAATACTCAAACATCTACAAGTGCACTGCGGAAAATATGCTGACCAATTGCATCACTGCCAGGTTTGGCAATTTGAGTGCTTAGGAACGCAGAAGGTAGCAATCACAGCCAGTCCATCACAGGCTCTGACCTCCCATCCATTGCAGACGAGCATGTGAAGTGCTGCCTCAAGAAGGCAGCCAACATCATAAAGGGCCCCATCTTGCTGCAACCTTCAGATAGAAAGTACAGAAACCTCAAGACAAGCACCTCTTGGTTCAAGAATAGTATTTTTCCAATGGCTAGCATGCTCTTGAACCTTCCCCCCACCCCTTTACTACACTAACCAGAAACTACTCTGGGACCCCACCAGAAACTACTCTGGGACCCCACCAGAAACTACTCTGGGACCCCAAAAAGACCTGTCTCCATGATTGAAACATGACTTTTTTTTTCCTTGCATTAACTATAACTGTGACCTGCAACAACCAGAATTTCACTATCATACATCTGCCAATGTACTGCACCAAAAAGTGGGTTATGTCTGCAGCTCCAACACAACACATTCCTGTTCTTACCATTGAAAAAGGAGTAAAATTTTAAAAAAAACATTGAAGCTTGTCCTCAAATTGGGGGGGGGGGGGTGGAAAAATCAGAAAAATAATTACCCAACATTAGATATTTTCAGCATACAGGAATGCTGAAGGGACTCAAGCGGTCTCAGTGTCCATAGGAGGTAAAGATATATAACTGACGTTTCTGGACTGAGCCCTTCTTCAAGGTCATATATCTTTACCTCTTATGGACACTGTGAGACCGCCTGAGTTTCTCCAGCATTTCTGTATGTTTTTACTACAATCACAGCATCTGCAGACTTTCGTGTCTCACATCAGATAGTTTAAGCCCAGTAGATGAAGAGAAGAAATAAGCAGAGAATCCCAAGTGATAACCCACATCTTATTTTCTTGCTTCTGAACAGTAAAAACAAATACCTTCTGACTGTTCTACATCATCACGTCAGAAAGCTGAAAAACATCAAGCAGAGGAAACAAAGGCCAGGAGACCAATAATCATCAACACTATAAATGTCAAAGAATTGGCAACAATAGTACAATATAAAGCAGCTATTAAATTTACTATATGATGGCCCCTCACAGCTCCCTCAGGGCGCCCCTCACAAAAAGGACAAGCACAATGATCCAGCAGGCTGCACAAGGCCCGCAGCGCTGCCCTCCAATTGGCCACAACTAAAGGAGCCAAACTGGCCTATCAAGGAAAGCGGATCGCAAATGCACCAATCAGCACTGGGGGTGGGGGGGGGGGCTTTGACCACACCCCTCAGTTTGAGAATAAAAACAGGGCTGTGAGCCCAATAAAGTTCAGTGTTAACTACACTCAACTGGGGTTTGTGTTCTTTCTGGGAACAGCAGGTTCTTTCTTTCTGAGCTAACCTGCATACAGCTATAACCTTTCCTGCATTATAGGCTCTAAAGAGCTATAGCTTGTAGCAGCTAGCCACAGTGGCGACCCCAACAGTCCAGACCCAGCGATGGAAGCATACTCTTCGATCAACATGCTGTCATTGAAGCTGCTGAGCTTCTGGGCAGTGCAGCCCAGCAAATTGTTCCAGCAAATCAAGGCACAGTTCGCCCTCAGGAAGACCACTTCCAATGACACCAGTTACTACCATGTGGTGGGCACCCTTGACCAAGCCACAGCCACCAAGATCACAGATTTCTTGAAAAAGCCATCACAGCAGGGCAAGTATGACGCCATCTGAGAGCTTTTAACGCACACCTTCGGACTGTCTGAGCACAAGCGTGTAGCCTGAGGGACAGGACCCCATCTGACCTAATGGGCAACCTGGTTGCCCTACATGATGGCCACGCCCCCTGCTCACTTTTTAGGGAACTGTTCTTGGAAAGGCTGCCACAAAATGTCTGGATGATGGTGCAGGGAGAGGACTTCAGCGACCCATGAAAGGTAGTGGAGAAAGGGGTCTCCCTGCTGACCGAGAGGGAAACAGCCTTTGCACTACATGAAATGTCCACGCCCATTATGCACGATGCTGCCCCAGCACTGCAGCATGTGGGCAGGCAACAGCAGCAAAGATCCAACCAGATGACCAGGCAACAGACACCCCCGGTGAGCAATACTGTTATCAGCAGTAGCAGTGGGGTGCAGAGGCCTGGCGATATCTCTCGACCTACACATTCCCGGGAAACGCCAAAAGCTGGCTATTGCTGGTACATAGAAATGAATAAATGTATTCCATTGGAAAAAATAACATAATTTAAAAAATAACGTCACAGTATTCAAACAAATTTGGGAACCGTACACGGAACACAACAGAGAGGGGCTACCGCGGACCTCCACCCCCTAAAATGACAGAATGAGAAGACGACGAAATGAACTGACCCAGTGGGTAAAAGTAGATGACACAAATTTCTTGTTTATTTTCATTGTGTGATGACATTGTTTAATGGGTTTATTGTAATGTATATGTTGAACGTTTAGTGGGTAGGGAGGAGGGTGGGAAGGAGTGAGGGAAGGGAGGGGTGAAAAAGGGGAGAAAATGACACTGTGTATATTCAAGAGGGAAATGTTTGTGTGTATTTTGGTTAATAATATGAAAAATTAATTTTTTTTTTATAAAGCTGGCCATTGTTAATGGCTACATCAGCCAGCCATCTTAACAGCCTCCATGTCCAAGACTCCCTATCCGGACGTCATTTCTTAGTGGACACAGGCAGAAATCAACGTGACCATAACTGACATCCACAATGGCTCAACAGCCCAGGAACTAAAGGCCACCAACAATTCAGACATATGAACCTATGCAACTCACACTATCCCCCTCCACTTTGGGAGCAGCCATTTTAAATGGACCTTCACCCTAGCAGCAGTTTTACACCCACTTCTTGCGCAGACTTCCTACGAGCCAACTCACTGTTAGTGGATGTTAAAGGCTGCAGATTTGTGTGTGTCACAACATTCCAGACCCGCGAACTAAAGGGGAAGGAACCCGCCACCTCCCACCTGCATTCGGTGATGTCAGCTGACACAGAGTTTGTGCGAATCCCATCCTAATCTGCCATTATTTTCGACATCCAAGGTCAAGCATGGGGTAAGACACCATATTGTCGCTACTGGTCCACCCCTTCATTCCAGAGCGCATGGCCTCCCACAAGAAAAACTCAGCCTTGCGAAGGAAGAGCTCCTTGAAGTGGAGGAGCTGGGCATTGTACGCCGCTCTAACAGCCCTTGGGCCTCCCCACTCCACATGATCCCTAAAGCTACAGGAGGGTGGAGGCTGTGCAGGTTCTACAGATGCCTCAACGAGGCCACAATGCCTGACCACTACCCTGTGTCCCACATTCAGGACTTCACTACATATCTACAAGGGGCACGGATCTTCTCCAAGATAGATTTAATTCAAGGCTACCACCAAATCCCAGTCCACCCAGAGGACATTGTGAAAACAGCACTTATCACCACATTCAGCTTATTTGAATTTTTAAGGATGCTTTTTGGACTGAAAAATGCAGCCCAAACATTCCAATGATTAATGGACGCTGTGGTCTGGGACCTCGACTTCATTTTTGTCTACTTAGACGACATCCTAATTGCCAGCCACAACCAGGCTGAACATGCCACTCATACAAGACTGTACAAGAGATTGAGTGAGTATGGACTAACTATTAATCCAGCTAAGTGTGAGTTTGGAAAAGAGGTAATCAACTTTATGGCCCACTGCATTGACAGGCACGGTACTAGGCCAGAACCCGAGAAGGTAGAGGCCATTAAATCTTTTCCACAGCCTACAAACGTTAAGGGCCTTCAGGGATGATTAATTTCTACCACAGATTCATACTGGCAGCAGCCCACATCATGCGGCCCCTTTTCTCTCTCATGTCAGGCACCCAAAAAGATCTCAAATGGAATGCAGAAGCCTCAGAGGCTTTCCAAAAGGCTAAGAACACTTTAGCAAATGCCACTCTCCTGGCACACTCACAATCAGAGGCTTCCCTCACAGTTGATACCTCCAATACAGCAGTTGGAAGAGTATTGAAACAATTAATTGAAGGACACTGGAGACCTCCAGCCTTCTTCAGTAAACACCTGCTGCTTCCTGAACGACAGAGCACGGTCGACAGAGAACTGCTGGCACTGTACCTGGCCACAAGACATTTTCGTTACTTCCTGGAAGGAAGGAAATTCAAAGTGTTTACTGACCACGAAACACTAACTTATGCTTTCAGGAAGGACTCGGACCCTTGGTCGGCCAAACAATGTTACCTTTCTTAAGTCTCAGAATTTACCACAACATTGAACATATTGCTGGCAAGGCAAATGTCGTGACAGATATGATGTTACGTTCAAACATCGGCTGTCCACATCACCTCTCCAGGCAATAGATTACAAGGCCTGGCTGAAGCACAATACTCTGATCTCGACATTGCAGCCTACAGAACGGCTGTCACTGGCCTCCGTATCGAGGACTTTCCCTTTGGTACAGGCAATATAACTTTACTCTGCAATACCTCGACTGGTCAGCCCTGTCCCAATATCCCCATCACATGGAGGAGGCAGATATTGAAATCCATGCACAGTTTAGCCCATCTTGCCATCAAGACCACGGTCAAGATTGTGGCCAACCGTTACATCTGGCACGGCCCTCATAAACAAGTCACTAATTGGGCCAGAACATGCACACCGTGCCAAACTTCGAAAGTCCAGAGATACATAAAAGCCCCATTCCAAACCTCTGTGGAACAGGTTTAACCATCTTCACATGCCAGGGAACTCCTCAACACTTGGGTGATAAGTTTTGGGGTCCTCAGACCCAGTTCGCCTCCAGTCTTTGGGTGGCCCTAGCAACACCACTCAGGAGACAGCTACACCACACTACAGTCTACCATACCCAAGCGAACGGGCTAGTAGAAAGGTTCCACCAGCACCTAAAAGCAGCCTTGATGGCCTGACTCACTGGACCTAACTGGGTTGATGAGCTACCTTCTTAAAAATCCTCTTTGGCGCAGTTCAGATGCCTAAGTCTCATCTGCCGAAATGGTGTATGGGTCACTGTTAGTCATCCCGGGCAAATTTATAGCCACCAACAGGGAAACCAAAGAACCCCTCGCAGCGAAGCCCTAGCATGCCTCAGTGAGCAGTTGGGAACCCTGGCCCCTTTACCACCCAAAGCGCACAGCACACATTTGTCCCCAAAGATTTTCAGAAATTCACACGTTTTCATAAAACCTGGAGTACACAGACCCCCGTTGCAGAGACCCTATGAGGGGCCATACCGTATCATTAAGCACAATGGTTCAACTTGTGTAATTGACATCAGAGGCCAAGAGGAGACTTACCATTGTCAGGTTAAAACCAGCACATTTGGACATTACACAGCTGATTAACCACCCTCCTCCCCCACAAAAGAGGCCAGCCTCCCAAGAATAACAGTTTTGGGTGGTGGGGGGGGGGTCATGTGATGGCCCCTCGCAGCCCCTTCAGGGTGCCTCATAAAATGAAGGACGAACGCGACGATCCAGCAGGCTGCACAAAGCCCGCAGCGCTGCCCTCCAATTGGCCACAACTAAAGGAGCCAAACTGGCCTATCAAGGAAAGCGGATCGCAAATGCACCAATCAGCACTGGGAGGGGCTTTGACCATGCCCCTTATCTTGAAAATAAAAGCGGGGCTGTGAGCCCAATAAACCTCAGTGTTAACTACACTCAACTGGGGTTCATGTCATTCTTTCTGAGCTAACCTGCACACAGGTATAACCTCTCCTGCACTACAGGCTCTGCAGAGCCACAGCTTGTGGCAGCATCCTTTATCCTCAAGCAGAGGAAACAAAGGCCAGGAGACCAATAATCATAGGCACCATAAATGCCAAAGAATTGGCAACAATAGTACAATATAAAGAAGCTATAAAATATAAAGACCTACCAACTTTATTTCCAGCTTTATGAAATACTGGTAGCTGCAGGTCCAAAATAATGTATTGAATTATTCACAAAAAATAATGTTAAGGAAAAACATTGCATACAAAATCTGATGAAAAATCTATATGTGAGATATGTCCCTGTCATTTCTCTTTGCAGTCACTTACCTAAAATAAAACTAACTTTTATTTAAAGAGAAAAAGTTTTTTAGTCCTTGAATGCCAGATCAAAATTCAATGACTTCCACTTGGGGAGCTTTTTTTCCTTCATACTGTGGGAAAAGAAAAGAGCTGATTGAGACTGTACAAAAAACACGAGGCTGGAGAAACTCAGCAGGTCAAACACTGTCCTTTCTGTAGCAAAGATAAAGATACATAACTGATGTTTCGGGCTTGAGCCCTTCATCACGATGTGGACAAAATGTCAGCAGGTACCCCAAAAAAATGGTAGGGGAGGGAGGGATAGGGGAGATGCACTGTCCCAAAGGCAGAAGGTAAATTACATGCACGTCTCGATGCCAAACTCTTCTTCTGTTGGTTGCCTTCATCTCCAGGCCAACTTTAATGTCTGGGACTCTTTCCCCTCCCCCCCCCACCCCCTCTTCTTGGACACCTTGTCTTGGCCAGCTGCCTCCTTTGGATCTTTAGCTGTTCTCCCCAACTATTTTGTTCAGGCACCTGCTGGCATTTTTCAACACCTTGATGAAAGGCTCAAGCCCGAAACATTGGTTATGTATCTTTATCTTTGCTACATAAAGGACACTGTTTGACCACCTGAGTTTCTCCAGCACTGTGTTTTTACTTCAACCGTGGTGTCTGCAGACTTTTGTGTTTTACTACTCATTGAAACTGTCATAGTTTTATCTTCACTGCTAAAAGGATGCTGCTTGGATAGTGTACTGGATCATTACATTTTTTTCAAGGTACACAATGGCATAGGGGTTGGAAAGGAAGGAAAAGACCCTTGTCACATTGACCTACCAATCCAATCTGTAATGCAATATTATCTTGTGAATTATCAGCAAACCACATCTTCATAACTTAAAATGCTACACATTAAATTGGGTGTTATGACTTTTGTTTTAACATTGCTTTTTAAACTGCCAATGAAGGGAATAGCATTAAATATCACTCAGAGGATGTTTGGCTATGCAACTGAACATTAAAAGTCTCATGGCTAGATATCCTAATGCCAGAATTTTATTTAAAAAAACAATGTTCTCATTTCAAGTGCATTAACACTTGCTGGGGTACAACTTCACCAATGCCAACATCCATACAGTACGTTCTTCAGTTAATTATACAGCATACACAATTAAACAGCAAGTGCCAGCTGACTCTTCAACTATTGATAGCAATAATCAATAAAAGCAAATTGGCAAAGCTGAAGTGAACAGATTTCAACAGAAATTTGTCTGACCCATCCCAACTAATCTTACAATCCAACCTGTTCCCTTCTCCCCCATTTGCACTACCTAAATCTTAACCATTAGAATCCCAGACCCTTACCTACTCAGATTGATCCAATTACTTTTGCATGCTTCATCACTGCATTGTGTGCCACTATATCACAGTAGTTTATATATCCAGAGGATTCACAAGATATAGGAACAGAAGTAGGCCCATCAAGTCTGCTCCACCATTCTATCTTGAGCTGATCCATCCTCCCATTTTCTCCCCATAACCCTTGATGCCCTGACTAATGAAGTACCTGTCAGACTCTGCCTTAATACACCCAATGACCTCACTCCCCCAGCCGCCTTTGGCAACAGGTTCCACAGACTCACAACCGTCTGGCTAAAGAAAATTTTCTGCACTTTTATCCTTAAGTTGTGCTCTCTAGTCCTAGAATCCCCGACCATGGGAAACCTACTTGCCACATTAACTCTGTTCAGACCTTTCAGCATTCAAAATGCCTCTATGAGGTTCCCCCCTCATCCTTCTGTACTCCAGTATAGTTCAAGAGCCAACAATTGTTCCTCATATGCTAACCCTTTCATTCCTGCTATCATTCGAGTAAATCTCTGAACCTTCAACACCAGCACGTATTTTACCATATTAGGCGCCCAAAACTATACACAGTAGTCCATATGAGGTTTCATCAGTGCCCTTGAGTCTCAGATCACTCGCCTGTTCATTGTGTACTGCAATTTACAAACAAAATACTAATATAAATCAGGAGAAAGGAATTCCTAAATACACCAATATTGGAATGACAAATAGATATGGTGCCCAAATGGCCTGGTTTCAGGAATGTTAGATCTACGTGATGAAACGGAAATATTTTTGCCAAGAATTCTCTATTCGAGCAGATGTTTAAAAATTGCAAACTGAAACTTCAAAGCTCAGAACTGCTATATTTTCCCAGATGCTCTCAATGAACAACAGTGAGAATCTGAAATAAATTCTTGAACTATCATTTTTATAATGGATTAAAAGTTGGTGTTAAGGGGCAAGGGGCTAACACAATGTAGCTCCTTTTTTAAATTTTTTATTTTATTTTTCACACCATGAACCATATTGACCAAAATACACATAAACATTTCCCTCTTGGGGGGGGGAAGAAAATGACACTGTATATATTTGAAAAGGAAAATGTATGTATCTTGGTCAATGTGGTTTATGGTGTGAAAAATAAAAAATTAAAAAAAAACATTTCCCTCTTGAATATACACAGTGTCATTTTCTCCCCTTCTCCCCCCTCCCTTCCCTTCCTCCTTCCCATCCCCCCTCCCCACTCACTAAACATTCAACATATTCAATACATTAAACCCATTAAACAATATCTCACACAATGAAAATAAACAAGAAAATTGTCATCTACTTTTACACACTGGGTCAGTTCATTTCATCTTCTTCTCATTCTGTCATTTTAGGGGGTGGAGGTCCGCGGTAGGCCCTCTCTGTTGTGTTCCATGTACGGTTCCCAAATTTGTTCGAATACTGTGATGTTATTTCTTAAATTATATGTTTTTTTTACATTTATTCATTTCTATGTACTATTGCTGTATTCCCAGGCTATCTTCTGATCTCCAGGTTGACACCCCACATTTTTTTGCAACAGCTAAGGCTATCATAATAAATCTTTTTTGTGCTTCATCCAAATCAAGGCCAAGTTCTTTACTTCTTTTTTGGTATGTTACTTTTTGTGATTTTATTTAATACCTGATTTAGAAACGTTTCCACTTTCTCACATGCCCAAATTGCATGTACTGTTGTTCCTGTTTCCTTCTTACAGCGAAAACATCTATCTGATAATGTTGGATCCCATTTATTTAACTTTTAGGGCGTGATGTATAGCCTGTGTAACCAATTATATTGTATCATGCGTAACCTCGTGATTATTGTATTTCTCATAGTTCCGGAGCATAGCTTTTTCCATGTTTCATTCTTTATCTTTATGTTTAGATCTTGTTCCCACTTTTGTTTGAGTTTACAGCTTATTTCATAGTTCTCTTTCTCTTGCAGTTTGATGTACATGTTTGTTATAAATCTTTTAATTATCATTGTGTCTGTAATCACATATTCAAAACTGCTTCCTTCTGGTAACCTCAGCCTGCTTCCCAATTTGTCCTTCAAGTAGGTTTTCAGTTGGTGGTATGCAAACATTGTACCATGAGTTATACCATATTTGTACTTCATTTGTTCAAAAGATAATAAATTATTTCCCAAAAAACAATTTTCTGTTCTTTTGATCCCTTTTCTCTCCCATTCTCTAAAGGAAAGGTTATCTATTGTGAAAGGGATTAGTTGATTTTGTGTCAATATTAATTTTGGTAGTTGGTAATTTGTTTTTTTCCTTTCTACGTGAATCTTCTTCCAAATTTTGAGCTGATGGTGCAGTAGTGGTGAATTCCTATGTTGACCAGCTTTTCATCCCACTTATATAGTATATGTTCAGGTACCTTTTCCCCTATTTTATCAAGCTCTAATCTGATCCAATCTGGTTTTCCCCTTGTTTGATAAAAATCTGATAGGTATCTTAATTGTGCTGCTCTATAATAATTCTTAAAGTTTGGTAGCTGCAGGTCCCCTTGTTTGTACCATTCTGTTAATTTATCTAGCGCTATCCTCAGTTTCCCCCCTTTCCATAAGAATTTCCTTATTATTTTCTTTAGCTCATTGAAGAATTTCTCTGTTAAGTGAATTGGTAACAATTGAAATAGGTATTGTATCCTTGGGAAGATATTCATTTTAATGCAATTTACCCTTCCTATCAGTGGTAAATCTTTCCAATGTTCCAAGTCATCTTGTAATTTCTTCATTAATAGCTGATAATTTAATTTGTTTAGATGGCCTAGATTATTATCTAGTTGAATACCTAGATATCGGGTTGCTTGTGTTTGCCATTTAAATGGTGATTCTTTCTTAAACTTTGTGAAATCCACATTATTCATTGGCATCGCTTCACTTCACAATGTAGCTCCTTTACACAGTTCACAGAATACGAGCTCAACAAAAATTACACAATTATACACTCTTTGTACAAGAGACATTACAATTAAACCCAATTTATCTCAAACCTGATTCTGCTGAACCAATCAAAAAAAAAAGTTTCCTGTATGTATCCCATTTTAAGGATTAATGTTACCAAATACACTGAGGTGATAAAGTACCAAATGCAGCAACTACAGTAGCTTACTTATTTGTTCACTGTTGACTTACATCAGTTTGTCACTGTACATGGTATCATTTCAATACCAGCAAACTTTGTTTTAAATTTAATTTTTTAAAATTAATACAGCACCATAACAGGCTTTTCCGGCACACAAGCCTGTGCCCATGTAACCAATTAACCTAACAATCCAGATGTCTTTGGAGTTTGGGAGAAAACTGGAGTACCTGGGGAAAACCCACACAGTCGCAGGGGGAATATACGAACTTCTTACAGACAGCGCTGGATTCAAACCTGGGTCTCTGGCAACCATTACGCTAACCATGCTGCCCAGATTTTAGGAGATTCTCAGCAATTTTCAAAAAACATTACCCTTTCATCATTTTGATAGCAATTCTGAGGAAGGTGGAAGTCGACTGTTATTTTCCATTCCTTGAGCAATAACTGGAAGTCAGATCTGGCCTATCCCCACGAACTTTCTAATGACCTATAAAAACGGCAGGTTCATTGAATCTTGCAGCATATGAGGGGATCTCTTGGCTCTTTAGATCTGTGCCAACCCTCAGGTGGAGATATCCAGCTAACCCCATTCTCTTTTTTTTTTAAAAAGATATAGTATTGCAATCGATTTCTGGGGTGGCACAGTTAGCGCAACACTGTTACAGTGCCAGTGATCAGAACCAGGGTTCGAATCCTGCACGGTCTGCAAGGACTGTATGTACATTCTCTGCATGGGTTTTCCCCGGAGGCTCCGATTTCTTCCCACCATTCAAAATGTATTGGGGGTTGTAGGTTAATTGGGCAGCAAGGGCTCGTGGACTGAAATGCCCTTTTACCAAGCTGTATGTCTAAATGTTTTTTTAAAAATCCTTAAAGTGTTTCTCAAAAGGTTACTTGTCCAGAACATCAAGTGGGAAGAGGAGTTAGGGTGGAAAAGAACATTTAATTTTTGTATTTGATTCAACAAAAACCTTCACAAAACTCAAGATATTTCAATTTACTAGGATTTTCAGTAGATATCTACTCTTTATTCTGCTTTCTTGGCTTAAAATATTAATGTTTGGATTGCCCTAATTATTATTCATTTCTCAGTCAATACCATCACAATGCAATAACAGTTACTGCAAGTATCTCACTGCTATAGGTGGAGCCTTGTTACCTGCAATCTAGCTGCCGTATTTGCTTATACAGTCAAGAGAATAAAGCATGCTTCAAACGTGATTTGTTAACAATGAAGCAGTTGAGAACATAAAGTGCACAAAATATACCATATGCAATTTTTTTTCCCTTTGGCTATGATATAATGAGTTTAATAATTCCATACATCTGTGCTACAATCATTTCCTCTCCTTGTTCTCACTGCTGCTCAATACTATCAATCAATCTTTCTCTTCATCCAGTGCAACAAATCGCCATCATGCCCAAAGGATTTCCATTCTTTGGTCCACGATCAACTTCAATATACCTCAGGGCTCCATCTCTGGTCTCCTCCCCTGAATTATTTACATGCAGTCATTTGCTGATATCACTGCAACTACCAAGTCATCCTATACCTCCAGGAAAAAGACAGCTAGCCTTCTCTCCAAGTCTCTTCCATCGATTTAAACATTACACTTTCTAACTACATGAAGATCCAAATGCATGAGATTTTCCTTTAGTTTCCCACTAGCATACCCAAAGGAATTCTCTTCATTTTCCTAACGAGAAGTCTGTATGTATCTCCCACTGGCTCTGGCTCCACAAACCTCCTCAGCTGCTGACTTGGACTAGATCAGGACATGTAAATGCTTGGTGCACTACTCAAGCCAAGCTGCTGCCGAAAATCCCCTCATCTAACACTGCAACAAAATCAGTAGACTTCTCCTCTGCTGCTAAAATCATTGTCCACATCTTCATCAAGTTGCACCCAAACATCTTTTACTTTTGCTGCCAAACTTCAACCTCATTCAAACGAAAGGACAAGCCTCCTCTCCTGCATGTTCTTACCTGCCACATCTTTTCAAAAATTAACTAAATCACCCTCAGTGGTTAAGATGACTAAACTATGCTCTTTCATTGCTAACCACGGAAATCCTTGTCCTGGAACACTGTATTTTATCACCTCCTTCTCACTTTTAAGTTTATTGTCATCTGATTTTCCAAGTACAACCCAATGAAACAGTGTTCTCTGGTCCTTGGTGCAAAACACGCAAACACACAACCAGACAAAACACACATACAGACAAACAATACACATGCAGGACAAGTATTTCATCAATACAGATAAATAAATATTGCTTCATGAACACAAAAGTCTCATATCTCAAAACCCTTCTCAAACCCCTAATCCCCTTTTACCACCATGACTGCTTTTCCTTCACAAAATAATATATTTGAACATTCTTGCTTTGTATGAGAAACAATGCAAAGCTGTTAACTGATGTAGCTGCAAATTGATTGTGAACAAAATCTAAACCATCAGCAATGAAAGGGGAAGGAAGTGTGCAGCAAAAAAACATGAATACTCAAATCACCAAATGTGAGGTGACCTTCTAAGGAACATGATGTGGTTGCAATTTAAATATTACACAATTCTCACATGGTAAATACAATCCAATTGTAAACATGTTCTGAATTAAAAACACCCATAAAACAAGTGACTGAAGCTTTTTCTGCAACAAATAAAGACTTCATGACAAGTATTGATCAATGGGGGTCAGTCAGTGGAAACATTAGTTTGAAGAAATACCACCCTGCTGTTTTCAAAAGTACTTTATTAATCTCATTGGGATTTAAAAAGCACTACCATTACAAAGAAATGTTTGGCAAACCTTAATCAATATGCAATACTGAGTCACTTGCCAGTCCCTTTAATCTACTGAAATGAAAACAAAAAGAGCTGACACTGTGTAATCAAGGCAGCGTCTGTCACAACCCAAGCCTTGTGGATTGTGATGAAGTTTATCTGAGATCACAACAGGATCGAGATGAACTGGGAAAGTGGGCAAAAGTGCAATTTAACTTGGACAAGTGCAAAGTGATATTTTGGAAAGTTAAATCAGGGCAGGACTTGCATGGTGGATGATAGGATCCTGGGGAGTGTCGTAGAACAAAAAGACCTAGGGGTACAATTACACAGATTCCCAAAAGTGACAACAAAGGTAAACAGCAAAGGGAAGGCGGTGTTTGGTACACTTGCCTTCATCAGTCAGGACATTGAATACAGGAACTGGGTCATCATGTTACAACTCTTCAAAACGATGAGACCACACTTGGAATATGTTGCACAGTTCTGGTCATTCCACTATCACAGTGGTTCTCAACCTTTTTCTTTCCACTCACATACTTTTCACTTTAAGTAATTCCTATGCCATCAGTCCTCTGTGATGAGTAAGGGATTGCTTAAGGCATATACCTATAATATCATAATAATAATATAAACATATATAATTATATACAACATAATAATAGAATAGTAATATAATCATACCCTGATGAAGGGCTCAAGCCCGAAACATTGGTTATGCATTTTTACCTTTGTTATATAAATGATACAGTTTGATCTGCTGTTTCTCCAGCATTGTGTTTTTCATACAAAGTTCAGATTTAATGTCAGAGTACAGAAATGAAATCACATACAACCCCAAGATCCTTTTCCTGTGGGCGCAGCAGAATTACCACTCATTGGAGGTGCAAAAAAAAACTGTAGTGTACACATGTAAACAAATAAAAGAAATGTAAACAAATAAAAGAAATGTAAACAAACTGACTGTGGAATACAGAGAGGAATAAAATCAATAGAGTGCCAAATAAGAGCCCTTAAATGAGCCCCTGTTTGAGTTTGTTGTGGAGGGGTCTGGTGGCAGAGGGGGAGCAGCTGTTCCTGAACCTAATAGTGTGAGTCTTCTGGCCCCTAGACCTTTTTCCTGATGGCAGCAACAAGAAGAGAGCATGTGCTGGGTGGTGTGGATTTTTGATGATTACTGCTACTCTCTGACGGCAACGTTCCCTGTAGTTGCTCTCGATGGTGGGGAGGGTTTTGCCTGTGATATCCTGGGCTGTGTCTACTACCTTTTGGAGGACTTTACGCTCAGGGGTATTGGTGTCCTCATACTGTGATGCAGCCGGTCAGTGCACTTTCCACCACACATCTGTAGAAATTTTACGACCCAACCTCCGCAAACCCCTGAGGAAGTAGAGGCGCTGACGTGCTTTCTTCATGGTGCCATTGGTGTGTTGGGTCCAGGAAAGATCTTCTGAGATAGTGACTCCCAAGAACTTAAAATTTGCTCACCCTCTCCACCCCTGAGTCCCCAATGAGGCCTGAATTGTACACCTTTGGCTTTCCCTTAATGAAAGTTGGCAAATTCGTCATGGTACAGCATGCAGTCCATTTGACACAATGGAATAAAATTGAGCTATCTCATTTCAAGGGAATAACGATGTAGTTTAGCCCACACAATGACTATCCACTCTCTAACCCAACACCACATCCCTTACTGAAGTTTCAGAAAATAAAATGAAATGGCTTACGATGATGGACAGCCAAATTCACCAATCAGCAGCAGAGGTTGGTGGTTGCTCACCGTTTGGAGGCAGGCCTTCTAGTTATCCAAACCAATCAGAGAAAAGACAGGGCTCGTCTCCATGGAGACAATAAGCCTCGATCTCAGCTGGTGAATGGCGCAGGAATAACTCCGTTTCGAAAGAGAAACTTACAAAAATACTATCTGGGCATACCTTGCAGTTCCTTGCGTTCATTTTGCTTCGCTTGGTGATCCTTCAGCAGACGGGACAGCATGACGGAGAGCTCGGTCGGGACGAGGGCAGCGCCGCTCCACGTCCTGCCCGCCAATAGGAATTGAGTGGCGGATCTCGCGAGAACGGCGGTCATGTCACGTGGATAGTGCAGTCGAGTTGGGCAGCCTGCAGTGACAAAGGTGTGAATGTGTTCAGGTTCTGACATCTCACAAATATATGGAAATATTTTTTTTTAATTTGGGCAAAAAAAGTACAGCAAATGCAATAGGCTAGGCAGCATTTGTGGACTGGAAAAAAGAAATAACACTGAACAACAATTGTTTTCAAATAATTTCAGAGTGCAGACGTGACATCACATATAACCCTGAGATTCTTTTTCCTGCGGGTACGGCTGAATTACCACTTATTGGTGGTGCAAAAAACTGTACACAGGTAAACAGATAAAGAAATGTAAACAAACTGACTGTGCAAAACAGAGAGGACTAAAATCAATAAAGTGCACATGCAAGTCCTTAAATGAGCCCCTGATTGAGTTTGTCGTTGAGGAGTCTGATGGTGGAGGGGGAGTAGCTGTTCCTGAACCTGCGAGTCTTGTGGCTTCTCAACCTCTTTCCTGAGGGCAGCAGCGAGAACAGAGCGTGCGCTGGGTGGTGTGGATCCTTGATGATTGCTGCTGCTCTCCAACGGATGTTCTCAATGGTGGGGAGGGTTTGCCTGTGATGTTCTGGGCTGTGTCCACTGCCTTTTGGAGGGCTTTACACTCAGGGCTATTGGTGCCCATCAGTCAGCACACTTTCCACCGCATCTCTAGAAATTTGCCAGGATGTTGTGCTGTGTATTTTAAGTAGGTTTCCTCTTCTTTCAGATTTCCACTGTTAGCTTTATTTTGCACTTCAGGCACGTCCCTGGATTAGATCCGTGAACTGCACCGCATCAAGGGACGTGCATTGAGAAAAAGAATTTACCAAGGTAAAAGATTCCACAGACTGTTTAATCGTATGATTTAAATATTTTGTAAAAGCATGTTCATGTTTAAGTATTGAAGATGTTTCCCACACCCACCCTCACAGAATAAAATATGCCCACTGCCTTTTGCAAATGACCACAATTAATAAAAATAAGCTTCAATGTAAGGCAAATTTTGTCAGCCTTGCTTGCAAATCAGTTGTAGAAGTTCATTTTGTTATGTAGTTAAGGCCTTGGTTATAATGAAGTCCCAAACCTCCAGGTTCAAGAACATTCTTTTCCAGTTTCTTAAACAGCCCCATACTATCCGAACAATAAACTACTCTGAGATCACCAAAACAATTGTTTGCACGATCGAAATGTTACTTTTCCTCTTGCATTAACTGCTACTGTGAATGTGTATTTATCCTTTTATTAGCTCTTTTTCAGCCATGGCATATTGTGCTAATTTAATTAGTATTATTGTAGTTGGTGTGTGGATGCAGCAAGTAGGAATTTTGGTGCATCTGTACATGTCTGTACTTTTGTAAAGAGCCATCTTATAACATTACTATAAAACAATATCAATAATAGTGCCGAAAAGTGAGGCCATGTCTTTGGTTCATTGATCATTCAGGAATCTGATGGCGGAGGGGAAGAAGCTATCCTTGTGCCGCTGAGTGCTCGTCTTCAGGCTCCTGGACCTTTTTCCCCAATTGTAGCAGAGTGAAGAAGGCATGGCCTGGGTGATGGGGGTTCTTGAAGATAGAGGCTGCTTTCTTAAGATACTGCCTCTTGTAGACTTCCTCGATGGAGTGAAGACTGGTGCCCGTGATTTCTTAATTTATGTACATCTCAATAGTAGGTGAATCGGGTGAGTTGATGGGCATATGAGTGAAAACTGAGAAATAAGTGGATGAATAGGTCTGCAGTGGCAGTCAAACATTCCTGCACTTTGGCTGTGGATTTGCCTGCAGTGTTCCCACTGCACAGTGAAGGGAGTACAGTTGACGAATGCGAACACATCCTTGAGGAGTGCCAGTGTTAAGTGTGATCGTAGAGGAGATGTTCAACGACTTGGATTGGAGCTCGGGTTGCCGATGGTTTGGAATGAAGGCTGTGGAGGCTGCAGGAGAATCCACGGACACTCGGTGAGTCTGGGGGGACTCTCTTTTGCTCCTCTTTGTCTGACAGTAAGGGGCACTGGACAATTTGTGCTTATGCCTCTTACAGTAGACTAAAGGAAATTTAATGCAATAGCACATTCTCTGTTTTATGCTTGACAATAAAATAATCATGAATCTTGAATCTCAAAAGCAAGTTAACTTCAAAAATTTTTGAGGTGCGATGCCAGTGGGTCATTCTGGGATTGTGCTCACCAGAGCTGTCCAACACGGACCCTGAGATCAAAGGTAGAGGAAAAGAAAGACTTTTCATTGCCTGAGGACCTTCCAAAATGTTTTGCTTCTCAGGAAATGCATTTGAAGTGTTCCCAGTTTATACACAGGGAGCTCCCACAAAAATGTGATAATGACCAGATTATCTGATTTCCTTATATTGATTTCAGATGTTAATTCATCAGATTTTCAAGATGATACTATGGAAATGTTTAGGCCACCTGAGAGCAGATGTGGCCTGTTTAATGTCATTCAAAAGACTGCATTGGATTCATAGCCTCAACTCTTGTGCTCACATCTCAGCTGAAGGATTTGAGCCCAAAACCTGCTGGCTCAGAGGCAAAGTTAAGATGGCATACCTCCCTGCTTGTCACCCGTCTTTTGTTGACATCAATGGCATTGATGTATGGAATTTGCCCTGTTCTGCTTGGCCCGTTGTGTGTTCCGCACCCTGTATAAAACATGGTCCCTTCCTTTCAGAGTCAAGGCCCCTTCACTTGAAGTTCATAATCCCTTGGCGTTCTTATTTCCCAGATCTGGAGCCCAGCTGTGTTTTGCCTTGATGTGTGTGCCAGTTTTCTGCATTACATCAGTTTGTAGTTGCAGATATTTCCAACAGAGGTATGCTCTATCTCTGACATTTGTCATCCCGCATCGGACTTGTCAGCCACAAACGAGCCTGCAGCTGACGTGACTTTTTACCCCCTCCATAAATCTTCGTCCGCGAAGCCAAGCCAAAGAAAAAGTGACAACTGGCTGCCTATTCTATTTCCTGATGGGATCCGTTATTTTCCTGCTGGAATTCCAGTGGGTGTATGCAACAGAGTCACCATGAACATCATCAGTAACCGAAGAAGAGGGAGCTTGAAAATAGTCTGGTAAGAATAGTGACGATGTGGAAAGCCGATCTGTTTTGGACATAAATCCAAAGTCCATACGGTGACCTTGTCAGTATGGACAGATCTATAATCAGCCAAGTGTGCCGTGATCACTCAAAGTATTTTTGCATCCAAATATCTTTTTATTTATCTTTGGAGTAATTTTGCAAAGCTGTTGTTGTTATTTAAACAATGTTGGAATTGGCGTTGAAGAACGATTCATTCAATCAATTGAAGTGACTTTGAATTAAGAGAATAATGTGGGGCATCAACTGTCAGATCTCCGACATAGGCAGGGAAATCAGCGTGCTATCCTGAGCAAAGGGCGAAGTCTAACCCTGTAGGCAATCACTAATCCAATAAGGGGCAGATCATCCCCGAAGCTGTGATTAGTGGAATAAAGGGGGTCCTTTTGATCCCCTGGAGAAATGATTGAATTTTTGGTTTCTCTAAGCTCTCAATTTCATTTACTCCTGAGGCACTCTACCCAAGGTGACTGCTCAGGCTAGCAAAACCATACTGGAAACATAATTGCTTTGAAACTCTTGAAGAATGTGGCATCGATCTATAATCTAAATGAAAGACCAATTAAAATATGGGGAATCATACAGGCAATGGCTTACAACTACTTAACTTTTAACATTCTACAGGATACTAAAGATTTGAAGAAGTTTCATTAGGGACAACACAACTCCTGAGTGGGCACTGGTGAGCTATATTAACAACACCCTTCCGAGGAAATCGTCCATCTCTTTTACTTTAAAGAAGAATCTGAGATAAAATGCATAGCCCCTCCAGCATATCAGCATGGTGGAACAGTGCAAAGGGATGTTACCAAGATAATAAGATAACCCTGCTGTGAGCTTGAGAAATTGGCAGAGTGATTTAAAAAAAAGTAAGAAAGAAATGTAATGAAAAGGCATCCAGTCAAATCAGAATGAGGACCCCTGGGTCTGATGTCCCGATGTAAATTTGATAGGCTGTTATCTAAAACTCAAACATTTAGCAGGTTTTACAGCTAAGCACAGCTTTCAACTCAGATTTTCATCCCCACATACATCAGCTTCATCATTGCCAATGAAGATGCTGAAAGATTGAACAGAGATTGCACGGCAATGGTATGGATTATTATTTAAATGGAGAAAGGTCACAGCAGGCTGTAGCACAGCCAAATCTAGGAGGCCTTGTGCATGAATCACAAAAGATTGGTTTGCAGGTAATCAAGAATACAAATGGCACGTTGGCCTTCATTGCTCCAGGGATTGAATTTAAGAGCAGAGAGGTTCTGCTACGCAACTGCACAGGGGACTGGTGAGGTCGCGTGGAGTACTATAATCAGGTCTGGTTTCCTCCTCACTTGAAAAAGGTTACACTGGCTTTGGATTCATTTCTTGGATTCACCAGGTTAATTCTGGAGATGAAGGGATTAGCCTATGAGGAGAGAAAGGAGCCCCTTTTACACTTGCATCCCACTAAATCTGCCGTTCAGTGTCCCAGGATAGGAATGGCGCTTTTGCTGTTCACCCTTGACTGCTCCTAGCTGGGACACTGAACACATTCACACTTGCAAGGAGCCATCCCCGGGGTTAGGACTGTTCTACCTTTACCGGTGACGTCATGACGCATCAAGTGATGGTGGACCTGCCCTAAATCCTGATCAATGTATTATGATCTTATATTTGAACAAAACTAATCATGCCTAATTATAACATCATTAAGCTATATGTGCAGCACAGAATGAGCCCTTCAGCCCCTGTTGTTGATGTGCAGACATATAAATCTTTATAAGGGACCGTGGGAAAGTGCTAACAATAAATAGCAATCGTGGACAATTTTAAACAGTGTGGAAAAGTTGGTAGCGATATCACGCACAATTTATACAGCGTGGGAAAGTTGGTAGTGCTTTTGCATACAATATGTAAATACTGTGGGGAAAGAGCAATGATAGACCTGCCCTCCAGAATGTCGTGCGGCAGAGAAAGGGTTGCATGCATGAACCACTCATGGAGGGGTTTCTCTGCCACGTGGCATTCTGGGAAGGCAGGTCAGCCACCGCTTTTTCCCACAACCTTTATAAGTTGTGCGCTATAGCTCTACCAACTTTCCCACGCTGTATAACTTGTGCGTGATATTGCTACCAACTTTCCCACACTGTTTAAAAATTGTTCACTATTGCTATTTATTGTTAGCATTTTCCCATGGTCCCTTATAAAGGTTTATATAGGTCGGCACATCAACAACAGGGGCTAAAGGGCTCATACTGTGCTGCACATATAGCTTAATGATGTTATAATCCTGGGACACTGAACAGCCGATTTAGTGGGATACGTGTAAAAGGGGCTTAAGTTGCCTGAGACTTGCTGGAGTTTAGAGGAATAAGAGGGGATTCTTAAAGAAACATAATGTTATGAAAGAAATAGATAGGATAGAAGCAAGAAAGTTGTCATTGGTTGATGAGGCAAGAACTGGCAGACATAGTCTCAAGATTCACAGAGTAGATTTAGGACAATGATGAGGAACTGCTTTTCCCCACAGCAGTGGAATTCTCTTCCCAAGGAAGTAGTTGAGGCTGGCTCATAAGGCAGTCTCCAGTAGCCTGTGTAGGTCTCCTGACCGGAAGTCGCCTGCACCCTGTGTCTCAGCCACTGAGCCCCTCGCTGGTCCGCCGCTGTGGTCACCATCTTGCAGGGTCTTCTCTGCTTCTCCTCAGCGAGGGATGTTCTCTACGTTTCTGGTGCGCTCCACTGGTCCGCTACTCCCTGGAGTATGCGATCCCTTGTGTCTGCTGCCGAGCAAAGGCGGCGCCATCTTGGGCACAGACCCGTGGTGGCAGGATTTTAAAATAAAGCACTGCCGGTTCTTTTAACAGGCTGTTTAAAGCTTGTACGGAGCCATCGGCATTAGGGCCAGGCAGTTGAACCCTGTGGAGCAGCACTGTGTCTCTGCTCCCTGCTCTCCCTGAGCTGCACCAGCAGCAGGGCTGCTGTTCCAGCAGTGCCACCATTTTTAAAAAAATCAAAATGCACAAGTATTAAGTGCTTAATTTGGGTTCATTTTCTGGTAAAAATGAACTGGTGTCATAACCCAAGTGTCAGAGCTCACAGAGATTGTGCAATCTGCAACATCATGCCTTTGAGTTCTTGTTTGCCTTCCAGCAGTGTATTGATAATGCACACAACCTGGAAAAAATGAAGATGACTCCATCAAAAGCATGACTTATCTTTCGATTCATTTACAATACAGGCCTAAATTACAGTAATGCTTCAGTTACTCTTACAGTAACCAAACACTAGTTCTGATTCATTTATAATTGATAGAATAGATCATAAAGTGACTTTGCCATTTCTTTTTTCTTAGCTTTTTCTGCCTTGTGCTTTGTACCTCTCTACTAATAGAGTATGGTTTCACGTTGCAGCACTTATTGTCAGTGGCCTCTTCATGAGTGGAAGGAGATTCAAATATGGGAAACATTGCAGGTGTATCATTCTTATATTGAAGTGCTAACTTGTCAGCATGAATGACTTGTTAACAATCAACAGAGTGAACCACGTCTGCCCTTTTTCCCCCTCCCCCCTTTTAAACAGTGACCAGAGGTTTAAAAAAAACCCAATGAGTGGTGTTTACTAAACTTTTCCTTGAGACACGAAACCCCACAGCAAATATTGGGAGCATAAGTTAAAACAAACATTTTGGGAATAAATGCCCCTTCTTTCTTGTCTCGCTTGATGCTATTTATGGAATCACTTTCACTTCCTAAATCTCCTCTGTTTCTCAGAACTTTCAGTTATAATAAAATGCTTTCATTGCATTTGCTCATTTCCAACCTTTAAATTTCTTTTTGACCCTTTGCCTCCTCTTCCCATTTCTACACCATAACTTTTCTCCCCTCTTTCTCAACCCTACTTTGTTTTTAAAGTTTGCTCCCATTAGGCTCTCAGGACCTTGAACTTCAATTCATTTCTAAAAGCAAGTTAATAGAGAAAGAGCAGAATAGAAACAAAACATTATTGAATACACTGTACAATATCTCTCTTCTACTAGCAGTGACGTAGCTGTTGTGGAATTATCATTCAAGCCTGAACTTTTGAGGATAAAGTCTTCAATTGCTTGTACTGCTTATACCATTCGAATACACTGTACACGCAAGGTGATTTTATATACTTGAAACATAATTATGCTTGTGGGGAAATATCTGACAGAGCGTTTATTTTAAATCAGACTTCAAATTAGTTGGAAGTTGGGGAGGAGTCACGTGATGGAGTAGTGGCCGGACGGTGAACTCCAGCCCTCTCCAGAAAAGTCGGGAAAAACAAAGGAAAACACAAAGGCACAGAAATAAAAGTTACAGAAAAGTGAGTATAAAGGTGGAAAGAAGATGGCGACAAAAAAAGAAAAATCGAAAGCAACGGTAAGAAGAGAGGAAGAGAAGACAAAGGAGGAAAAAGGTGAAGGCCTTACCTGTCCGAAGAGGCCCGCTGCGGAGAGAGAAACCCGCTCCCTCAGGTCGGTAAATAATGGACTACAAAAATGGCTCGCAGAGCCGAGTAAAAGTGCGCAACCGCGCATGCGCGATACTTCGCGCATGGGCGATGCGAATGGAAAAAAAACACACCGACGGGAGGGGGGACCAGCTGGGGAGTCGATCTCCACAGCCGGCAACGACAGCTGCAGAACACCTGCAGCAAGAAGAGACCACAGAAGACAATAGAAACAAGAAAGAAGAGGAGGAAAGGGCACCAAAGAAACAACAGATGGCCAACCCAGAGGAAGAAGAAGAGGAAGAGGAAGAGTACAGAGAAATAGAAGAAGAAAAGAAAGGCAAGATAAAGGATATACTTTCTCTTATTAAAGGATACATGGAGTCATTTAAAGAATGGCAAACACAGGAATTTAAGGATTTAAGAAAAAGAATAAACAACACAGAAGAGAAAATAAATAAAATAGAGATGACCTTAACAGAAATGGGAAAGAAAATGGACAAGATGGAAGAGCGGGCAGTAGCAGCAGAAATGGAGGTAGAAGACTTAAAAAAGAAATTGGAGGAATCTAATAAAAAAACTAAAGAGACACAAGAACTACTAGCTCAAAAAATAGATACAATGGAAAACCATAACAGAAGAAATAACATAAAGATAGTGGGCCTTAAGGAAGATGAAGAAGGCAAGAATATGAGGGAGTTTATAAAAGAGTGGATCCCTAAGACCCTAGGATGTCCAGAACTACAGCAAGAAATGGAAATAGAAAGGGCACATAGAGTATTGGCCTCTAAACCACAACCACAACAAAAACCAAGACCTATTGTAGTAAAATTCCTAAGATATACTACAAGAGAAAAGGTACTGGAGAAGACAATGGAATAAGTAAGAGAGGGCAACAAACCACTGGAGTATAAAGGGCAAAAAATCTTCATTTATCCAGATATAAGTTTTGAACTCCTAAAGAAGAGAAAAGAGTTCAATACAGCAAAGGCGATTTTATGGAAGAAAGGGTATAAATTTATACTAAAGCATCCAGCGGTATTGAAAATATTTATTCCAGGACAACAAAACAGACTATTCTCGGATCCAGAAGAAGCACGAAAATTTGCAGAACAATTACAAAAATAGACTGGGGGAGGAAGACGGGTAATGAGGGTTAAAATGATCACGATTGATATGTATGTGGGTAAAGACAAAAATAGACTGAGGGACGAAGACGGGTAATGAGAGTAAAAATGATCACGATTGATATGTATGCGGGTAAAGAGGTATAAGAGTGAATAGAGACAATGAGCATACATGAATGTATCTGTACTTAGAGGAAAATATAGATAGTATAGACAAGAATTAATAAGGGAAGGTAATGGAATAGAGAGAATAAGGAGGGAATTAAAAGAGTGACCTTTGTGACATATGAAAAGTGAAATCTTTTCTGGGGGGGCGGGGTGGGGGGAAATAGCGGTCACTGCAAAATCAGTTGACGCTTGCGAGTGGATTCGCAAGTCCAAATGGAGAGGGGAGATGTGGTTGTCCGACAAGGGATAAAGGACAACTCAGGAGGGGAAGGGGAGATTGGGGATAAATAAGATAGAAATAGGAGAATAAGGAATATGTTGGATGTTGTAGGAATGTTGTCTTATAAAGAGTTGAAAATAAGAAAACAGAAATGGAAAAGGAGGAAATGTAATGATGGAAAAACAGAAAGAGAAGATAAACAAAATATAAAAGGGCTACGCTGAACTATATGACTTTAAATATTAATGGAATACATAACCAAATTAAAAGGAAGAAACTACTAAATTTAAATGAATAAATGTATTCCATTAGAAAAAAAATAACATATAGGTTAAGAAATAATATTGAAATATTCGAACAAGTATAGGAGCCTTACATTAAATACAATAGCGAAAACCTACCGGGGACAAACATTACCTAAGTTGATGGAAGGAGAAGGAAAGAAAAGAATGGACTCAGTAGAATTTCTGGTGTATTTTTGTTGAATGACAACATTGTCTGACTGGCTTAATGCAACCTAGATTGTATACCCAAAATGGATGAGAGGGGGGGTGGGGGGTGGCTTGGGAGGAGGGGGGGGGGGGAGAAAAAGTCACTGTATATGTGTGAAAAAGAAATAGTGTATATCATGGCTAATGTGATTTATGGTGTGAAAAATAAAAAATTATAAAAAAAAAAAATTAGTTGGAAGTTTTAGGGTGGGGAGAAATTGGAAAACAATGGGATCGAAGATCTTTTTCAGAATCTGTTGTCTACCAATTTCATTAGGATTCTCCTTGCTTCTTGGAACTTTTCATTTGTTGTTTTTGATTGTTTTTAGTCTTAGCAGCTGGTAGAAATTTGCATCCCAACTAATCACCTGAAAAAAATTGCATAGTCATGAAAATTGCATTTGGGGAAAAATATGATTAAAATAAATAAAATGTGACTAAAGAAAGATTAGATTATGATTCAACATTTTTCAACAGAAAAATTTTCCTGCCAATATAAAGCTTGGACTCCACCCACGGACGTAGAGAAATTGGTTAGCTTCCGTCCCCTTTCTTGCAAGTATGCTTCATTCAATCAGTTGGACTCAGACAAGAATCTACAGAACGTGCTGGGTTGAATTCACCTACCAAAAGAGAAGGGAGGTTTGCTGGTGCCCTTGCAAACACTCTCTGCCTCAATCAATATGAGCAAAAAAAGAAGAATTGCCTATTTATCACTTTGCTCTTTGTTATTCATCAATGCGACTTATAAATTTCTCAGTCGTGATTCCCAGGAGATCCACCCACAGGCACCAGGGGCTGTCTTGTCTTCATGCAGATACTGAGGCACTGGCAACAACTGTCTCTATTTGGCCACAACAAATATTTAAATTTGAAGTAAACATTTCAACACTTTGCCCCTCAAATAGATTCTTGTTTTACTCACCTATCTTGGCACCATTCATTGCTGAATTCACTCAGTTTGTATCAACTTTATCAGATCGCCAAGCTTAGATCTTCACAATACTCTCCATCATTTCAAGGATAAGCTACTTGGATCCAGCATGGAACTGCACTAATATCATTTCATTTTCTCGACGTCCTGTCCATTTGCAGCTTTGACTGTTGCTCCATCAACAACTGGCAAATTGTCTTATAAAGAGTTGAAAATAAAAAAACAGAAATGGAAAAGGAGGAAAGGTACTGATGGAAAAATGGAAAGAGAAGATAAACAAAATATAAAATGGCTACGCTGAACTATATGACTTTAAATATTAATGGAATACATAACCAAATTAAAAGGAAGAAACTACTAAATTTAAATGAATAAATGTATTCCATTAGAAAAAATAGCATATAGGTTAAGAAATAATATTGAAATATTCGAACAAGTATGGGAGCCTTACATTAAATACAATAGCGAAAACCTACCGGGGACAAACATTACCTAAGTTGATGGAAGGAGAAGGAAAGAAAAGAATGGACTCAGTAGAATTTCTGGTGTATTTTTGTTGAATGACAACATTGTCTGACTGGCTTAATGCAACCTAGATTGTATACCTAAAATGGATGAGAGGGGGGGGGGGGGGGTGGGGGGTGGCTTGGGAGGAGGGAGGGGGGGGGAGAAAAAGTCACTGTAAATGTGTGAAAAAGAAATAGTGTATATCATGGCTCATGTGATTTATGGTGTGAAAAATAAAAAATGTAAAAAAAAACAACTGGCACATTCCAGGCTGCAGGAGTACATGCTGAGGGACAGAGGTATTGCACTGAGGCTTGGTGCTGTGGGGAAGGACCACAGTCTAGAGTCCTACCATTACTGGGCACTGAGGGGCTGAGAACAAGGGGAAGCTCCTCTAACAGAGGAGGGAGTAACGACAAGGTGCCACAGTGATGGCAATGGGTAAATGGAATCAAATGTAAATATTCAGTGCATGGATATGACACTAAGGATGCGAATAGACTGAACTATTTTCTTTTGTAAATAATTTATTGTGAATAAAATTTCCTTTTCCTTTTTCCACTTTTCTCTTTACCATCATGCCTCCTGTTTTTTCTCCAATCTCAGGATGATTACCTTCACAAACCTCAATCTTTCAGCACCTGTTATCTTTTCTCTGCTGTGTCAGGCTTGACTCATTCTTAAATAATCTTTGCTTCCCCCACCACCCAGACCATGCCCTCTTCTCACTGCTACCATCAGGAAGGAGGTACAGGAGCCTGAAGACGAGCACCCAATGGTACAAAAAACAACTTCTTCCCCTCCACCATCAAATTCCTGAACAGACAATGAACCACAAACATACCTCACTTTTTCTCTTTTTTGCACTCATTTTGTTTATTTTTCAAAATCTTGTATTTACGGAATTGTAATATATAGTGATTTTGTACCTTATTCTATACAATACTGCTGCCACAAAACATCACATTTCTTGACACATGTTCATGACGATAAACCTGATGCTGGTATCCTCCAAATGGCCTTCAAGGTATTTGTCACTGATTTTTAAAGAGCACAAGCTTTATTTGTTCCATCTGATCCCTCCCATGATGAGGATTAATATTTCCCAGACTTCCTCCTGTCACTCACATTACTGTTCACTGTGACACCATGCACTCTGCCAAAGGATTGATTATCATTTGCTCTCCTTGGAGCTGTCCTCAGAACGGCACAACAGTCTACAAGTTCATTGGATTATCACATTGGCATCTGACCTTTAAGATATAACTGAGGGGTGATGACACCTTTCTATTTAGTAACAATTTTTGCCATTTCCTACTCTTCCCTCCCATTCAGATGAGCTATCTCTGACTTCAAAATCATAATCCTCTGCAAACTCATCCCCAAACTTCAGGATTAAAGCCTCAGCACCCACCCTCTGCAAGGGATCCTGTTTAATGGAAAGATGAATAATGACATCTCCTCCAAGATCACACTTAACACTAGTGCTTCTCAAGGGTAAGTACTCAATCCGCCAATATACTCCCTGTGAGGCGCCAAGATGCACGGTTTGAGGCGTTATCAGCCCACTGGCGGTGGTCAATGTGGCAGGCACCAAGAGATTTCTTTAGGCAGTCCTTGTACCTTTTCTTTGGTGCACCTCTGTCACGGTGGCCAGTGGAGAGCTCGCCATATAATACGATCTTGGGAAGGCGATCGTCCTCCATTCTGGAGACGTGACCCATCCAGCGCAGCTGGATCTTCAGCAGCGTGGACTCGATGCTGTCGACCTCTGCCATCTCGAGTACCTCGACGTTAGGGGTGTGAGCGCTCCAATGGATGTTGAGGATGGAGCGGAGACAACGCTGGTGGAAGCGTTCTAGGAGCCGTAGGTGGTGCCGGTAGAGGACCCATGATACTCCCTTTACACCCACGACAATACCTGCACTTCGGTGGAGTGCTGAAAAGGCCAGGCCAAGGTTTGCACTATTTTCCGTGGTCTTGCATTTCTGTCATCCATTGGCATAACTGAGTTTCAGTCTAAGCATTGGCAGATATGGTGTATATATACCAATGTTTTGTGGGACTACTGACAAGGATTTGATGCTCTCTGTTTGCAACATCTGAGGAATTCATGTCACCATTCAGCTTGTATTTTTTTTTGTTCTCATTAACTGCATTTGAAGACCCAGTGGAAAGTTATGTATGAATATCCATGGTTTATTGAGTCTGCATTAGCTGCCTGGAGATACCTAGAGCACAAATGAGTCCGGCATACATATTTCTTCTTTTATTGGTAATTTGTTAGAATATTCAACTCTTGTCCTTGAGAGGTTAGAAGTTGGAAGAATGATTCCGAAAGAACTGTAATGTGAACACTGAACAAAGTATTTAACAGGCAAAACTGCATGTAGGAGGAAGAAATCTATTGCATGATGAGTCAAATACAATACCTTAAACACCTCTCAAGGCACCAGAAGGGCAAGGTTTAATAAAAAATGCAGAACAGCACAGGCCCTTCAGCCTACAATGTCCATGCCAGTGGTTCTCAACCTTTTTACCCCACTCACATACCACCTGAAGTAATCCCTGATGTGGTTCATGAGGGATTACTTCAGCTGGTATGTGAGTGGGGAAAAAAAGTTGAAAACCACTGGTCCATGATGAACATGATAACAGACTAAACCAATGGTTTTCAACCTTTTTCTTTCCACTCACATGCCACTTTAAGTAATCCCTATGTCATTGGTGCTCTGAGATTAGTAAGGGATTGCTTAAAGTGGCATATGTGTGGGAAGAAAAAGGTTGAAAACCACTCTTTTAATCGTCCCAAATTGACTCATGATGTGCACGGTTTCATAACTCCAAAGGAAATGGGCCAATGACAATTTTTCTCAAGTAAAATATTTTGGTAAAAATTGGGTCTAGAACAATGATTCTTGACCTCTTTCAACCCACAAACCACCTTAAGCAATCCCTTACTAATCACAGAGCACAGTTGCCATGCAGGGGTGGCCAACCTTTTAATTTTTAATTTAGACATACAGCACGGCAACAGGCCATTTCGGCCCACGAGTCTGTGCCGTCCAATTAACCTACCCCGCCCCTCAGTACATACTCATGGGCCGAAATGGCCTGTTACCGTGCTGTATGTATAAATTAAAAGGTTGACTACCCCTGCTATAGGGATCATTTAAGGTGGCATGTGAGTAGAAAGTAAAAATTTGAAAACCATTGGACTAAACTAAGTCTCTTCTACCTATACATGATCCATCTCAGTCCATTTCTACATTTTCATGTGTCTATCTAGAAGTCTCTTAAACACTACTATTGCATCTGCTTCTACTGTTACCCATTGGGCAGCCCTTTCCAGGCACCCACCACTCTCTATGTAAAACAAAACAAACGCGCCACATATCTCCTTTAATCTTAGCCCCCCCTCTCCCCTATCTTAAATGCAAGTCCTTTTGTAGTTGACATTTTTATCCCAGGATAAAAGGATTCTGTCCACTCAATTCTGCCTCCCCTCAGCTTCCTGGTGGTAGATGTTGCAGGTTAGCAGGGGCTGTTCGAGTAGCCTTGCTGAGTTACAACAGTGTATTGCGTCGTTACAGTGTAGTCGCTGCTCTGATGCTGGAGGGGATCCGAATCCAGCAGGACTGCTTTGTCTTGAATGATGTTCTGATCCATTCGTGATCAAATCTTTTGGATGAGATGTTAAACCAAAGTCCCATTTGCCTTTTCTGCTGTCAGCACTCCAAAGGGCTAAAGAGTATGCCAGTGCCATAACTACCTGCTCAATTTTTCCAGTATTTCTGTGTTTTTACTTGAATTACCAAACCATGGCAAGATGCAACCAGACAGTATACTTTTCACAGAACACCTACAGAAGTTTGATGGAGGATTCAATGACGTGCCAAATCTCGGTAGAGAAACTCAAAAGTCTGCAGACGCTGTGATTGTAGTTAAAACACATTGAAATGGTGGAGGAACTCAGCTTCGAGGTACTTTGAAGAAGGGCTCAGACCCGAAATGTCGGTAAAACATCTTTATCTCTGATGGATGAGTTCCTCCAGCATTTTGGTGTGTTTTTACTTTTATCATGCATTCACTTTCGTGGCTTTGGATTGTCCTGAGGCTGTGAATGACAATTTTTTAAAAAATTGATTGACTTGGCATTCTTCCATTGTAATTTGCTGCTTATCCCACTTCAAATTCCACCCCGATTATTTAATAACCTCCACCCCCCCACCCCCCTGAACACTCTTAGGCAAAAGCCCCACAGGTGGAACCAGTGTTTTACCTAACCAGTCATTTGTCACTTTCACCATGGATTGAGGGCAGCAGAACAGCTGAGCTGTTAAATGCACTTTGCAATAGAGGTCATTGGCTTGTGTTCAGAGAGCCTGGCTGCTTTTAACCCCTATAAATCCAGAAGAAGGCCAACTGAGTGTATTGGAGATTTCACTCTGCTGCCATGGTATTGTTTAATGGATGGTTTTGATAAAATTATAATTGTGCACTTTCCTTGAAAAGGAAGCATGTTACATTCACAGAGGTCATGAACCGCAGGCCTCGAGATTGAAAGCAATTGCACGACATTGGCTGAACAACAACTTGTTTCAAACAGGAAAGCTATTCTCTTTGTTGTTGATTCAACATTAGCTGAAGCAGATTCCATGAGTTCTGTTCTCTCTGATAATTCCATATTTAAATCATAGAAATTTAAGTATTGGAGGAGGCTTTTCAGCCTCTGGTCTGGCAGATGGAGTACAATATTGGAAAATGTGAGGTTATCCATTTTGGAAGGAAAAATGGAAGATCAGATTATTATTTAAAATGGCAAGCGATTGCAGCACGCTGCCATGCAGAAGGACTTGGAAGGGCTTGTGCATGAACCACAAGGTTGGTTTGCAGGTGCAGCAGGTAATCAAGAAGGGAATATTGGTCTTCATTGCTCGAGGGATTGAATTTAAGAACAGGGAGGTTATCCTGCAACTGTACTAGGTACTGGCGAGGCTGCATCTGGAGTACTGCATGTAGTTCTGGTCTTGCTTGAGGAAGGGTGGTCTGGCTTTAGAGGAGGTTCACCAGGTTGATTCCAGAGATGAGGGGGTTGGCCTATGAGGAGAGATTGAATGGTCTGGGACTGCACTTGCTGTAATTTCAAAGAATGAGAGGGGATCTTACAGAAATCAATAAATTATGAAAGGAGTTGATAAGATAGAGGTAGGTAAGTTTCCATTGGGGATGGAGACTAGAACTAGGGAACATAGCCTCAAGATCCAGGGGAGTAGATTTAGGATAGAGATGAGGAGGAACTGCTTTTCCCCAGAGGGTGGGGAATCTGTGGAATTCTCTGCCCATTGAAGCAGTGGAGGCATATGTAAGACAAGGTTGGATAGATTTTGACATTGTAGGGGAATTGAGGGATATGGGGAAAAGGCAGATAGGTGGAGATGAGCGCATCATCAGATCAGCCATAATCTCATTGAATGACGCTCGACGGGCCAGATGGCCGACTCCTGCTCCTAGTTCTTATACCCCTTGAGCCTATTCCTCTGTTCAATAATATCATAACTAATCTTTGACCTATCACGTCTTCTATTAACATTGGTTGGCAAAAAAGCTATCAGCGTCCTATTCAACATTAGCAATCAGCATTTACAGAAAAGAATCAGAAACTATCTGCACATGGAAGTGTTTCCAAACTTCATTCCAAAGCTAAAAACATAAAATGCTGGAAATCCTCAGTGGGTTGCCCAGAATTTAGGTCAAGTTTGGTGATCTGATTGAAGTTTGAGAAATTTAGGGGAAATGGTAGGATTCAATAAACTATTTTAGCTGGTTGTACAATCTTCAGGGACAGAGTCTAAAGATTAGAGCCAAACCTTCTTGGAGTGTAAGCTAAAGGGAAATGATTGCATGTGAAAGTTCCTTGACCCGCAATGTTAATTCTGTTTCTCTTTCACCCACTGAGGATTTCCAGCATTTTATGTTTTTAGCTCAGGAGTGAGATATTAAATAGTTTTCAGCCAACATTTAGCAAACAGAAGTAATTCAAACGTTCCCGTTACATACACTGTGAACCTCTTGTATCAAAAAAACCCCAGTTGAAGCATTTCAATTTTCAATTTGGTAACAGATTGATAAAATTACCGCGAGTGATACTGGACTTGGTGTTAAATTGTGAAACATGTGCGTTACTGAGATTTCAAATCTCAACTAACCGGGCAAGGTGTGAAAGGGTTACTGTTAACCTTGTTGGATTCAGTGTCGATAAGAGAGAGAGAGAGGGAGGGAGGAAGGGAGTGTTTCACCACCACCACCAACACGAGGTCGCACACACTCAGCCAGTCAGTAGCTCGCTGTCACGCTGCGAAACGGCTTCTCCGGGCGGCACAAGCGCGACCTGACAGAAATGACACTTCTGTTTCGCGTGTGTTGGCTACTCCTGGCAGCCCGGGGCTCGGCGTTTAATCTGGAAACCACCAACACGATCGCAAAGGAAGGAGAGAGAGGGAGTTTGTTTGGGTTTTCAGTGGCTTTACACAAACAAGTCAGCCCGGATGCACAGAGTTGGTGAGTGGAATCTGTAACGCCTTATTTTTCTATCAGAACTGGCCAAGTGCAGATTGATTAAGTATTGTACATTTTATTACTCGAGGGCGGGTGAAGAAGAGCGGCAAATAGTGCTCTATTAAAAGACACTTGCGCAGACCTGACCTTCACAGATGAACGGAAGGGAAGGTTTCTGAACAACTCTTAGTGTCGACTTATTTTTTAATGTGTCCCCAAAAGGCAATGCATGGATTTGTGACCTTAACTCTTTCTGGGATGCCTTGCAAACTGAGCACTGAAGCCGGCAGCAGCCCGAGTGGTATCAAACAGCGACTTCTTGTGTCCGCGATTTCTGGACGTGAACTCGCCACTGCGTTACCGGTGTCGCAAGGTGCGGTTCGGGGCTCCAGTGACTCCAGTCGATGCAGGAATGCCTTGCAAACTTGCTTTGAAACGAACAAAGAATTGTTTTGTGGAACTTAAAAAAAAAGGGGAGGGGTGGTCTGTGCATTGCGGGGTGGCCAATACCTTAACCTGGCTGCGCTCCTCCCAAACCGTCGTTTTCTGAACCAAAAATCTGGCTGCTGCGGTGGGAATTGTTGAAGAGCGCTCGACAAAATCGACAGCGGCTGAATAACTCATTGGCAATGCCGGGACTGAGGTTGGTTCAATTTCCTGGGATTCAGGCATTAAGATCTGTGCCCTCGTGTTGAACACTCGCATACCGCAGCTGCACAATTTGGACTGATAAGATTTTTTTTTAAGTCAGTGTTCTGGTCCCTTGATGAAGATTGGACCTTCAAGCCTATTCTGGGCCAAAAAAAAGCATAAATGCATGCCCACACCTACTGTCGGATTGCTGTCCCCTTTTCTCCGTGTTCTCCCAGGCGGTCGTTAAAGTCCCCTTGGCTTTCTTGCAGAGAACATAAAATATGGGTCGGCTATCTCTGGGTCTCTTATCTTAACCACTCCTCAGTGTCAATTTCCTCATCTCACCACCCAGTGCTTTCTAGTGTCCTGGCTCGTAGTTCCCCTCATTATCTGTTCTTTATTGGGGGCGGGGGGGGGGGGGGAAGCAAACCCTGGAATGCTGGAAATCTAAAACAAAAACAGAATGTGCTGAGGGAGGCACCTGTGGGAAGAATAATTGGTCAGAGATCCTCTGTCAGAACTTAAAAGATGCAAGGATGACGAAGGAGGGGATGTCTCTTTTTCAGATGTCAGATTTATTGTCAAGAGTACACACATAACATCCCTGGGATTCCTTTTCTCCTGCAGGCCAGGCAGAATTACCACAATACGCAGTGCATACATATAAACAAAGATACCCTACCTCTGATAGGGTAAACTGAGATGACACTGGGGGATAAGCTGAAAACAAAGTTCTCTGGTCAATGATCAATCCGGGAGAGGATAAGAACATGGCTCTACTTGTCCTGCTCTGCATTTCACAACATCCACATTCTTTTGTCCAGGTTCTTTTGACCATATTCTTACTCTCTCACTGATCCCAGAGAGAAGTGGCTTTGGATGAGGGGCAGAGAAGGTTCACCAGGTTGATTCCGAAAATGAGGGGGTTATCTTAGGGAGTGAGTATCCCAGGACTCATTGGAGTTTAGAAGGATTAGTGGGTTCTTTATCGAGACATACAACATTATGAAAGCAATAGATTTGATAGAAGCAGGGTGGTTGTTTCTACTGGGAGGTGAGACAAAAACTAAGGGACTCAGGCTCAAGATTCGGGGGAGTAGACAGAGATGAGGAGGAACTGCTCCTCTCAGAAAATAGTGACTCTCTGGAATTCTCTGCCCAAGGAAGCAGCAGAAGCTTGAAAGTACAAGTAGATTTTTGTAGGGGAATTGAGGGTTATGAGGAATAGTTGGAGGTGGAGCTGAGTCCTGAGCCAGATCAGCCATGACCTTATTGAGCAGCAGAGCAGGCTTGATGCACCAAATGGTCTACACCTGCTCCTTTTTCTTGTGTTCTTCAGTTCCCATTCATCCCTTGACCAGATAATCTTGAGCAAAAGCACAAACTGGTGGAGGAACTCCACCGTCGAGCAGCATCTGTGTGTATGTGTGTGTTTTTTTTTGTTGGGGTGGGGAAGGAATGGTTGACATTTTGGATCGAGACCATGAATCAGGACTGAGAAAGAAGATGGTTGGTAATAAATAGGAGAGGGGAAGAGGTGAGACAATCTGGTAGGTGATGGGTGGACCGATGAAGGATGGTGGGCACAGGAGGTGGTGGGTGATGGGTAGAAATAGAGGAGAAAAAGGCCGATGGAGTCAGGGGAGGAGAGTTTGAAGGTGGAGACAGTGAGGACAGGTGGAGCTGAGGTTTACCTGAAATTGTAACATTCATTGCTCATACCATTGGGTTATGGACTATCCAGGCAGAATATCAGGTGTTGTTCTTGCTCAACCTGCTGAGTTCCTCCAGCAATTTACTTTTTTGCTCCAGACTCTAGCATCTGCAGACTCCTGTGTCTCCATCAGAGTACCTTGTGTACGACTTATCCCATAGGTCACCCTGGTCTTATTCTGTCGGAGAGACATCCAACTCCCCCCGCCCTTTGCAGTTTACAGGCTTCTTTTCTCTCCATTTCAGTTCTGACAGAGGGCCTCCAATGCGAAATATTGACCCTGTGTCTTGTCCCACAGATACGGCCTGACATGTTGAGTCTTTCCACAATTTTTGGTTTTTGTTTTTGATCTGCACATTACCGTTTTGCAATATGTGGGAGCATACTGTGCACAAGTTGGCTGCTGTATTTTTTTTAAACTTTAAAATAATGAGTACACTTCAAAATGTGCAGAATTGGCTGTAACATGCCCAAGGTTGGAAATCACATAGTAGAAATTATTTTTAAAAAAGGCCAATTGAACAGCTGGACTAACCTTTAACAACAACTTACCCTTGAATAGTGCCCTTTAATCTCAGGTCTGATCACTTTGCAACAGTGATCTTCGAGTAATATTTCACACCGAATCTCACAAGGAGATATTGGAGTTAGGTAGCTTCAAACCTGATTGAAGAGAAAGGATTTTGAGATGCCATAAAGGATGATAGAGAAGAGATAGAGTGGTTAAGGGAGAAAATTGGCAGGTGTAGGCATCGAGGAGCTGTGAAAATGGGGTCTCAAGACATCAGAATTGAAGGATTTGGGTTTATAAGCCTCGGAGGTGACAGCAAAAGGGGTGAGGCCACCTGAAAGGATTTAAAGAAAAAGATTTTGTTATGATCCTGTGGTCAGCCCTGGGACCAGTGTACATGGGTAAATGCAATTTGTTGAGAGTTCGGTAATGGGCAGCAGAGCTACAGATGAGCTCAACTTTCTGGTGGATGTGGTGCAGAGAGAAAATTGAAATAGCAGCGTTTGTTGGCATACAATCAGGATGGTTTCATTCGAAGTTGGAGGAGGCCATTCAGCCCCCTCCCATGTTCATGGCTGATTTAAATGCCAGTGAGGTGATGCATGGAAGTCTTTTATTTGGTGGGCAATGAAGGAATTTTGGTTTTTTTTTATTATTTAATTTTTTTATTTTTTACACCATAAATCACATTAGCCATGATATACACTTTTTCTTTTTCACACATATGCAGTGACTTTTTCTCCCCGCCCTCCCTCCTCCCAAGCCACCCACCCCCCTCTCATCCATTTTAGGTATACAATCTAGGTTGCATTAAATCAGTCAGATAATGTTTGCAATGAAGGAATTTTGTGACTGACAGGAAGAAATGAGAGGGGGAAAAATCATTAGGTTTCTCCTCTTATCGAACCTTGCATATGTAAATAAGCATTGTTTTCTTCATGGGACCAGGCACCGTCTGATGGAAAGAGGATTAGGAAAGAGGTGTAGGTGCCACAAGACTCGCACCACCAGGTTCAGGAACAGCTGCTCCCCCTCCACCATCAGACTCCTCAATAACAAACTCAGTCAGAGACTCGTTTAAGGACTCTTACTTGTTCACTTTATGATTTTGTTCTCTCTGTATTGCACAGTCGGCTTGCTTACAGTTCTTTATTTGTTTACATGTGTACACTGTGTACAGTTTTCTTTTGCACTTCCAGTAAGTGGTAATTCTCCTTCACCCGCAGGAAAAAGAATCTCAGGGTTGTATGTGACATTGTGTATGAACTCTTACAATAAATCTGAAATCCATAATGTTGGATAGGAGCTTCCTTGGATTGTGTCCAGGAGAGTGGACTATTGTGCCAAGGGCCTGTGAGTTTGTTGACTTGAAGCATTAATGCAAGATCGATGAGTCTGATATTAGGAAAAATACATATGATTGCTACAATGTTTGCAATGAGTATTTAATGCTGTGACTGGAATTGCATCAATAGGAAAATAGAATATTTTTGAGTTGCACTTTGCTTTTAAATACTTCTTGAAAGGGGAAACCTTTTTTGTGGATGAGGCAAGGGGCAAGGGGTTGATGAGGCAAGGGGCAAGGGGTTGATGAGGCAAGGGGCAAGGGGTTGATGAGGCAAGGGGAAAGGGGTTGATGAGGCAAGGGGCAAGGGGTTGATGAGGCAAGGGGCAAGGGGTTGATGAGGCAAGGGGCAAGGGGTTGATGAGGCAAGGGGCAAGGGGTTGATGAGGCAAGGGGCAAGGGGTTGATGAGGCAAGGGGCAAGGGGTTGATGAGGCAAGGGGCAAGGGGTTGATGAGGCAAGGGGCAAGGGGTTGATGAGGCAAGGGGCAAGGGGTTGATGAGGCAAGGGGCAAGGGGTTGATGAGGCAAGGGGCAAGGGGTTGATGAGGCAAGGGGCAAGGGGTTGATGAGGCAAGGGGCAAGGGGTTGATGAGGCAAGGGGCAAGGGGTTGATGAGGCAAGGGGCAAGGGGTTGATGAGGCAAGGGGCAAGGGGTTGATGAGGCAAGGGGCAAGGGGTTGATGAGGCAAGGGGCAAGGGGTTGATGAGGCAAGGGGCAAGGGGTTGATGAGGCAAGGGGCAAGGGGTTGATGGGGCAAGGGGTTGATGGGGCAAGGGGTTGATGGGGCAAGGGGTTGATGGGGCAAGGGGTTGATGGGGCAAGGGGTTGATGAGGCAAGGGGCAAGGGGCAAGGGGCTGATGGGGCAAGGGGCTGATGGGGCAAGGGGCTGATGGGGCAAGGGGCTGATGGGGCTAGGGGCAAGGGGTTGATGGGGCAAGGGGCTGATGGGGCATGGGGCAAGGGGCTGATGGGGCAAGGGGCTGATGGGGCAAGGGGCTGATGGGGCAAGGGGCGGATGGGGCAAGGGGCGGATGGGGCCAGGGGCGGATGGGGCCAGGGGCGGATGGGGCCAGGGGCGGATGGGGCCAGGGGCGGATGGGGCCAGGGGCGGATGGGGCCAGGGGCGGATGGGGCCAGGGGCGGATGGGGCCAGGGGCGGATGGGGCCAGGGGCGGATGGGGCCAGGGGCGGATGGGGCCAGGGGCGGATGGGGCCAGGGGCGGATGGGGCCAGGGGCGGATGGGGCCAGGGGCGGATGGGGCCAGGGGCGGATGGGGCCAGGGGCGGATGGGGCCAGGGGCGGATGGGGCCAGGGGCGGATGGGGCCAGGGGCGGATGGGGCCAGGGGCGGATGGGGCCAGGGGCGGATGGGGCCAGGGGCGGATGGGGCCAGGGGCGGATGGGGCCAGGGGCGGATGGGGCCAGGGGCGGATGGGGCCAGGGGCGGATGGGGCCAGGGGCGGATGGGGCCAGGGGCGGATGGGGCCAGGGGCGGATGGGGCCAGGGGCGGATGGGGCCAGGGGCGGATGGGGCCAGGGGCGGATGGGGCCAGGGGCGGATGGGGCCAGGGGCGGATGGGGCCAGGGGCGGATGGGGCCAGGGGCGGATGGGGCCAGGGGCGGATGGGGCCAGGGGCGGATGGGGCCAGGGGCGGATGGGGCAAGGGGCGGATGGGGCATGGGGCGGATGGGGCCAGGGGCGGATGGGGCCAGGGGCGGATGGGGCCAGGGGCGGATGGGGCCAGGGGCGGATGGGGCCAGGGGCGGATGGGGCCAGGGGCGGATGGGGCCAGGGGCGGATGGGGCCAGGGGCGGATGGGGCCAGGGGCGGATGGGGCCAGGGGCGGATGGGGCCAGGGGCGGATGGGGCCAGGGGCGGATGGGGCCAGGGGCGGATGGGGCCAGGGGCGGATGGGGCCAGGGGCGGATGGGGCCAGGGGCGGATGGGGCCAGGGGCGGATGGGGCCAGGGGCGGATGGGGCCAGGGGCGGATGGGGCCAGGGGCGGATGGGGCCAGGGGCGGATGGGGCCAGGGGCGGATGGGGCCAGGGGCGGATGGGGCCAGGGGCGGATGGGGCCAGGGGCGGATGGGGCCAGGGGCGGATGGGGCCAGGGGCGGATGGGGCCAGGGGCGGATGGGGCCAGGGGCGGATGGGGCCAGGGGCGGATGGGGCCAGGGGCGGATGGGGCCAGGGGCGGATGGGGCCAGGGGCGGATGGGGCCAGGGGCGGATGGGGCCAGGGGCGGATGGGGCCAGGGGCGGATGGGGCCAGGGGCGGATGGGGCCAGGGGCGGATGGGGCCAGGGGCGGATGGGGCCAGGGGCGGATGGGGCCAGGGGCGGATGGGGCCAGGGGCGGATGGGGCCAGGGGCGGATGGGGCCAGGGGCGGATGGGGCCAGGGGCGGATGGGGCCAGGGGCGGATGGGGCCAGGGGCGGATGGGGCCAGGGGCGGATGGGGCCAGGGGCGGATGGGGCCAGGGGCGGATGGGGCCAGGGGCGGATGGGGCCAGGGGCGGATGGGGCCAGGGGCGGATGGGGCCAGGGGCCAGGGGCGGATGGGGCCAGGGGCCAGGGGCGGATGGGGCCAGGGGCCAGGGGCGGATGGGGCCAGGGGCCAGGGGCGGATGGGGCCAGGGGCCAGGGGCGGATGGGGCCAGGGGCCAGGGGCGGATGGGGCCAGGGGCGGATGGGGCCAGGGGCGGATGGGGCCAGGGGCCAGGGGCGGATGGGGCCAGGGGCGGATGGGGCCAGGGGCGGATGGGGCCAGGGGCGGATGGGGCCAGGGGCGGATGGGGCCAGGGGCGGATGGGGCCAGGGGCGGATGGGGCCAGGGGCGGATGGGGCCAGGGGCGGATGGGGCCAGGGGCGGATGGGGCCAGGGGCGGATGGGGCCAGGGGCGGATGGGGCCAGGGGCGGATGGGGCCAGGGGCGGATGGGGCCAGGGGCGGATGGGGCCAGGGGCGGATGGGGCCAGGGGCGGATGGGGCCAGGGGCGGATGGGGCCAGGGGCGGATGGGGCCAGGGGCGGATGGGGCCAGGGGCGGATGGGGCCAGGGGCGGATGGGGCCAGGGGCGGATGGGGCCAGGGGCGGATGGGGCCAGGGGCGGATGGGGCCAGGGGCGGATGGGGCCAGGGGCGGATGGGGCCAGGGGCGGATGGGGCCAGGGGCGGATGGGGCCAGGGGCGGATGGGGCCAGGGGCGGATGGGGCCAGGGGCGGATGGGGCCAGGGGCGGATGGGGCCAGGGGCGGATGGGGCCAGGGGCGGATGGGGCCAGGGGCGGATGGGGCCAGGGGCGGATGGGGCCAGGGGCGGATGGGGCCAGGGGCGGATGGGGCCAGGGGCGGATGGGGCCAGGGGCGGATGGGGCCAGGGGCGGATGGGGCCAGGGGCGGATGGGGCCAGGGGCGGATGGGGCCAGGGGCGGATGGGGCCAGGGGCGGATGGGGCCAGGGGCGGATGGGGCCAGGGGCGGATGGGGCCAGGGGCGGATGGGGCCAGGGGCGGATGGGGCCAGGGGCGGATGGGGCCAGGGGCGGATGGGGCCAGGGGCGGATGGGGCCAGGGGCGGATGGGGCCAGGGGCGGATGGGGCCAGGGGCGGATGGGGCCAGGGGCGGATGGGGCCAGGGGCGGATGGGGCCAGGGGCGGATGGGGCCAGGGGCGGATGGGGCCAGGGGCGGATGGGGCCAGGGGCGGATGGGGCCAGGGGCGGATGGGGCCAGGGGCGGATGGGGCCAGGGGCGGATGGGGCCAGGGGCGGATGGGGCCAGGGGCGGATGGGGCCAGGGGCGGATGGGGCCAGGGGCGGATGGGGCCAGGGGCGGATGGGGCCAGGGGCGGATGGGGCCAGGGGCGGATGGGGCCAGGGGCGGATGGGGCCAGGGGCGGATGGGGCCAGGGGCGGATGGGGCCAGGGGCGGATGGGGCCAGGGGCGGATGGGGCCAGGGGCGGATGGGGCCAGGGGCGGATGGGGCCAGGGGCGGATGGGGCCAGGGGCGGATGGGGCCAGGGGCGGATGGGGCCAGGGGCGGATGGGGCCAGGGGCGGATGGGACCAGGGGCGGATGGGACCAGGGGCGGATGCACATTTGATCAAATCAATCTCTCCATGAAGCTTGGAAGCTGAAAAAATAATATAAATATTCATAAATTATTCACAGGCACCCTTTTTTAAGTGACATTCTATAACTAAAGGCAAGTCACGACTGGTGAGGAAAACCAATGCAGAGAGGTCTCGAATACTCACAGACACAGCATGGCTGTGAAGGGGTTAACTCGTCTTGTTTGCTCAGGGTATTAATGCAATTAAATAGCTCCTCAACTACAAACACACCCATGACCCTTTGGAACTTTTAAATTTGGCCAATTAATGGGGACCACTGCCCTTTTTTAGTAACACTGCATTCGTTCCGATAGATGACCAAGCTGAGTTATTTGAAGGGAGGCTTTTTTTATTTTTGATTGACTTCAGAATCCCGTTAGAAACATTACAAAAATATCCCAGTCAATTTGACAGCGTGATGTCCAATTATGCATTATCGAAGAATGCAGGGTGTGTGTTCTGACTCATTTGTCCATCTATAACTCCAGGGAAGTTAGCTTCCTTCCATTTTCCACTTTGTATTTTTCTTTCTGTTTAAAAAGAAATTCTAATTAAGGTATTCACAACCCCTTCTTATTTTGACTTCCAAAGGCAAGGAAGTGAATGTACGGAGTTGTTTGACCACGAGGTATGACACTCCAACCTCTGCTATTGTAGTGGTTCTTCATTCGGATCTTGGGCTCTCCCTGTTTATTTACTTCCCCCTCCCCCACCTCCCCCCTGCTTTCCTTGCACTCGAGTCCCGAGTTAATTCTTGCCCATTTTCAAACAACCTCACCTTTTGATTTGCTATTCCTTTTGGCTGCCTTTGACCTTTGTATGTTGGTTTACTAAATTTGTGCTGTTGTTTTGTGGAATGCTATAATAATCAAGGTAGAGATCAAATCCCACTCTTTTGCTACCATACATTTAATGTCCCATTTTAAGTGTTGATTTCAGAGTATTTTCTTCGATGGGGGTCTCCACCCAATCAAAGTTAGGCTTCAAGAAGAGCAGTTTATTCCTGTGTGTTGCATATGGATCAACTGAATTGATTATCCACTTCCCCAAATCCTTCCAATAGTCATTCCCTTGGGAAACTGTGAGAAGGAGCAGCTAGTCGTTCATACTCTCTCTTCCATAAGACTGTTAGAAGGGCGTCTTCAAACATCTGTGCCCGGATTACATGACTATCTCAGAGGCCCTGTTGAGAGACACCTATCTCAACAGGGAATTGTTAAGGAACAGATTGCAGAAACCATACTGTTGAATGTGAGGCAGTGGAAAGTATAGTTTGTTGGATGACACTTTCAATAACCAGTCAATTTTTCAGGAATCCATAGCAACTCGAAACAGCTGCTACAATGTGTGCTCATCACTCTCAAATCATTAGCCTGGAGTGGACCTGGGTTGTAAAATCCTTTTGTCAACACCGATGGCTTGTTTTTTGGCCTGACAAGGAATGACAAAAGCAGGCCAGGTGGTTTGAGGTCGTGGCATTGTACAAAGGTGGGATTGATGGTTTGGGGCAGCTGATGGAATCATGTGGATATTTGTGGAAATATCACGCCAGGTTGTGTTGTGTTTTTTTTTCCTGCAAGCAAAGAAAAGCCACGTGGTTGGTGACCAATGTATGTCAGTTCTGTTTGCGTAAGAGATGGGGACAAGCTGTTGTATCCACTGTCTGCATCTGAACTTCATTGGTCCACTGGATGGATCACTTAATCACAGAGTTGAAAAAGGATTACATAAAACAGAAGCGAGGCCAACAAATTAGTTTGTCATCGTTGGAGTTATTCTGAATGTCATTGGACGCTGAGAATTTGGTGGCGTAATAGCCTAATGGGCTTCTGCTTACAGTAAAACATAGCTCAGATTTTAATTGCTTCTCCTTAACGAGGGCATCCATTCATAATTTCAAATGATCCCTCACAGAAAGAGGCCACTCTGCCCATCATGTGCACGCCCGTTCTTTGAAATTGCTTTATAATTTGTCTTACTGAAAGTATTTTCCAAATAGTCTCACTGATTTCCTGCGGCACTGCAAAATTTCATTTTTAAGTGTCCATGTGATTCAATTCACTCAGCTTTATTCACCCTTCCAGGCAGCCCACTTCAGACCTTGACAACTTGTTGCATGCATTTTTCTTTGCTTCATCTTCCCTCTTTGGCTCTTCTGCTACTTGCCAATGAAAACAGCTATTCTTATTTTACTCTGTCAAAGCTCCTGATAGTATTGGACATCAGGATTAAATCTCTCCTTCACTATCTCTTCAAGAGAAATGATTTTAGCTTTTTTTTTAGGCTTTCCTTGCAACTGAAATCCCGTATTACTGATACCAGTTGAGAAATGATCCTCTGCAACCTTGGCAGTATTCCTAAAATATGGTGTCTTGAATTGGTTACAATACTCCAGCCAATTAGTTTTATAAAGGGTTATCATAGCTTCCTTGCTTATAGAACATTACCGCACACTGCAGGCCCTTTGGCCCTCGATGTTGTGCCTACCAAAAAAAAACTAAACTCTTCCTACCTCTTAACCCACTATTTTTTGTTTGTCCATATGCTTGTCTAAAGAGCCTCTTAAATGTCTCTAATGTTTCGACCTCCACCAACACTCCTGACAAGGATTCCAGGCACCCACAACTCTGTGTGTTTTTGAAAAAAAAAATTATTCCAATGTCTCCCCTAAACCTTATAATTATCAAAAAGTATCAACATATCAACTTTTTGATTTGTCTAATTTTAATGCTATTTATTGTATATAGCAGGAATCTACAAGTGGTTAGGTAAACAAGACTGGCATGTATCAAGCAAAATGAAATACATTAACAGATTGGTATATATTTGGACACTTCATTGTCAGATCAGGAAAATGCAGCCTGAAAATCAGGGAGAGGCTTCTGAACTGTTGACCCAGTGAATATATTATAAGCAGAAAGATAATTAATTTAAAATTAAAAACAAAAGAAAACATTGCATTTGATTCAAGAGCCGCTGAGCTGGTCATTTTGTGTGTCAGAGCATGTCTGTCAATAGCAATTTCCAATTTTGGATGATTGGAGCATGCCCTGAATTCATAAGCACACACTGCAGTTTACAGTTCCCTGGAGTGTGCGCTTTACATTAAGTGAATGAAAATCTCGGATCTCAAACTAATTTGCTCTTCCTGTGTGTGGAGTCATTATTTTTGAGGTGGGTGGGAAGGGTCGGTGTTGGGGTGGAGCATTCATGCTGGCTCAGTCCTTTGAATTAAACATAGAGATGAAATTCTTCATTTTCACATGGCATTGATCCAACTGAGTTTCCAGTGGATGTAATTGCATAAAATCTTCTCACGAATTAGTTTGTGGGTTTAAAATATTGTTCAAAAACTTCTGCCCTTGAATGAATTGAAGCAGCGTCATTCGACATGGCAGGGGAGATCTTTCTACGATCAGTGGCCCCTGAAATCTTCTGTGTCCCAGTACCAGCTTTAGCACCTTAAAACGAGACGGATTGTGCAGTATCAGTAATCTTTTAGTGTTTCGTTGGGAGAGGAAAGTTCAGCCATCATTCCTGTTCCTGAAATAATCATTGATCTGTCGATATGTGTTGATTGTCAAAGATAAATACAATGTACAGATGCATTGAAATTCTTACTTGCTGCAGCCACGGAGGTACACTATATTAGTAAAAATTAAATGACTGCAATATGCCAAGACGGAAAAAGTGATCATAAATATAAAAGGATGGATAAAGAGATGTCCACAGTTGCAGTTAGGGCAAGGAAAAAAAACCTTGCGTTTCAGTAGTGTGACAGATCATTTACGATAAGGGGATAGGAAGGTTCAAGGGCCTGATCACTGCTGGGGGGGAAATCTGTTCTTGAAGCGGGAAGTGCTGGACTAAATGCTTTTGGACTTTCCACCTGAAGGGAGCAGCGAGAAGAGGTTGAGATGAGGGTTACATGTTGGCTGTCTTCTTGAGCCAGCATCTCACAGAGATGTTTTCAGTGGATGGGAGGCCGTTGCCCATGATGGACTTGGCCAGGTTTGCCGCCTTCTGTATTTCTGGACACTCGAGTTTGCAAGCCCAGGCCATGATGCAACCAGTCAATATACTTTCCATAGTACACATGTAGAGGTTTGAGAAGAGTATGCGACAGCGTTCCAAATACACTCAGATGTCTGAGAAAGTGGAAGCATTATTCTGACAGCGCACAACCAGATTTTCTGACTCATTCTGACTCATTTCCTGGATTTCCTGCTTGATGTTATTAATCAAGGCATTGAGAACAAGAGTTGGGATGTCATATTGCAGTTGTCCAATACATTGGTCACACACTGTGAGTGTTGTGTAGATTCGCCACCCTATGGGAAAGATATGGTAGCGTTGGGAAGAGTGCAGAAAAGATGTTGTCAGTGAATTTATGGAGTACACTAGAGCCCTGATAATAAGTAAATGATTGGTCATCCAATTGGGTTTCTAGCACTATCTGTGTATGTAAAGAATTACCAGTTGATTGGGGTTCGGAAAGGCAGGTATTAATTGAATACTGCAACCAGAGGATAGTCATGTCTATAGGAGTCAGTGCTGGGACAACTTTTTTGTTTTGATGCATTTCAATGACAATGGGTGTGCAGGATCAACTGTGATCTTATTGAATATGAAGCATGTTTGAGGGGTCACATGGCCTAGTACTCTTGATTCTTGTTTTCTTAAAGTGAACCCTCTTGACAAGCTTCCTCTGTATAAAAGAAGGCACTGGAAATGTTGTAAGACTAAAGAAAATAAATAATAATCTGCAGCTTCTTCTAAAGTTGTCCACCAGGTTCAATTTTGTCAAATCTATTACGCAGTATGAATGGTTCTGATTTTCTGAATGGATTACTTCTCTGCTTGACAAAACAAGCTGGATCCTTCACTATTTGAGTTGCTACATATTTAAATTGTTGGAAAATTGTGGCTTGGTGTTGTAAAATCCTTGGGATAAGTTACATGATCGTCAAATATATAACTCAGAGAGTAATAGAGCAGCATATCACTCCGACATTGTCGGAATTACACTTACAAAAGGTTTATTTCCTGAAAAAAAAATTGGGGTCTCTTGATAGACAACTTCAAACTGAACACAAAGATGATTTTAGATTTGCTGCATCACGTAGGAAGTTGGAGAAACGTTAAATTAACTTGGACTGAATTCAGCCTGTTTAATCGCATCATGACGCTGACACATTGCGTCAGTTCAACGGACCTAAACAATGTTTTGCCGCTGATTTTCATTTGTACTCAGCATCTGATACCTCTCGTCTAACAATAGTCGGCTGGCATTGATGGATTCTAGTTGCCCCGATACCGCTTTTCCGCGGTCACAATGTCCGGGTGAAACCTTTCACCGTGTTCATCACTGACGACACCAAGATCAGCCGGGAAGAAGTCAAAGTGCGGATGCACAAAATGAATTTTCAACTTCATGGTGTTGGATGCTTGAAGCATGTTGTCAATCAGCTGGATGTAGTTTGGAGCTCTATAGTTGCCAAAATATTTCATAATAACATCTTTAAATGCCTTCCAAGCATGCCCAGATATAAGACACCTACACTGAGTGCATTCCCAGGCATAGTTGGACTGACCAAAACAGCTTGCTTTGTGGGCCATAAACCAGTAAGCTGAAAATATGACAGGAATTCACAAAAATAGGTTACATCTAAAAAAAGTTATGTGATTGGAAAATTTTAAGATGATTTTCATGATCAGAGCCCAAAATCCATAAAATACACCAAAAGTGTTCAGGAAGAAAAAAATCTTCATTGTCATATACTCAAGCAGAACAGTTTCTGCAGTGCAGGGTGATGCATTGTGGATTTGCCTCCATCCACTCACCTCTTCAGGATTCAAGGTAGGGCAGAGACCTCGGAAATATGGATGCTTTGAGGGAATTTGTGGTGCAAGTTAATGTTCCCAGAAAATGGCAACTCAGATACACAGGGTCGTGAAGAAGGATTTGGTATGCTTGATGTTATAAATCAAGGCATTGAGAACAAGAGTTGGGATGTCATGTTGCAGTTGTCCAATACATTGGTCACACACTGAGTGTTGTGTAGATTCGCCACCCTACGGGAAGGATGTGGTAGCACTGGGAAGAGTGCAGAAAAGATTCACCAGGATGTTGCTTGAAATGGAAAGCTTTGGTTATACAGGGAGTCCCTAGGTTACGAACGAAATCTGTTCCAACATCTGTCTTTAAGTCGAATTTGTAGATAAGTTGGAACAGGTACGTGGGCTCTTATTTAACTCAAGTTAGTTAAATGTTTGCCTTAGTACAGTTTTTAAAAATAATTAAATAAATAACTCTTAAAAACAGTTTAAATGGGGAAAAAAAAATAATGATTAAAAGTTAACACTTACTCTCGTTCCTTCGATGTCTTGGGTACCACACCGGAACAGGCATTTGTGAGGTAACATTATGTGCGAATTGGGGGCGCAATCTGTTCGTAAGTACGAGTTGTCCATGAGTCGGATGTTCATATCCCAAGGACTCTCTGTAACGAGAGATTGGAGAGGTGGGGTTTATTCTTACCGGAACAGAAGAGGTGAAGGGGTGATCTTACCAAGGTTTATAAAATTATGAGGGCAGAGATAGAATAGATAATCAGATGGGGATGTTTAAAATTGGTGGGTATAGGTTAAGGGTGAGAGGGGAACGATTTGAAGGAGATTTGAGGCCATGTTTTTCCACAGAGGGTGATGGTTGTATAGATCAAGCTGACAGAGGAGGTGGTAGATGTGGGAACATTCAATGTTTAAAAGGCATTTTAACTGGTACACAGATATGAAAATAACAGAAGGAATGGCAGGTAAATGAGTAGAGCAGATAGCCTTTATGGAGGCATGGACAAGTTGGGTATAGGGTCCATTTCTGTGCAATACTCTACCCCAGCTATTCTCAATGTTTTTTGGCTATGCCCCCCCCTGCCCACACCCAGGACTAGGCTCAAAATTTATGGGCCCCTTTCCCTGTGGGGCAGTAAAGTTTTGGTTTCTTCTGTACTTTACTCCCATTGACTACATAAAAATCATTAAAAAAAAATACAAGGTAAAAAGAAAATGTTTTTTACTGAAATGCGCTGTGGCCTCTGGGGTGGGAGGGGGGTTGCCGTAGGACCCCTGTTGAGAATGGCTGCTCTATCCTGGGGAGAAGATGAGCTTGGTGGCTGCATTTGTATGGCAAATAATTCAAATTTAAATGGGAGAATTCCAAGGTTTAATCATTTTTCAGAAAATAAAATACCCAAAGTAACTACAATTCCAGTTAGTCATCTGATTATACAAGAACATGATGAAACAGTGTTCTCCGGTCCTCGGTGCAAAACACGCAGACACACAACCAGATATAACACGTACAGACAAACAATACACATGCTGGTCAAGTATTATATCTATACAAATAAATATAGTTTTGTACATATGCGAGTCTCGGTGGGTGAGTGTAAGAGTTCCTTTGGTCGTTCAGCAGTCTCACTGCCTGTGGGAAGAAGCTGTTCCTCAGCCTGGTGGTGCTGGCTCTGATCCTCCTTGATTTCTGATCATGCACCTTAACATGTATAGAACTTTCCAATCCAAATACACAAAAAGATTTTTAACATGACATGTCCATGAAATGCTTAACCACGAATATTGTTAATCATGTTATTCATACATTGCTCTTTTCAATGAACGTTTCAATGAAAGGTTAAATAAAATGCTTTTATTTGTATAAGGTCTTGTGTGGATGTCCCAAAGCTTTCCTGCAATTAATCACTTTTTAAATGCAATGATAATTGTTGCACTGGTGAAGGTAAATCCCATGAATTTATGGGATACAGTAGCCTAATGGTTATGCTACTGGACTAACAATGCAGTGGCCTAGATGAATGATGTCTAAATAGATTTTAATAATACTACAGTAACTGAAGAGTTTTAATTCAATTCATTGAAGAAACATGTGCTCATATCAGTGAAATGGTGACCATGAAGCTAGCAGGGATGGAAGTCTTCAGATCTTTCTACATCGGAGAGACCAGATGCAGACTGGTAGATCGTTTTGCTGCGCACCTTTGCTCTGTCCACATCAGTAACAGGGACCTCCCAGTGGTCAACCATTTCCGTTCTGTGCCCCACTCCCATACTTGCATGTCTGTCCATGGCCTCATGTACTGTCCTACCAAGACCATCTGTAAATCGGAGGAACAACACCTGATCTTCCATCTGGGCACTCTCCAGCCAGATGGCATTAACATCGATTTCTCTGGTTTCAGCTAGCCCACTCCCCATTCTCCCTCCTTTCCCTTTGTCTTCTTCTCAGCTCTCCACCCCCCTTTCCTCTCCATTCACAGAACCATCCCTCCTTCCCCTGCTTACTGGTGTGCCCTCCCTCCCTTATCCACCTATTAACTCCTGCCTATGGGATCATGCTCCTCCCCTTTCCCCTTTCCCCTTCCCCCACCACTTTGTTCGGATGCCTGCCGACATTTTTCCATACCTTGATGAAGGGCTCAAACTTGAAATGTTGGTGATATACTTTTACCATTGCTATATAAAGTACACAGTTTGACCTTCTGACTTTCTTCAGCATTGTGTTTTTACTACAAAAGCCTCCTCTCTTTACCCACTACATGAGACTTCGACTCACAGCAACGTTGTTCATAGAGCAAATATCTAAGTTCAGGGATATCGATGATGGGCAAGAAATGCTGGGCTTCCCAGTGACAATGCTTTCCTTGGAATTAATTTCAGAAGTCTGTAAAAGCGATACTGAAGTGTCATTTTGTGGGTCTAATAATTTTGAGAGCTCCTTATTTCCCTCATTTTCTTCTTGAAACCTTCCCAGCAGGCCCCACACAGTGCTATCAACCTTCAGGTGAACCATGGCATTGAGAATTGATCAGAAGAAGCAACCCTGATCCCAGATTGAACGCCTGTAGCTGCATTTGATTTTAGGGCGTGGTGCTTTAACAGTAGGTTCGGAAACATTCTTGGACAAAAATTAGTGGGCCTTGATGAGTTTACCACACAGCTTCTGTGTTTTGAGACTGCATCTGGTCAGCCCACTGCTTGGCCACAACCAAAGTCACTGCTGCTCATTTATTAGCAGATGAACGAGAGTGGCCAAAATTCTCCCTCTAACTCCTGTCTCTTCCTCTATACCTCGGCATGGGCCCTCCTTGTGGCAGTGCACCGGACAACAGGGGAATTTAACATGCCTTTTCTCTGTTTATAAATCCACTGATTCCCACATCTACCTCAACAACACAAGCACAAGAATTAATGGCAATATGCTTGATCCAAGCAGTGGCATTTGTTGGAAGATATTCAAGTGAGAGATTATAAGGGTGCCCACATCACCCACACCATGACAGGTACCGATAACTGTCTGATCTGCCATATTGATTCTTTCAGCTTGGCCCCAAGACAATGAGAACAGATGACCTGCAAGAAAATATTTGAAGTTCTTGAAGAACCAATGAGGAGCCTCACAAGCAACCAGACAACTCCAACCAAAAGAAGCTGAAGAGTGTTCATAATTAAGACCCACCTTAATTAATACCTGTGAAGAGACTTTGAGCTGCTCCACCTGTTCTGAGGATGACTAAGATCCTGGAGCTAATTAACCACAATGCAAGGAATTCTTGGATTGGACGTTCAGTAACTCTACAGTGTCTCGACAGTGGAGATCCATCAGAAAATCCATGACCTAAAGAAAAGGCAATGCACGGAAGGAACCTTAAATGTTCCAAATAATTGAGGCAGATATTTAGAATGTTGGCTAGACTCCAATCTAAATGATTTAATAAATATTTTTATATTAAATGGTCCTTTTATTGAAACTGCAATAAATTCAAATAGCTAAGCTAAGCATGTGTTTGTGTGTTCGAGAAACACAGTTATCCCTTTCAGTGATTTTTGCAGCAGATTTTGAAAGCAGGACCTTGTACATCACAGTCATTTGGATCGACACATGCAGGGATGATCTGGTCTGGGGTGTAAACTTTGCATCAAAAATATGTGGAATTAACCCAAGTTTTTTTTAAAAGTTTGTTTTAAACTGTTAACCCTTTCTGTAATTTCACAGCAGAAGTTGATAATGATCACAACAAGACCGATCTCTTGACTGAGGGTTATTTAGATTCCTTCTGCTCATTCAGTCACGTTGACAAGTGGAATGAGAACATTGTTGGGGATTTAGTAAAAACACGATGCTGGAGAAACTCAGCAGGTCAAGCAGCGTACTTTATATCGTAAAGATACATCACCAACGTTTCGGGTTTGGCCCTTCATCAAGGTGTGGACAAAATGTTGGCAGGTGCCCAAACAAAATAGTGAAGGGTGAAGGGCAGGAGGAAGAGCACAGTTCCACAGCCAGCAGGTAATAGGTGGAGAAGGGAGGGAGAGCACAGCAGCAAACGGGGAGGAGGGATGGCTCTGTGAATCGAGAGGGAAGGGGCTGGAGAGCTCGAGGGAAGAAGACAAAGGGATGGGGGAGAACAGGGAGCGGGCTAGCAGAAACCAGAGAAGTTGATGTTAATACCATCCAGTTGGAGAGTGCCCAGACGAAAAATCAAGTGTTGCTCCTCCAATTTATGGGTAGGTTAGTTCATGAGGCCGTGGACAGACATGTCAGCGTGTGGGAGTGGGGAATGCAAAATTGAAGTGGATGGCCACTGGGAGAAGCCTGTCACTGATGCAGTCGGAGTGAAGGTGATTTTTACAAGTTGGAGGTATTTTCAGTACATAAATAATGGGACACCACGTAGTTCAAGATGGACATAGAAATCAAAGAGCAGTGGCATATCCTACTGGTATAACTGCGCCAAAAGTATTTACATACGTGCAACCAGTGATCAACTATCCTCCATTGCAGTTCCAACTTCAAACATATTGACCTGTTGTAATCATTGAAGAGAAACCTTATTCTTGTTTCTCATTGGAAAAGAAATTGCCTGCAGACATTTTGATTTAACTGATACCTTTTCTTTATCATCAAATTTAAAAGAAACTATCATATTTACAGTGTGCTGGTTAACATGTGAAGCTTTCCCCATCTCCCACTTTCTCCCTGTTTTTTATACCATGTACGTAACATTGTGCATTTGATATTCTCAATGTGGATTGTCAAAAAGGGAGGGGGAATTTTCTGAGAAGCTTTGTTCATCAGAGGGGCACAGCTGTCTGTCAATAATTTCTCCCTGTCTTTGCTCTTGTTTTGCAGATTTCTGTTCCCCTTTTCTTGCTGCAGTGCATGACAGGGTTGGACCTGGCCAACAGGGCTGGATTAAGGCCAACTGATGTCCTAAGCACAGCCCAATGATGGTTCACCCTCGACCCTTCCATTGTCTCACTGACAAGATGTTAAGACTCAATAAGTGCTGAATGTGAAATAAAAGATTAAAAATTCTGTTTTCTTCCAGGGCGGACCCCACAACTAGATTAAATATTACCTGTATACATTTGTTTTCTTTCCTTTATTGTGGGGGCCCCTTTTTGGGGGTCCCTTGTTCAGTTGCACCATAGTAAATCCAGCACTGGAAAAATCTCTGATGCCCCCTTCCCTTGGTGCCCTAAGCACGTCCTTATTTTGCTTAATGGTTAATCCTGGCCTGCTGACCGAAATTACTTCTTTGCATGAGGCAGGACAGCAGTGAAGGTGATACTTGGATGTGAACATGACTTCCTGTGATCTTAGCAGAAGCAATGCCTGTATTTTTTTTAAAAAGACAGAGGAATGAATATAGTAAATATTTCTCTGCTAATATCACCAACAGTCATCCTGAGATTGCAGCCTTTTGACCATGTAAGGTTACTGCTTCCATGTCCAAATAATTTCAGACCAAAAGCTATGCTTGCTCTTTTTAGATTATGCTATTGTATAGTATGGTACCTTGTTTGAATTTCAACCATGTATCATCTTGTTCTGCCAAGATTTAGGCAGAGCAGAGACACAGTTTAACCACCTGGTCCTAATACCAGCTCCGTGCAGGCTTTAAATGGCCTGTTAGAGGAGCCGGAGGTGTTTTTAAACTAAAACCTTGCAAATGCAGGTCTGTGCCCAAGTTGGTAGCACCTGTGGTTGGCTGCAAGGGGTTGCAGACTCCAGGGAGCAGCGGACTGGTGCAGGGAAGAGCATCACCCCTGTTGAGAAGGAGAAGCAGAAAAGGCAGCCTTACAGGAAGGTAACCAAGGCAGCGGACCATTAAGGGGCTCAGCAGCTGAGGGACCCACACAGGCTAAAGGCGACTTGCGGTCGGGGGACCTGCACGGGCTGCTGCAGACCGGCTCATTAAATATTTGAAAAGATTAATTCTGGCTCCGTGATAACAGCAATGAATAAATCAACTATGCAGTATTATAATAAGCCATATAGAGCCACAATATGCCACATTACATCCTCCATCTGTGCTGCATTAGCTGATCTCAGCTGAGTCAGCAATTGAGGCGGCTGCAGGGATCTCTGAGCGAGGGAGGGGTAGTATTGGACAAGGGCCACTCCTGATTGTTATCTGGTATCCCTTGTTGGAAAGTGTGCATGCATAGATAACAGATGAGCAAGCTCCCCAACTGGTGAGCCAGCCACAGCCACTCACTGTGTGGACTCAACAGTCACTTCAGTCAAATGCTGGAGAATATCACATTTCCATGTCTATAGTTTATCAAAGTTTTGGGTAAGGCTTGGACCATTCTCTCTTACTTAGTAGAATGTGATATGCTGACTGGCTGCATCACGATCTGGTATGGGTACACCAGTGCCCCTCAGCAGAAAGCCCAGGACATCACAGGCAAAACCATCCCCCCCACATCGAGAACATCAACAGGGAATGCTGCTGTCAGAGAGCAGCAGCAATCATCAGGGATCCACACCACCCAGCGCATGCTTTGTTCTCGCTGCTGCCATCAGCAAAGAGGTCCAGGTGCCACAAGACTCGCACCACCAGGTTCAGGAACAACTGCTACCCCTCCACCGTCAGACTCCTCAATGACAAACTTTCAAAACGTACTGGGTTTGTAGGTTAATGAGATGTAACTGGGCGGCATAGACTCGTGGGCCGAAAAGGCCTGTTATCATGTTGCATGTCTACATTTAAAACAAAACTCAATCAGGGACTCATTTGAAGACTTTTGCACTTTATTGTTTGCTTTTTTTTGTCCTCTCTATTTTGCACAGTCAGTTGTTTAGATTTGTTTACATGTATATGTTGTGTACAGTTTTTTTTGCACTACCAATAAGTGGTAATTCTGCCTGGCCCACAGAATAAAGAATCTCAGGGTTGAATGTAGTGTCATGTATATACTCTGACAATAAATCTGAATCTTATAACACAGTGCAGACACTACAGCCCATGATGTTGTACCAACCCATGTAAACCTACTCCACAATGATCTAAACCTTCTCACCCTCACACCCATAACCCTCTTTTTTCTTACATTCGTGAACCTATCTCAAGAGTCGTTTAAATTTCCCTATTGTATCACCCTCTACTACCACCACCTGCTAGTCTGTGTGGTTTTAAAAAGTACCTCCAGCATCTCCCTGAAACTCACCTTAAACAGATATCCTCTGGTAATTGCTATTGTTGCCTCAGGAAGACCCTGCCTAGGCCCCTCATAATCTTGTAGACTTCTATTGAGGCACCTCTCATCCTTTGTCGCTCCAAAGAGAAAAGCCCAAGCTCTGTCAACCTTGCTTCAAAGGACATGTTCTCCAATCCAGATAACATCCTCAAAAATCTCTGCCCCCTTGCCAAAGCATCGACATCCTTCCTGTCATGCAGCAACTACAACTAAATGCAATCACACAGCTAAAATCAAATTTCATCCATCAAGGTCCAAAACTAGAAATAATTTTTCTCATGTGAAATTACCTTTTTTTAAAAATTGCTGTCCTTGTCCATTAAAAAAATCTCTTTTTAAAAAAAAACTAATGAATCTTCCAAATTTTAAACCAAATGTTATTCTCAATTTAAGAACCTCAGTTAATCTTGCAGAAAGTGTTCGGGTGCAACAGTTCGCGCAGCGGTTTATATGACGCTGTTAGAGCATCAGTGACCCAGGTTTGAATCCGGCGCTGTTCTCCCCATGACCTATTTCGGTTTTCCCTGGGTGCTCTGGTTTCCTCCCACCCTCCAAAATGTACAGGGGTTGTATGATAGTTGGGTGTAATTGGACAGGACGGTTTTAAATGGCTGGAATCGACTTCTACTGTGTTGTAAACAAAATAAAACGTTATTTGTAGTTGGGGCCTGCTGAGTTTAGATCTATTCCATAGGTCTCCATTGAAATGGAGGCATTACCACAGTGTGGCCTTCCATCAGATTTTTTCCATTGCCACAGCAATATCTTCTTTCTTCTTCTTTGGCTTGGCTTCGCGGACGAAGATTTATGGAGGGGGTAAAAAGTCCACGTCAGCTGCAGGCTCGTTTGTGGCTGACCAGTCCGATGCGGGACAGGCAGACACGATTGCAGCGGTTGCAAGGGAAAATTGGTTGGTTGGGGTTGGGTGTTGGGTTTTTCCTCCTTTGCCTTTTGTCAGTGAGGTGGGCTCTGCGGTCTTCTTCAAAGGAGGCTGCTGCCCGCCAAACTGTGAGGCGCCAAGATGCACGGTTTGAGGCGTTATCAGCCCACTGGCGGTGGTCAATGTGGCAGGCACCAAGAGATTTCTTTAGGCAGTCCTTGTACCTTTTCTTTGGTGCACCTCTGTCACGGTGGCCAGTGGAGAGCTCGCCATATAATACGATCTTGGGAAGGCGATGGTCCTCCATTCTGGAGACGTGACCCATCCAGCGCAGCTGGATCTTCAGCAGCGTGGACTCGATGCTGTCGACCTCTGCCATCTCGAGTACCTCGACGTTAGGGGTGTGAGCGCTCCAATGGATGTTGAGGATGGAGCGGAGACAACGCTGGTGGAAGCGTTCTAGGAGCCGTAGGTGGTGCCGGTAGAGGACCCATGATTCGGAGCCGAACAGGAGTGTGGGTATGACAACGGCTCTGTATACGCTTATCTTTGTGAGGTTTTTCAGTTGGTTGTTTTTCCAGACTCTTTTGTGTAGTCTTCCAAAGGCGCTATTTGCCTTGGCGAGTCTGTTGTCTATCTCATTGTCGATCCTTGCATCTGATGAAATGGTGCAGCCGAGATAGGTAAACTGGTTGACCGTTTTGAGTTTTGTGTGCCCGATGGAGATGTGGGGGGGCTGGTAGTCATGGTGGGGAGCTGGCTGATGGAGGACCTCAGTTTTCTTCAGGCTGACTTCCAGGCCAAACATTTTGGCAGTTTCCGCAAAGCAGGACGTCAAGCGCTGAAGAGCTGGCTCTGAATGGGCAACTAAAGCGGCATCATCTGCAAAGAGTAGTTCACGGACAAGTTTCTCTTGTGTCTTGGTGTGAGCTTGCAGGCGCCTCAGATTGAAGAGACTGCCATCCGTGCGGTACCGGATGTAAACAGCGTCTTCATTGTTGGGGTCTTTCATGGCTTGGTTCAGCATCATGCTGAAGAAGATTGAAAAGAGCCACAGCAATATACTGTGCTGTTTATTTATGCTCTTCTGTGGGAGATTTTGGTTTCATTCCTAATTCCCCTTGAGAAGGTGTTGGTGAACCAACTTCTTGGACTGCTGCAATTCCTTCTGGTGAAGGTGCTCCCACAGAGCTGTTGGTGGGAAGGTCCTGTATTTGGACCCAGTGATAATGAAGCTGTGGTGACTCATTTCTGGGTTAAGATGGTGTGGGGCTTGAGAGGGGAAGCTGCAGGTAATGGTATTCCCCTGCAGCTGCTGACCTTATCCTTCTCAGTGGTTGTAGGTTTGGGAGGAGCTGTCAAAGCACCTTGCAGTCATTCTCCACTAGTAGTGGAGGAAATGAGTGTTTACAATAGTGGATGAGGTTCAAATCAAGCGAGCTACTTTGTCTTGCACAGCATTGAGCTCTTGTGTGTTGTTGGAACCACAATTATCCAGGCAAATGGAGAAAGTATTATAGTAAATATGAATTGTGTCTCGTAGACAGTGGAAAGTCAGAGGGTGAGTTTTGGACCAAATCATACACAGCCTCCGAACTCTATTTGACTGTGATTGAATGTTTGATCAGTAGTGATGCACAGGATGTTGGTTTTTGGGACTTGGTAATATTCCTCCTGCCTGCTTGAGATTGTCACTGTCTGGCACACATGGTGGAAATATTGCCAACTATCAGCCCTGTTTTCTTTAGTGTGAAGGTAACGCCATCTCCGTCCCATGCTTGAATGTTGGACCTTGCTGCATGCAGACATGGGCTGCTTCATTGGCTGAGGAGTTGTGAATGGATTTGAACATTACCCAATCATCAATGAACATCGCCAATTAACTAATGATGGAGTAAAGATCATGGATGAAATAACAGAAGATTGTCGGGCTTGGAATGCTGTTCTGAAGAGCTCCAGCCATGTTACCTGGGGCGAAGGTCATTGATCAATGACAACCACAATCAGTTTTTTTTTGCGAGGTATGACTGCAGCTATTTACTGCTTGATTCGAATTGAGTTTAACTTTACCAGGGCTGCTTGTTGCCAAGGGCCACAATTCTCCTCTCATCTCCCGAGCTCAGCTCTTCAGTCAATTTTTGAACCAATACCTGAGTGGAAATTGGGAAGCAGGTGGGTAAGTGCTGTTTCATAGCTTGTCCAATGATTGAGTATAGACCAGTTGGTTGGTCTATATTCCCACTAAGGAATAGATTTGTCTTCTTTTATGGTCAGAACAAACAAGCATTTTGTGACGATCTTGGAGCCATGGAATCCAGAAAGAGTTGCTAACTCTCTGAGGTGTTAGAATTGTTCTTTTGCTTGTGGAATTGTTCACTCTGCAGATAGCTGAGGCATGTCATTTCTGACGCATGGGATCAACTTCACTGGAATCTCAACACCACTGCAATATTGATGAAAGCATTCTATAAATGGCTGATAGAACCAGTCTTCAAAATTGCTCCCCACAATTAGTGGTGATAATAGATCAACAAGTTTGGCAGAATTGGTGTAAAGAAGTTATGACAAATGCTATTAATGTATGATATAAATTACTTCACAACTTTTTAACATCAATTATATATTTACTCCTCAAAAATTGAGTTGATGGAGATCAGATTTATCAGATCAATGTTTAAGATACAGAACAGAAATTGGAACTTCATTCTACGTGGTCTTGTTCAAAGGTCAACCCTTTTTGGGTTTCTAATTTCTACAATGGATAACAGGAGTGAATTTTCCTTTAAATCCTGAACTGCTTTTATTAGGAAATTTTGAAAGTGTTACTCCTAAATTATTGTTGTCAGATTCCCAATAAAACTTTAAGTTGGTCTTAGTAATAGCAAGGAAATGAGTCACTAAAACATGGAAATCTGATGTTTCATTAACTTTAGACAGGTGGCATGCTGAGATTCAAAGGTGTATTCCATTAGAAAAAAAAAAGTATAATTTAAGGGATAAATACTTTTTATTTGCAAATTTGGGGTCCGATGGAAAAATAATGAAATTAAAATTATGAACTTTTAATTTTTTTTGATCAGTGAAGTTTTCCCTAAAAAATAGAATTACTTTATGATGTTTTTGAGGTCTGAGTGTCAACTGATGCAATACAACTTAATTATTTGTAATTGTTTTATAATGAAATATCTTGTATATTAGTTTTGGGATCAGATTAGCTGGGGGGGAGGGTGGATTATTAGGGATTTTTTGTAGTTTGTAGTTTTTAGATTTTAGTATTTTAGTTTTTATAAATAGATTTTCAACATATATTTGTTAATATTCTATTATGTAATTATGTAATCTTAATTTTTGACATTATATATGTTGAATAAATAAAATATTTAAAAAAGCACAATGTTGGGGAAACTCAGCAGGTCAAACAGTGCCCTTTATGCAACAAAGATACAGAACCAATGTTTCGGGCTTGAGCCCCTCCTCAAGGTATGGACAAAATGTCAGCAGACGTCTGAACAAAAAGGTATGGGGGAGGGGTGGGAGAGGAGCACATTCCCACAGGCAAGAGGTGGATAAGGGAGGGAGGGCTCAGCAGCAAACAGAGGGAGGGAGGATGGCTCTGTGAAATGAGAGGGAAGGGAGGGGTGGAGAGCTGTAGGAAGGAAGACAGGGGGAAGGGGAGGGAGAATGGAAAGCAGGTGACCAAAAACTGGAGAAGTCGAGGTTAATGCCATCCGGTTGGAGAGTGGCCAGCGGAAAATCAGGTGTTGTTCCTCCAATTTATGGGTGCTCTTGGTGGAATAGTACATGAGGCCATGGACAGACATGTGAGCATGGAAGTGGGGCGCAGAATTGAAGTGGTTGGCCAGTGGGAGATCCCTGCCACTGATGTGGACAGAGAGAAGGTGCTCAGCAAAGCCATCTCCCAGTCTGCACCCAGTCTCTCTAGTGATGGAACTGTCTTCTGCAAAGAATTCTAAGGCAGTATCTCACATTCCTTGTTCCCCACCCCTGGAATGCAATCGATTTTTGTCGTTTTAATGAGAGCAGCAGTTAAAAATCCATGCTGAAGCGAACATCTGTGACTTATCATTCAACGCTTGGCATTGACTCCTGTCATCCAAGAATCCAAGGACTGATCTCTCCTCAAAAATAAGCGGCATATCTCATCAGTGACTGAATTCCACGTGTTTTTCCCTGTCTATGAAAGATTGCTGTGAGACTGTTTTATGCTGGTATGGTGCCAACACTTGGTGAGATAGTTGAGGGTATTGATCAGGTGGTTTGATTCATTTCAGTTTCCTATTTTCTTCTGATCAATAGTACTTGTAATGAGTGCAGTAGGAACATTGATCTTACAAACGTATATGTTGAGATTAGCAAGCAGACTGAGTAGGTGCCAGATTTCCATCTTCAAGATGTGGTTTGATATCTTAGGATGTCACTAATTCACCCTGTTGTTGGTGGTGCCAGCATTCAAGTGAAATATTAAATTGCAGCGTGATCTGTCTCCGAGGTGGCTATAAAACTTTGTGCCACCGTTTTCAATTTTTGATTTTATGGAGTTGAGGGATATGGGGGTTAATACATGTCGATGCAATCACAAAGAAGTCTCACCATTCTTCGTTAGGAGTTTGAGGAGATTCGGTACGTCATCGAAGACTCTCGGAAACTTCTACAAGTGTACCGTGGAGAGCATTCTGGTAGTTTGCATCACTGCCTGGTATGGAGGTGCCAACTCTCAGGACCGGAGAAAGCTACAGAGGGTTGTGAACACGGCCTGCAACATCACGGACACCAGACTCCACTCCATCAGGGACATCTACATGAGGCGGTGTCTTTAAAAAAGCAGCCTCTATCCTCAAGGACCCCACCAATTAGGCCATGTCCTCTTCCCTCTGCTACCATCAGGAAGGAGGTTCAGAAGCCTGAAGACGGGCACTCAGCGGCACAAGGACAGCCATCAGATTCTGGACTGATTAGTGAACAACCGACACTGCCTCACTTTTTCTTTTTCTTGCACTATTTTTAAAATTTATTTTGTAATGTGTTTTATAGAAATGTTTGCACTGTTAAACAACACATTTCATGACATGTTTATGAGAATAAATTCTGATTCAGGATACCTCCTCCCATTCTTGTGTTCTTATAAAAGAATATGAGTGTTCTGCACAGAGCCCTGGCCAGTTACATTATCAAAAAGGAGTTCTGATCATTTATCTTGTGGTTTGTCAGACTCTCTGAATGTAAATTGGCTGCTGCATTTTTGCAGTGAATTTGGTATAAAAGGAAAGCCCCTTGAGGCTTACTGAAATTCCAAGAGATGCAAGGAAATTGTAAGTTCTTTCTTTTCTCTTTCAACTAAACAGAGAAAAATGTCAGCTTGTTCTTCGTCCTTGGTTGTTGTCAAAACTCAAACTCCCACCTGACATTTGTGACTCAAATGAATGGATTCTGGTCTGTAACTTGGTCAAATGAAAGTTGTGGATCAAATCGGAGACCCTGCTTAGTAAAGTGAATCCTGTTGGTGCTCTTTCTTGTTAGCATATATTTAAGTTCAAAGTTCAGGTTTATTGTCAGAGTACATACATGACATCATACACAACCCTGAGATTCTTTTTCTGTGGATCAGGCAGAATTACTAATTACCAGTAACTAAACTGAATCAGAATTTATTGTCATCGGGGCAGGAGTGCGCGCGCGTAGGGCAGCCAGTGTGCAGGCGCAGACAGCAGAAAATTACGTGTTTAAAAAAAAAAAGATTTTATTGTCACGTACATGGTGTCAGAAAGCTATAAATTACATTAAAAAAATTAGTGCAAAAGAAGCGAAAAGTGAGAGTGTCCATGGTTCATTGTCCGTTCAAAACTCTGAAGGCGGAGGGGAAGAAGTTGCTTTTGTACCATTGGGTGTGCACCTTCAGGCCTCTTGTAGATGTCCTCGATGGAGTGAAGTCGGGTGTCCGTGATGTCGTGGGCTGAGTTCACAACTCTTCGTAACCTTTTCCTGACACTAAACCAGCCAGTGACGCAACCAGTCAGAATGTTCTTCATGGTTCACCTGTAGAAATTTGCAAGAATCTCTGATGATGTACCGAATCTCCTCAAACTCCCGAATCTCCTCAACTCCTCAGGAAGTATTGCTGCTGGTGAGGCTTCTTCATGATGCACAGCACTCAAGAAGAAAGAAATGTAAACAAACTGTGCAGATCAGAAAATAAATATTCAGTAATAAATAATGAGCAAAGTAAGAGTCCTTAAATGAGTCTCTGAATAAGTCTGTTGTCCAGGAGCCTGATGGTTGAGGGGTAGTAGCTATTACTGAACTTGGATGTATGAGTCTTGTGGCACCTCTTTCCTGATTGCAGCATATTCACCCTGAGTCCATGGGCATCACTAGCTCAGCACTGAGGACACGGGCATCACTGCCATTAGCTCTTCTCTAAGTGCTCTCATGTGGCTTGGTGGACCATCTCAGTGAGCAGTTATTAGACGGGAGTCACACATAAAGAGAGAACTTGCATTTGTGTCACGTCTTTCATTTCCCAAAGCACCAGTGAAGTACTTTTGAAGTGTAATCACTGTTGCAATAAGCCAAGCTGTGTCAGGATGACAGGTCTCCTTCCCCTAAGGAATTCAACGGACCAGTTGAATCTTTGCAACAGTCTGGCAGTTTTCAAGTCACTCGAGCTGATGTAGTCATTTTTGGATTTTTGAAGAAGGTGGATTCAAGTATTCAATTTATCATGATCTGATATCAACCCACTGTTTGTTTCTCTGGAAGAGATCCAGGAGGATCAGAGCCAGTGGCACCAGGTTGAGGAACAGCTTCTTCCCATGGGGAATGAGAATGCTGAGCGACCATGAAGCAATATTTATTGGTATAGATCAAACACCTGTCTTACGTGTGTATTGTTTGTCTGTATGTGTGTTATATCTGGTTGGGCACTTGTTTTGCACAGAGGACTGGAGAATGCGGTTTCGCCAGGTTGTACTTGTACAATCAGATGACAATAAATTTGGCTTGACTTGTCTATTAGGAGAGCAATTTCTACCACTGCTGTATCAGACCTACAGTAGTGGAGACCTTGCTGGTGATTTCACTTTTTTTTTAAAGAGGGGTCGTGCTGCGTACATTGGTTTTGCTGACCATGCCTGAGCAGATTATTTGAAAGTACATGGTTATGAATGATTCATGTGGTCTTCAGAATCTGGCAGCAGCTGTTCTACAAATTGCTTTGTGGTGGTAGAGCCTGGATCTCTAACCTTTGGCGTCCCTGAGGAATATTCTCTGTAGACAGTGGCATTTTCTTTTTCAATGACTATGGAATTCATATGGCATATATTACAAGTGGGAAATATTTAACTCTTTAAAGCCCCATCGTAATTCTGTTGCAAATCTCGGGGAGCCATTGAAATAATCTTACAAGAGTTATGGTAGACCCTGAGAAATGAACCAAACTTTCAATCAATTTGTCATGTGAAACCTGAGTGGGGAGATGATTTTAAGATTCAAGATTCTTTTAGTATCATGTAATAAAATAGAAAATGTGATATTACACATAATTTCCTTTAGTCGACCATAAGGCAGACAAAGATTCGGCATTAGCAGAAATTGCCCGGGACCCCTTACAGCCAGCGAAAGAGAAGCAAAAGAGAGTCATTACCCCCCCCCCCCACCCCCTGAGTCACTGAGTGTCCGTGGATTTACCTCCATTGCTCCCACAGCCTCCGCAGTCACACAGCCTTCAATCCAAACCATCGGCAATCCGAGCTACATATCTGAACTGCTGACACAATCAGATAGCCTCCAGCGCCATCGGCACCCTCTTGCATCCCAGTTCCTCTATCTGGTACATTTTCAGCTAGTCTTCAGCATTCTGCATGCCAGTGCGAGTCCTTTGACTGCAGTCATCAGTAGCGCACAGCTGACCTACAGAACTTCGATCTTTCATCCATGTCTGAAGACAGGTTGTGATGAGTTGAGGCACCAAATGGTCTTGGTGAAATCTGAATTGGGTATTGGTGAGCCAGTTATTGGTGGCAGAGTCCCACTTGATTGCATTGTTAACCATCACCAAAGACGTGCAAAGTAGCTGTTAACTAAAACCAGACTGTGGTGGGTCATTCATTTTCATATCTGATTTGTTCTGCTTTTTACCTACTGGATAAACTTGGGCTTGTTTTTTAAAATCTGAACAAGAAGGAATAACAGGCTCGTCAGTGACTTGTATTTTGATGGCTTCATAATCGTTCAGAATAAGACACTCAGGGCAGATCTTGTACCTCAAAAGATTAAATAAAAGTTCATTTAAGGTTTCTCCAACTTCCTACATGATACAACTTAATTAAATTAGAGCAAAAGAAGGGAAAGGATGTGTGTTGTGAAAGAGTGTCAGGTTCGGTGGGTTCACAGAAAGACGCATCTGGACACAAAGGTTTGCAATCACACATAACTTCATTAACACACAACAATCTATGAAAGAGCATGGGAAAATCATAACGGGGATAAAACATTTGTGCACAATTTATAAAAGAGCAGTACACAATTACTAATTCACATAGGTGATACAGACATTCACACACTATAAGCAGGGGTTCCACCCACCCTCCTGGACCCCTGATCATTGGGAGGCAGCTCCAATACACACTGTTCGCAGGGGTTCTACATACCCTCCTGGACCCTTGATCATTGCGAGCGGTGGCTCTACTGCAAGTATTGATCCACAGCAATTAGATCTATAGCAATACTACGGCTCAGCTTCAGTGTAGTGTACACCTTACCTGCGACCCTTCCAAGCAACGTCCACATTAACAACCTGGCATGGAACAGTGTCTGGGGCTATCAAAACAAGGCAGAGAGGAAGAAATGTGCTCTGTGTAGGTGCTAAATACAGGGCTCTAGCCAATAAGGACGCTACGTGATTTGAACCAGCCAATGACAAGCAAGGTATGTACTAATTAGTGGCTGGAGCCCAACCTTAACTGACACTCCACCTGCAAACCATAACTTTGAATTTATAAATTGTAACTTTGAATGAAACAAAAAGTACACAACGTACTGACAGATGACGTGACTTCCGGATAAGTTTCAATCGGGGAGGACGTGACCACCCGCAATCAGGGTGGCCACACCTCCTCCACACACAACAGTGAGGTAGTGTCTATGGTTCGTTGTCCATTCAGGAATATGATGGCAGAGGGGAAGAAGCCATCTTTGTACTGTTGGGTGCTCATCTTCAGGTTCCTATACCTTTTCCCCGATGGTAGCAGAGTGAAGAGAGCATGGCCTGTGTGGTGGGGATCCTTGAGGATAAGAGGCTGCTTTCTTGAAACACCACCTCTTGTAGATGCCCTCAATGGAATGAAGACCTGTGATGGCTCTGGCCTCTGTAGCCTCATCCTGTCCTGTGCACCTCCGTACCAGACAGTGATGCAACCAGTCAGAATACTCTCCACTGTACACCTGTAGAAATTTGCAAGAGACTTTGGTGACAGACCGAATCTCCTTAAACTCCTCACAAAGTATAGTCGCTGGAGAGCCTTCTTCATGGTTGCATCGACATTAAGGCTCCAGGACACATCTTCAGAGATGTTGACACCCAGGAATTGAAGTTATTTACCCTCTCCATTTCTGACCGCTCAATGAGGACTGGTTTGTATTCTCCTAGTTTTCCCTTCCTGAAGTCCACAATCATTTCCTTAGTTTTGCTAACATTGAGTGCAAGGTTGTTATAGCAACACTCAACTAGCTCATCTGTCTCATTCCTGTACGCTTCCTCGTTGGCATCTGTCATTCTCTCATCAACTGTGGTGCCATTGGCAAATTTGTAGATGGCATTTGAATTGCGCCTGGCTACACAGTCATGAGTGTAGAGTGGTGGGCTAAACACACATCCTTGAGGTGCACCTGTGTTGATTGTCAGTGAGGAGCAGACATTACTGATGCACATTGACTGTGGTCTTTTGATGAGGAAGTCAAGGATCCAGTTGTAGAGGGAGGTGTAGAGGCCCAGGGTTTGGAGCTTGTTGATCAGCACTTGGGGGGGGGTGGGGGGAAATGATGATGTTGAAAGCGGAGCTGTAATTGATGAAAAGCAGCTTGATGTCAATGTTGCTGTTGTCCAAGTGATCCAGGGCTGAGTGAAGATCCAGTGAGATTGCATCTGCTGTGGAGCAATTGTGATGGTATGTGAATTGCAGAGGGTCTTTACTTAGGTGCAAGTAATTCTGACCATGACTAACCTTTCAAAACATTTTATTACAGTAGATGTCAGTGCTTCTGGGCAGTAGTCGTTGAGACAGCTCACTCACGCGAAGGACACTCATTTATATCTGCCCGATTAGAGATTGGGTGTCTGACAATGTTAGAAACCACTTCTGTGCATATCAGAATAGAAGCAAAGAATTTCTAAAGGACTTAATAACAGCACCAACTTTGGGAATGACTACAACATGGAAGCTGTTTCTTCGCACCAGTCAGTGTAATGTAGACGAGCAGTTCATAATGTTTCTATGAATGAGGTCTTGCAGTAATTCATCACTCACATAAGCATCTTTATTTTAAGGAACATTTATTGAGCTAATCTTGGTGGGTGTGGGTACAATTTATATATTAGTTTCTCCCCATCTTTCCTTTTACTTCTAAAGATGCTAATTCTTGTTTTATCCCAGCAGAATGTGGCAGAGAGTTCTTCAAGAAATGCTCTGATTTCTCCGTGCTTAACCCCCAAGCACCACTTGGGAAGCTGTGTGTGCAAAATACCAAATTTGACAGGGCGCCTTTTTTTGTTATCTTACCTTTGCGTTGCTGGCCAAAAAGCAGCAGCTCTACTTCTGCACACATTAAGACCGATCCATGTTTGTGTCTGTGTGGAACCAATGTAATGATTTAAAAATGGAATGAGACACCATTTCAAGCTTGTGCTAGTTCAGCCGATACCTGTTATTTGAATGGGTGATTGAAGGCTGTCCCAATCAATTAAGTAGTGGGGCACTCTCACTGAAAACAAATCCATTTCCTCCCATTTTAAACTGTAGCTCTATATGCTGCAGAATGCATTGCCGATGGTTTTACTCGCAGATTCTGACATGTGTTTTCTGATATTGCGAACTGCAAAGCCTGTTTAAGTTATTGTCTCTGAATATTGGACTACTTGTTAACTGAAGAACAATGGATCAGGTTCTGGCAAATGCCAAAGGAATTGGGTTCTGATGACACCCGGAAGTCGGCTATAGCCGTCCAAGTTCATTTCATGGAATAACCTCTTCAGCTGTTGTAAAATTTCATCCCAGACTTGGTTCTCAGAGCAACTCATGATAGGTTTTTTTTGTCAACTCATTGCTTGCTCTCACTGCCCTCTGTTCTACCTTTTTTTTTGTTATTTCTGTTTTCTTTCTGCATGCCCAAATTGACATTCTTTCCTGGTACATTGGCATAGCATCATCCAACATAGAACATTACAGCACAGTACAGGCCCTCCAGTCCACGATGTTGTGCCAACTTACATAAACCTACTCAACAATCTAAACTAGGGGTGGTCAAACTACAGCCCCTGGGGCAACTGTGGCCTGTTGCCCATTTTTAAGTGGCCTAGGGTGAATTTTAAATGAAGCATGGTGTAATAGAAAATGGTCTCTAACACATTGTGTACATTTGACTTCTTAGTTTCAACACTAGACCTCGCTGCTATTTTGAACAATTGCTAGATCGACTATGGAAATGTTACTCATCGTTAAAAATATTAACCTCAGTTAAAAAAAAAATTAGTTGATTAAACATGGCGGAACTGAAAAGATGGACAATAGCAAGGTGTAGACACGATGGGAATATGAATATTTTTGCACAGAAGTTGAGGGAATGTTTGTTTGATTGCAAGGATTCTGTTACCTTTAATAGCCTATCTACAGATTTACACATTGCATCATAATCATTAAGGTGGACACTTGGGCCATGAACTGCATTTCACTGAAAGTTGTGGAGGAAAGTTGGAGATGGCCTGGTCCCTTTCTTGATCTTTTCTCCTGTTCTTATTTTGCACCGAGCTTTTTATTTTGCACTGCTTTTTGAATGAGAGTTTTATTGTCTTCATTTAAATTCAAGAGCAGCAAAAAAGCCGACTAATATGTGAGAACATCAATAAACTACTGTAATTTCAACAGTTAAATTGTTCAGTGGTGTCGTACAGCTATTTTGATAGAAAATGAATTTTTGATGGGATGGGGTTTTCTGGACTAAAATAACCATTTTTCTTGCAGTGTAACTGGTTGAAAACTGCCAGAGTTAATATTATTTGTCCATTGTATTTTTCTGTATGTGGCCCACAACCAAAATAAACACCTTGGGGGTTTTTCTTAATCCCACTTGCCAAGACCTTCCTGTCTTGCTCTTCTAAGTTCCTTCCTGACTACCACGTAATTCTTGTGAGCCCTTCCTGTCCTTTTGCTTCCTAAACCTTAAGTCTGCAGTTAGAACGTGATTCTGAGACGGGACAGGTTTCAGTCTGTACAGAGACTCCCTTATCAAGTCCCTAGCTCAGTTTAGGAGGAGTTGAATTCCAACAGTGTGAGCAATATCAGTGATATGAGAAGACTAGAAAATGGATTTTGACGGCATAACCAAGCCGGCGTCTTTAAAGTGGCAGATGTGTTGTTCAGATCAGATACTCTTTATTGTCATGCAATAAAACAAATGTAATATTACATGAAATTGCCTTCAGCCTGGCGTAAGGCAGATAAAGATTCACCATTATCATTGCCCGGTGCTCCTTTCAGTCATAGAAAGAGAAGCAAAAGAAAGTCCCCTCAGAGTCAGCGAGTGTCCATGGATTCACCTCCAGCGCTCCCACAGCCACTGCAGCTGTAAGGTGTTCGATCCATCAGCAACCCGAGCCCAGATCCAAACCTCGTGATGAAGAAGCCTTCAGCATCCAGGGTCCTTCGGGAGCCCTTCTTGTCCTCAGCACCCTCTCGAGTCCTGGTGTGAGTCCTTTGATATCAAGTCGCCAGCAGCCCACAGCCTGCGTGGGTTTCTTACCTGAAAAATCACCAACAACTCATGCCTGTGTGATTGTGCATCCACAGAGCCCCTCACCCTGTTAAAGCTACCGAGGTTTGAATCTGGTGCTGTTTGTATGTTCTCCCTGTGTCTGCGTGGGGTTTCCCCAGGGGCTCTGGTTTCCTCCCACGGTTCAAATGTACCGGTGGTTGTTGGTCAATTGGGTGTAAATTGGGCAGCACGGACTCATGGGCTGAAAGGGCCTGTTACCGGGTTGTACTTCTGAAAAAAAATCTTAAACAGCGATGACTGAAGGGTTGGCAGTGCCCTCAAACCATGGCAATTTGAACAGAGAAGTGGGGACCAGAGGTGGGAGGAAACACAATTTGTCTGCCAGAAAGAAAGAAGGTCTTTTCACCCAATTTTTTTTATTACCATGCTACCTTGCGTTACCCCTGAGTTTCCTGTTGTGGAAGATGAACACAACGGCAAAACTTTGACAATTGGGCTTCATTGTTTTCCAGCACAAAACAAGTTTATTTCCAGAATGATCAAACTGTACAGCCTTGTGAAAGATAGCAGCTGTGGAGGAAGTTACCTTATCTCTGGCTTAACCGACAGGAAACCTCCGAAAACAGCAGCTGGAACAGTTGCTGGATATAAGAAGGAATCCAGCCCCAACTGGGGATCTGACCTTGCTCTAGTTGCAACCTGGAGCCTGTTAAGTTGCAACCACCTTCTTTGTGAAAAGACTGTTAAGTTGGCCCTTTCATTACACTGCTCCCTTTAACTTCCAAGATTTTCAAGTTCAAGTTTATTGTCATCTGATTGTGCAAGTACAACCTGACGTAACAGTGTTCTCCGGTCCTCAATGCAAAACATGCAGACACACAACCAAACATTACACACATACAGACAAACAATACATATGCTAGACATCTATGCAAATAAATAAATTAATAGATAGATAGATTTTGTTCCATGAACATGAGAGTCTGGGAGGGTTTGTGTGAGCAGTTCCTTTGGTTGTTCAGCATCCTCACTGCCCATGGGAAGAAGCTGTTCCTCAGCCTGGTGGTGCTGGCTCTGATACTCCTGGATCTCTTCCCCGATGGGAGCAGCTGAAAAATGCTATGTGTGGAGTGGAAGAGATCTTCAATGATTTTGTGCGCCCTCTTCAGGCAAAGATCCTGGTAGATCATGTCCATGGAGTGGGGGGGGGGGGGTGCGTGGAGGGAGGCTCCAGGGATCCTCTCTGCCATTCTAATGGTCCTGTGGATTGACCTCCGATCCATTTCTCTGGAGCAACCGTACCCACACTGTGATGCAGCCGGCCAGGATTCTCTCGATAGACATGATGGTGGCTGGTAGCCTTGCCCGCTTCAGTCTTCTCAGGAAGTACAATCGTTGTTACGCCTTCCTGACAAGTGAGGAGATGTTGAGTCTCCACAATAGGTCACTGGTTAAGTGAACTCCAAGGAACTTGGTTCTCTCCACGATAGTGTAGTGGAGGGTGGTCGTTCCTGGTCCTTCCGAAGTCAACGATCATCTCCTTTGTCTTGTCCACGTTGAGACTCAGGTTGTTACTCTTACACCATAACATGAGGCTTTTCACCTCTTTCTGCATTGTATTAGAAAACAAACTACACGAACTACCATTCATTAATCCATTACTATGTAACAATTTACACACACTTACAAAAGTAATATCCATTATGTATTTACGACACAAGGCACAGTAATGAATAGAAAGCAGCAGGTGGCAGGAGATGATGAAATACATGGTTCTAAACATGATTAGATTAATGGGTGGAGAATAATGAAAATAATTGTGGCGAGCCAAGGGATGACGTCCTGTTAAGATATGAGGTTATGAATGATTGGGTGCAGAAATGTGATTAAGTCAGGACTATAATATTAAAAAAAAGGGCAGTGTCTCATAGCAACAGGCATTTCAGAGTCCAGGCTTTGATTTGTCTCAGCTTTTGTTTGCAAATCAAGGCTTAAACTTGACTGAAGAATTCTCCTGACTCATTTTTGGACATCAAAAAACCACAACAAGTGCAACTCATCGTTGTTTCTAACCCTCTCATTCCTGGGATCATTCTTGTTAAACTTATCTTGACCATCTCTAACGCCGGCACATTCTTCCTTAGATGGACCCAAAGCTGCTCACAATACTCCATATGTGGTCTGACCAGCACCTAAAAAACTATGTTTGTCTTACATTCTAGTCCTCTCGAAGTAAATGCTAACATAGCATTTGCCTTCCTTACTACTGACTCAACCTGCAACTTTACCTTTAGACAATCCTGCATTGGGACTCCTAAATCCTTTTCTGAATCTTCTCCCCATTTGAAAAATAGTCCACTTCTTTATTTTTCCAAAGTGCATGAATTGTGTCATGTTGAATTGTATTGGATATGCTGTGTTCCTTCTGCCGCCTCTTTGCCCATTCTCCCAACTTATTCCAGTCCCTCTGCAGACTCCCTACTTCCACAACACTACCCATTCCTCCACCTATCTTCGTATCATCTGCAAGCATTGTTCTAAATTCCAATGGGTATAACCTAGTCGATCTAGTCTTTTTTCATAGGTTAGTCCTGCCATCCCAGGAATCCTTTGCTGCATCCTCAATAATATAAACATCCTGCCTCAGATTAGGAGACCATCACGGCACACAATACTCAAAGCCCTATACACCGTCCTGCTTTTATATTTCAAAACTTCTTGTTATAAAGGCCAGCATACCATTTTCTTACTTCACCCTGTGCTATACTTACATTCCAACCTTCAATGACTGATGCACCAGGATCCCCAGGTCTCGCTACACCTCCCCAGGTCTCGCTACACCTCCCCAGGTCTCGCTACACCTCCCCAGGTCTCGCTACACCTCCCCAGGTCTCGCTACACCTCCCCAGGTCTCGCTACACCTCCCCAGGTCTCGCTACACCTCCCCAGGTCTCGCTACACCTCCCCAGGTCTCGCTACACCTCCCCAGGTCTCGCTACACCTCCCCAGGTCTCGCTACACCTCCCCAGGTCTCGCTACACCTCCCCAGGTCACGCTACACCTCCCCAGGTCTCGCTACACCTCCCCAGGTCTCGCTACACCTCCCCAGGTCTCGCTACACCTCCCCAGGTCTCGCTACACCTCCCCAGGTCTCGCTACACCTCCCCAGGTCTCGCTACACCTCCCCAGGTCTCGCTACACCTCCCCAGGTCTCGCTACACCTCCCCAGGTCTCGCTACACCTCCCCAGGTCTCGCTACACCTCCCCAGGTCTCGCTACACCTCCCCAGGTCTCGCTACACCTCCCCAGGTCTCGCTACACCTCCCCAGGTCTCGCTACACCTCCCCAGGTCTCGCTACACCTCCCCAGGTCTCGCTACACCTCCCCAGGTCTCGCTACACCTCCCCAGGTCTCGCTACACCTCCCCGTTCCCTAATTATCTGCCTTCCTATTATTGCCACCAAAGTGGATACCTCACCTTTACCTACATTATCCTGCATCTGCTCATTCTCCTCATCCTAAAAGTGGGAATAGAAGTGGGAAGGTTAGAGAGAGATTTCCAAAGCTTGGGGCTTGACAAGCTGACAGTATAGCTGTCGGTGGTGCTGCAGTTAAATGCAGTCATCAGCAAAGGGTTGGACTTGGAGGAACACAAAGATCTGGGTGAAATTACTGGGTTGGTGGAGATTAATCCAGAAGAGATTTGACCCCCCCCCCCCCCCCACTCAATATTTAAACTGACAATTTAGTGACAGATCCTTCAAAATCAAATTAATTTAAATTAGACATACAGCACGGTAACGGTGCCTTCTGCTGCATGAGCCCGTGCCTCCCAAACTTCGCCTCCATCTCGTTAAACAACATTGATAATAACTGTATATGCCGATTTCTAAGATGACTCGTGTAGAAGGCATCCCCCTGAATTTCCACCTAAAACGTTGGTTTTGAGCTATACTTGCTGTATAAGACCACCCGAAGTCCGGCACTGACCACTGACCAGTGGAGTGATGTTGTCACAATATTTAAAAAGCAAATTACCCGGTGAAGGTTTAAACTTTATTAGCATATTTGAAATAAATCTCCATTGGCTTCTTTAACAGGCTGTTGAAAGCTTGTACAGAGGTGATGACAGTTGGACTGGGTGGTCGGACCCTGTGGGGGAGCACTGAGGGTGACATTTGTAACATTTAAGGACCATCTTGTATGCTGGCATATACGGTAACATTCCAAAATTCTACTCTGGTTTTAGATGTTTGATAACCCAGAGAATGAAGGCTGGCATCAAAGGGGTTAAGAGGTGATCAAGGCAGTTTTTTTTCCAACAAGATAAACTTTGTTTTTCCATTGTGTCCAGCATTGATCTCTAGTATAGCAACCTTGGTGCTCACAGGGATCTATATAGCCTTGTATCATTGAGCAGCTATATTTTATCAGTGTGAGTTCTGGGCGGGTAGTGAAGTATAGGAATCCATGATTTTCTTCAAACTTAAGAATGTAAAATTTGTGATGACTTTATGCTTTCTGTCACCCTGGCACTGAAGTTGTTGTTTCAGATGCTGGCTAGTGTTTCAATGGTGTGCCCCCACATTGCAGTGAACAAGGTCTTCCTGGAGCTAAATATTTACTTGCGCACCAGTGAGTGATTCTGGACCTCCGTGATGGCATTACTGCCTGAGTTTTATCCAGAAAAATGTGACGCATCTCCATTTTCTAGCCAATTTGCATTGTTTTTGCTTGCACCCTCTTTTGACAGTCTGTCAATCACTTTGTAGAGGTCAAGTGGAAAAGCTTACCATGGCAACAATGATGAAAGTTTGTGACCTTGGTCATGAGCACCCCTACATTGTTCATGAATATTAATAAATCTCTCAAGAAAAAAGGCTGATGAATGGCTATAATGTGTGGGTTGGGAGATGTGGGCTGAGAAAGGCAAGATCCACAAATAACCTTTGAAATATTGCACACTCAAAGAGAAGTTTAAAAGAGTTCTTTTGTCCTTCTTAAAAAGGAATTCAAATCTTTGCTGATATCTGCGTCAGTGACCTAAGGCACCCAGACTTTAAAAAAAAACTCAGGCTAGATCCCTGACCTTGCTTGATTTAGTGGGGGTCAGTGAGTTGATGGGACACTGCTGTGATCAGAGTCAGAATTTATTGTCATGAGCGAGCCACAAAATTCATTGTTTTGCAGCAGCGTCACAGAGGAAACGTTCATATAAACCACCTTACAACAGTAAATAAAAAATAGTGCACAGAAAGTCAAGGTGAGGCCGTGTCTGTGGTTCACTGATCACTCAGGAAGCTGATGGCGGAAGGGAAGGAACTGTCCTTGTACCGATGGAAGCCGAGTGAAGAGGGCCTGGCCTGGGTGGTGGGGGTCTTTGAGGATAGAGGCCGCTTTTTTAAGACACCACCTCATGTCGATATCCTCGATGGAGTGAAGTCTGGTGCCTGTGATGTCGCAGGCTGAGTTAACGGCTCTATAGAGATTTTTCTTGTCCTGAGAGTTGGTGCCTCCATACCAGACAGTGATGCAACCAGCCAGAATGCTCCCCACGGTGCACCTGTAGTAGTTTATGAGAGTCTTTGGTGATGTCCCGAATCTCCTCAAACTCCTCACAAAGTGTCGCCGCTGGCGAGGCCTTCTTCATGATTGCATTGACATGGAGGCTCCAGGACAGATCCTCAGAGATGTTGACACCCAGGAATTTGAAGTTCTTGACCCTCCCACTGCTGACCCCTCGATGAGGACTGGGTTGTGATCCCCTGATTTCCCTCTCCTGAAGACCACAATCAAAGCCACCCTCAAATGAGGAAAGTCACCCCAGATTTCACTGCCAATTGCTAATCAGTGTCAAATGTTGCATGTGGATGGTGACAGAGTTCTGTTACACTGCCCCTTCCTCCCACATTTAAAGAGCCCGCTGTTGCTGAGCAGGGCATTTATTTCAGATTTATTGTCAGAGGACATACATGACATCACATACAACCCTGAGATTCTTTTCCCTGTGGCCCAGCCAGAATTACCACTTACTGAGAAGTGGAAAAAAACTGTACCCAACGTGCACATGAAAACAAATAAAGAACTGTAAACAAACTGTGCACTATCGAGAAAAAAATCAAAGTGCAAAAGTAGATCTTAAATGAATTCCTGATTGAGTTTGTTGTTGAGGAGTCTGATGGTGGAGGGGGAGTGAGTCTGGTGGCACCTGGACCTCTTCCCAGATGGCAGCAGTGAGAAAAGAGTGTGTGTTGGGTGGTGTGGATCCTTGATGATCGCTGCTGCTCTCTGTCTTTCTGTAGAAGCTCTCAATGGTGGTGGGGGGGGGGGTTAATCCTGGGCTGTATCCACGACTTTACGCTCAGGGGTATTGGACAGCACACTTTCCATTACACACCTGTTGAAATTTGCCAGAGTTTCCGATGACATACTAAACCTCCACAAACTCCTGAGGAAGTAGAGTTATGTCGGAAGGATGGATACTTGAGTGAATACCATAGAATGGACAACAAAAATACACCTAAAATGAGCCTGGCATTTGATGGTTTTGGGCAGGAGGGAACATAAGGTAAAATATTTAACAAACACTTTTTGGGAAGAATCAAAAAAAGACACAATTATTGTGAGGGTGGTAACTAATGTAGCAAAGTGGTTCAGAGCAGGCTGGATACAAATGCTTTGTGTTGGCTAATAAGTGAGCTTTGTAAGAACCATTTTGCTGTCAGTGTCAATCAACAGAGTGGGGTAATTTTAACTCTAGGCAGGAGTATAAAATGGACGCACTTGAATTAGCCTGCCTGTTCCATATGTTTACACTCTACTTACTGGTTGTTACTCCTTAATTGGCATCAGATTTGTGTGTGAGTCTGTGTGTTTTCAGTTACCAGCAGATACTTTTTCGTGACTATATGTTATCCTACTTTAGGTCCAACACCATGATTTTGTAGGGAGATCCTCAAAGTTAAATTGAACCAATGTCAGAACTTTCTCAAAAAATAGCCTTACGATCAAAGGGACCACATCAGAACACATTCTTTTTTCTCAGAGCCTGATTCCGATCCAAATAGTTTGTATTCGTTCATCCTTAGCATATGTTGGAGCCTCAAAGCCATGAATACTGATGTACTTGAGGTAATCATTCACCCAACCCCTGCCCCCCCCCCCCCCACCCACCCCCACTTTGCTGGTAAAGTAACCTTGTGAAATCTTATGTTCTGTAAAACCTACTAACTTTTTATCTCAACTCTTTGGGATTCTGAGTGACGATGCGAGCAACAGCACACTTGTGGTGCTGTTTGATGCTATTCTGGAGCTCTCCAGTGCTCTGCGGTGTTGTAACCGAACAGTCTCTTTCTGTGGATACCTCAGTGGAGGAATGACTGACAACATTTAATCACTGGAAGTTTCAGACAAAGAATTGCAGATGACTCAGGAATGGTGTGAAATCTGAGGATAAAAGGCACAGAAATATTCAAGTTTATTGTCACCTGATTGTACAAGTACAACCTGACGAAACAGCGTTCTCCGGTCCTTGGTGCAAGACACACAACAAGACATAGGACTCATACAGACAAACTATACATACGCTGGACAAGTACTTTCTCTATAAAAATAAATAAATACATTTTGTTTTGTACAGATGAGTCTTGGAGGGTCATTGCGAGCAGTTCCTTTGGTCGTTCAGCATTCTCACTGTCCGTGGGAAGAAGCTGTTCCTCAGCCTGGTGGTGCTGGCTCTGATCCTCCTGGATCTCTTCCCCGATGGGAGCAGCTGAAAGGTGCGGGGCTGGAAGGGGTCCTCGATCATTTTGCGTGCCCTCTTCAGACAACAATCCTGGTAGATCACGTCGATGGTGGGGGGGGAGGGGGTGGTGTGTGGAGGGAGACTCCAGTTATCCTCTCTGCCACTCTTATGTTCAATTTTCACATTCAATGAGCCTTTTTCCAGGGTGTCTTCTGAGACACAAAGTCGTCTCTGGACCTCACTGATGAACAATACATTTGCAGACTCAGCCATGTCCGAGGCTGCAGTCATGGAGATGTGTGACATTCTTCAGGAAGACCTTCAGCCGGACTCTCGTGCCTGGGCTACACTCTTGGTAGGTCAAGGTCACATTGACTCTCACCTTCCTCACCACATTTCTCATTCCAAGTGACCGCAGCAGATCTCCATAACACTTCACAGTTTGTTGTTTCCCACAGAGCCGGAGAGATCACCCAGGCTCTGTCCTGATCTAAGGAGAACTCTTTATGTTTTGAATTCATGTTGCAACTCAGACAGCATTCCTGCTTCCTCAAGGAGTAGCCAGGCATAGATTGCACTTGGAGCTCCCTTGAAGAACATGGATCTCTCTATGAATGGAAAGGGTTGCCACTTCCTGAATGCACAGGTTGGCATGGTTGACATGAGAAGAATTTCCTCATGGTAAATGTCATGTTTTCTGGAAGTACACGATTCCACCATCCTGAGGGAGATTGCACTTCTGGATCATTTCAATGGCCTGGTATTGCACTGCAGAACGGATCCTGGGTGGGGGAATGGAGTTCTAATCCACTGCTCAAAGAGCAGCCACAAGCAAACAACTCAATTAGATGTGACTCATGTGCTGAAGATAAAATTCTGTTGTGTTGCATCAGTCCTTGGGCAAGCTGTTAGAGCAGTGTCACTTCTCTCAGCACACTGAAAGATGCTGTCTGCCCAAAGAGACTTGTAAAACATGGCTTTTTTTATTGAAAATGATCAAATCAAAGTGAAGTCAACTAAAACAGTAATGGAAAAATCCAACAACCCCCTTTCAAGTTTCAAGACCAGTGACATTTACTTACATCAACACTGATGAAGTGTTTTGAAAAGCTGGTGTTGAAGCAGCTCAGCTCCTGTCTGAGCGGCGACATGGATACGTCCCAGTTCGCCTATTGTAGCAACAGTTCTACGGCGGATGCCATCTCACTGGCTCTACACAAAGCCCTGGAACACCTGGTCAGTAAAGATGCATACATCAGGATGCTCTTTATCGACTACAGTTCGGCAGTTAACACCATCGTCCCCTTAAAACTGATCAGCAAACTCCAAAACCTGGGACTCAACATCCCACTGTGTAATTGGATTCTGGATTTTCTCACCTCCAAACCACAATCAGTGAGGATTGTTAAGAATATGTCCTCCACAATCTCTATCAGTACCGGAGCACCACAGGGCTGTGTTCTTAGCCCCCTGCTCTATTCACTTTACATCTACGACTGTGGCTCAGTACGACAATAACTACAATCATCTACAAATTGGCTGATGATACCACGGAAGTGGGTTGTATGAAGGAAGGCGATGAGTCAACAGACAAGAAGGAAATTGAAAACTTGACTGAATGGTGCCCCAACAACAACCTTGCACTCAATGTCACCAAAACTAAGGAGCTGATTGTTGACTTCAGGAAGGGAAAACTGGATGTGTACGATCCAGGGATCATTGGGTGATCAGAGGTGGAGAGGATGAACAAATTTAAGTTCTTGGGAGTCATTATCTCAGAGGATCTTTCTTGAACCGAACACACCAATGGCAACATGAAGAAAGCACGTCAGTGCCTCTACTTCCTCAGGAGTTTGCAGAGGTTTGGTATGACATCGGAAGCCTTGGCAAACTTCGATATGTGTGTGGTGGAAAGCGTGCTGATGGTCTAGTATGGGGGCACCAATATTTCTCAACGGAAAGCCCACCAAAAGGTAGTGGACACAGGCAAAACCCTCCCCACCATCGAGAACATCAAGGGGAACGCTGCCGTTGGAGGGCAGCAGCAATCATCAAGGATCCACACCACTCAGCACACACCCTGTTCTCGCTGCTGCCATCAGGCAAGAGGTCGAGGTGCCACAAGACTCGCACAACCAGGTTCAGGAACAGCTGCTACCCCTCCATCGTCAGACTCCTCAGCGGCAAACTGAATTAGGGACTCGTTTAAGGACTTAATTTGTGCACTTTATTTTTACATTAAAAAAAAATTTAGACATACAGATTGAAGAGGGTGCGCAAAATCATTGAGAACCCCTTCCACCCCGCCGTGCAGAGCATCTTTCAGCTGCTCCCATTGGGGAAGAGATCCAGGAGTATCAGAGCCAGCACCACCAGGCTGAGGAACGGCTTCTTCCCACGGGCAGTGAGAAAGCTGAACGACCAAGGGAACTGCTCACACTGACCCTCTGAGACCCTCATATTCATGAAACTATATATATGAATACTTGTCCTATATGTGTATTATGTGACTGTATGTGTGTTATGTCTGATTGTGTGTCTGTGTATTTTGCACCGAGGACCGGAGAACACTGTTGCATTGTACTTGTACAATCAGAATGACAATAAACTTGATTTAACTTGACTAAGCCGCTCCTGATTGGATGAATGGTGATGACTTCATCAGTCGTCCCTGTCAGTGTTTGCTTCTTCTGGTTAAATTGAGGTGGTGTCTGCTGCAGCTGAATGAATGCTGTTTTTATTTTGCTTTTGGGCTTTGAGGTTGTGGGTTCAAGTCCTCACTTTGGATACCCGAGTACAAAAAAAGTCTGGCCTGACACTCCAGTGGATGCGATGCCTGTCAGATGAGGCATTTTATTGAGTCTCTGTGAGGTAAAGGTAAAAGATCTTGTGATGCTATTTTAGAAGAAGGGCAGGGTTTTATCCCCAGGTGTTTTAGCTAATAGTTATCCTTCACTCAATGTCATTGACACTCATTGCTGTTGGTGGGACCTTGCTTATCTTGCAATAAAACAGTAACGTCACTTCCAAAATACCTCTGGCTGCAACTCCCAATGGGGCTGAGTGGGGAAATGATCAGCTCATGATTGAATGGCAGGGCCTGCCTAGATTTTGTCCATACCTTGATGAAGGGCTTAAGCCTGAAACATTGGTTATGTATCTTTACCTTTGCTATATAAAGTACACTGCTTGACCTGCTGGGTTTCTCCAGCGTTGTGTTTTTACAATTAATTCTGAAGGACAGTTATTCACTGAGTATAGTGAGCTTTTCTGTTCTATGACGCCTGCTGAGTTGAATCACAGCATCAGTTGCGCCTCTGTGAGCAGAATAGGTGCTCCTGAGTCAGAACATGGTGCGACTATGCCCAGCTCCAGTAACTTAAGCACAAAAAGTTTGGTTGATGCTCTTCATGCCAGAGCTGAAGGGACACCATGATTTTTTGGATGGAATGCTGAACAAAAGCTCTGCCTGCTCTCTCAGGTTGATGATAAAAGTTCCCATTGCTACTACTGTTCGGAGGTTCTCTTCTGTGTACTACTTTATATTTATCCTTGAAGTGCCAGTTGATGAAGTAGACAAAGATGACATGGTCAAATAATAATCATGGCTTTTATTAGCAGAAACTCATGGTACAATAATGAAAGTCAATAGATGCATATACAGTTATATCCAAGGGGAGTGTCCTTAACAGTAGAGATAATGCACAGCCAATGTTAGTACAGCAAGGTTTGCCAGAGGGGAGACAGGCAGCTTGGCAGACACTCACCACAATCCTTTAACCAGCACCAGTTTTAAAAATCCCACAACCGTGGGGTCTGCACCCAAGATGGAGGAGCCTCTGTTCCGCTGTGGCCTTGTGGGGTTGCAGTCTTTGGGGAAGCAGAGAGCTGGCGCAGGGTACCATAAAACAGGCAGAACACCACCCCCCCCCCCCCCCCCCCCACCATTTGAGAAGAAGAAGCAGAGGAGATGACCCTTGGGACGGTAACCACCATGATGGACCAGTGAGGGCAATCTGTGGCTGAAGAACACACAAGTGGAGGGCTGTTGGTGACTCGAGGCGAGAAACTCACGCAGGCTACGGACTGCTGGTGATTGTGGTCGAGGGATTCACACCGGGCTGTGGACTACTGGAGACTGGCTGAAGGGGTACCAGGTATCGGAACTGGGATGTGAGAGGGTGCTGAAGGGTTCCTGATCATGTTGGAAGTTCGGACCTGAAGCTCAGGTTGCTGATGGTTTGGACTGGATTCTGCAGCTGCTGGGATGCTGGAGGCGAATCCACGGACACTCAGTGACTCTCTGGGCGGACTCTCTTTTGCTTCTCTTTCTCTGACTGTAAGAGGCGCTTCAGGCAATTCTGCCGGCGTTAAATCTGTCTGCCGTTGTGTAATATGCATTGCTGTTATTACATGACAATAAAGGAATCTTGAATCTTGAAACCGGATGGTCTGTTCATTCTCATGACTGTATGGAGGAGTTCAATGTGTACAACTTAGCTGCAGAATTTCTTCAGTTGCCGAAGAGCACTCTTGATGTTGTGTAAGGCACAATGTAAATATAAGACCTTTTAATTCAAAGAGAACAATGCAAAGCTCTTCTTTATATAGAAGAGATTGGCTTTTGGTCTGGGTGTGTAGTATGGATTGAGAGTCATGGGATCTCTTTCTGGAACCTAGTTTACATCACCTGCCAATCAAGGTTAGACTCCGCCCAACCATTAGTGTACCATCGGCCCCTTTTAATCATCTAGTGATTACTTGGGCCAGACCCTCCAGCTGACTCTACTATGAAGTCCACCACGTGGAGAGACTCTTTCCCTTTTGCTCTTCGGCCTGGAGACAAACTGTGGACAATGGTTGCGGAGTTATTGGTAAGGTGTGCACCACACAGGGATTGGGGCTGTTAGATAGCAAAGGAGCCTGCCCATGTTAGACAAGAAACAGCAGGTAGCGTATTGTAATCCTTGGCTTTTATAAGTCTGCACAGTTGCTTGTATCAGTAGTGTTAGTCCAATGTGCTGTGTGATTGAGAGTACTAAGGTGTGTTATCCCTTTTGCGATCCCCATACGTGTGTTTTATAAAGATCTTTCCTGAGTCCAGACTTGTTGCTCTTTGAACCCACTGAACTTTCCCTTCCCACACAACAGGTTGGTGCTCTTTCTCTGGTATGCCACAGAACACTGGACAGGCATAACCTATCATTTCTATATACTAGATGATAGCCCCTTGAGCTGACCACTTGTCAGTCCGCTTGTTGCACCAAATGATGTCACAGTTTTCAGGCTTAATTTCAGAATTTTTTTTTTGTCTCACTGTTACGGCTTTCCAGACACGGTTGTCAGCCTGGAGAAATCTTAACAGCTGTCATCACAGCAGCTGGTTTCATCTAGTACACAATGAATTCTTTCAGAGGAAAGGTTACAGGCCCCAGATTCCATTGTAAGTGTCCGACATCCAAATATCTCTCGCCTTTTATTCCCTTTGTGTTCCTTCTCCCTCACGCATTTCTTCTCTCCCTTTTGCTCCCCCATCATTGTTTTTCAGATGCCTGCCTGCTATTTGCTCATTCCTTGAAGAAGGCCTCTGGCCTGAAACATTAGTTATATATTTTTGCATCCTCTCGATGCTGCGGGACCTGCTGAGTTTCTCCAGCAATTCTGTGTGCAGTAAAGCTCCTGTTACCTGAATTTAAGAAACCGGCAACCTCAAGTAACTAACAAAAGAAACCGAGGAAAAATAAATACGTAACTCACAATCTCGAGCAACTGGAAAATACACTTATCCAGCATCTACCAATCCCCATGGGTGCCAGATACCACGGTTTTTTTTAACTGTATTTACAATAATCACAGTGTCTGCAGACTTTCTTGTTTCATTATTTTTCTCCTCTCCCTTCAATCTCTCTCTTTCCCTTCATATATTTCTCCTTCCTCTCTTCCCTCATTTCTATTTTAATAGCATATTTAGACAAACAGACTGGAAACCTGTGGTAATCCAATTTTGTTCAAGATGCATGAAAAGCTGCTGTTTTTGTTCTGGACACATTATATTGTGCAGAGAATAAGTTACAATGTGGGACATTGCAAATGCTCCAATGCTGTTAACCTTTTCTTACTGCTAACTGGTGCATATCTATACTCTTCTTAGCAAATGTGAGGGACATTGTACAGCCATCTGAGGTGAGAACATTTTCCTTTGCTTTTGTGCCAAGATACTCAGCTACCCTTTTGGTGGCCATCTGATACATTGTTCATCTTGGGATTTTCCTCTTCAGCTTTTCATCTGCTGAAATGTCAGAGGTTTTTTTTAAACGCAGAGTGATGGGTGCCTGGAATGGATTCAATATTGTTTTATCATGTAACAAAATAGAAAATGTGACATTACACAAAAATTTCCTTTCGTCTACCGTAAGGCAGACAAAGATTTGGCATCAGCAGAAATTGCCTGGCGCCCCTTCCAGTACGAGAGAAAGAGAAGTAAAAGTGAGCCCCCCCCCCCAGAGTCATTGATTGTCCGTGGATTCACCTCCAGCGCTCCTGCAGTCTCCACAGCCTTCAATCTGAATGATGAGCAACCCAAGCTCCAGATACATACCTCAGGCACAATCAGGACTCCTCCAGCACCCTCTCACATCCCAGTTCCGATATCTAGTACTGCCTTCAGCAAGTCTCAAGCCAATCTCCAGCAGTCTGCAGCCTGGTGCGAATCTTTTGACTGTAGTTGCCAGCCGCCCGCATCCTACCTGGGTCTCTTGCCTCGAGTCACCAACTGCCCACTTCCTGTGTGTCCTTCGGCCTCAGAGCTCCTCACTGGTCCACTGCCATGGTCACCATCCTGTGGGTCATCTCTTCTGCTTCTCCTTCTCAAACATGGGATGGCCTACCCATTTTCTGGTGCCCTGCGCCAGTCCTCCACTTCCCCGGAGTCTGCAACCCCTCGTGGCTGCTGTCGACCATAGGCACTGCCATCTTGGGTGCAGACCCCCTCAGTTGCGGGATCTTAAAATAAACCTCTGCTGGCTCCTTTAGCAGGCCGTTTAAACTCTGTACAGAGCTGATGGCAGTTGAACTGGGTGGTTGGACCTCACAGTGGAGTGCTGAGATTTTGCTCCACCTTCTCCATAGGTCTGCACTAGGGGCAGTTACAGCAGCTCTGGCAGTGGTGTCATTGGTGGTGATGGTGGTGGATTCTGGCATAATAGGAACATTTAAAATACTTGGAGGATACATGGATGTAAGAGAAATAGAGGGTATTGGGTGTGAAGTTGGAAAGGGTCATAGGTGTCATCGATGCTCTGTGATGAGTAAAGGATTACTAAAGGTGGGATGTGGGTGGAAAGAAAAAATTTGAAAACCACTGTTTTAATTGATCCTAATCAACTCGTCATGTGCACAGTTTCAGACCTCCAAAGGAAATGGGCCAATGACAATTTTTCTCAAGCAAAATATTTCCGTAACAATCGGGGCTCGAGCAGTGATTCTTAACCTTCCCTTCCCACCCACATCCCACCTTCAGCAATCCCTTATCAATCACAGAGCACTGATGGGTTAGGGATTATTTAAAGTGCTATGTGAGTGGAAGGAAAAAGGTTGAAAACCACTGGGTTTGATTGATGTAGAGTAGGTTGGTGTTGGTCATTACATGGGCCGTAACGTACTGTGCTGTAATGTTCTATGAACCAAATGAGGTGGTGAGGAAGTTCATTTGAAACCAGCATCGATTAAACTGAAAAGGGAGGAGGCCAACTGAGAATTGCTTTGTTTCCAAAGATTTCCTGATGCTGAAAAGCAAGTGACCCATCCATATCACCTCCTCAACGTTCATGTTCACAAACATCTCAGAGTTCAGCTCCAGCAGGTTAAAACCATACCCCCCCCCACTCCTCCCCTTTCCCTCACTCCATCAAATATTGTAATGTGTTGCTTTTGTTGTTTTCCCTTCCGTGATCAGTAGAGCATGTGATGAGCTGACGTGTTCCAAGTCATCTGCTGTGACCTTCTCTCATCAATTGACACCTGTTACAGAAGGGGCGACCTGGCCTTATATTCCCCAGATTGGGGATGAAGCCTGTTTCCCACTTAGTACCTGGGCTTAATGTTACAATGGAGTGCAGGGATCTCATCAGATGAGTACCACTCCAGTGATTTGAGTACAACAATCCACTGATGCTCCCAATAGAGCATTTGACTGTTGGAGGTGCCAGTTCTCAGATGAGATAAATGTTTAATTTAATTTTAGAGATACAGCATGGGTACAGGCCTTTTCGACCCATGAGCCCGTGCTGCCCGAATACCCCATTTAACCTCCAACCCCTGGTATGTTTTCGAAGGGTGGGAGGAAACCAGAGCACTCTGGGAAAATCCACACAGACACGGGGAGAATGTACAGACTCCTTACAGACAGTGTCGATTTGAACCTGAGTCACTGGTGCTGTAACAGCATTGCGCTAACCACTACACTAACCCTGCCGGCCATAAAGTTAAGACCCCATTTTCTGTGTTTGGTGGATGCAAAAGATCCACAGAGAGTATTTTGAAAAGGTGTTAGAGATTTCTCTGTAGAATGTCCTGGGACCACTATCTATCCTCAAACAAACCACTAAAATTGATTATCCAGTTACCATCTCATTGAAATTTGTGGAATCTTCTTGTGCAATATGTGAAGAGAGAAAAACAATGTTGGCCTTTCAGGACTGAGACCTTTCATTTGAATTGGGTCTCATTCAGTCTCTCCTGCCTTCAGTTTTGTTCCCTCTTACCTTCCATTGCCCTGCCTTTTAAACTTTGTTTCATCTTTCATTCCTGCGGTGTACTCATACCATGAGGAAGGGCTCAAGCTCGAAACGTCAGTTATGGCTTGCTTTTCATACCTTGAAGAAGAGCATGGGCCCAAAATGATGATAGAGCCACAGAACCATATAACATTACAACACAGAAACAGGCCCCTTCAGTCCTTCTAGACTGTGCCGAACCATTTTTCTGTCTAGCCCTTCACACCTCTCCCATCCATGTATCTATCCAAATGTCTCTTAAATGTTAAAATTGAGCCCACATTCACCATGCCAGCTGGCAGCTTGTTCCACACCTCCACCACTCTCGGTGTGAATAAATTTCCACTAAACTTTTCCCCTTTCACTCATTCCAGACCCCCACCACTCTGTATGAAAAAGTTCCCCCTAAATGTTTTCCCTTTCACTCTTAACCCATGACCTCTGGTTTGTATCTCACCTCCCCTCAATGGAAAAAGCTGACCTACATTTACTCTATCTCCCTCATAATTTTAAATACCTCTATCAAATCTCCCCTCAGTGTTCTACCCTCCAGGGCAGGGGTGTCAAACTCAAATTCACGGAGGGCCAAAATTAAAAACTTGGACTAAGTCGAGGGCCGAACTAAATATTTATTGAAAATTTTCAACAACATCTGCATGTTTTCTCTTCTTTCAACATATGTAATGTTAAACTTTTTCTTATTAAAATAAATGTTTAATAATAGTTTTGGATAAACTCTTTCCAGAAGCATTAACAAATGAGAAATAAAATATTCAATAAATAATATTTCTCTATAGAGGATTTGTCAAATGTTGCTAGTGTGCTGTCGAATAGTAAAATCTGAGGGCTATTGAGAATGTGGGAGAATAACATGATTCCTGAAACAATCAAATGGGTGACTGATTGAGGGCATGAACTCTAGCAGGGTTATTTGCCATGCCCTTTTTCCATTGGTACAGATATCCTTTGATTTACACACTTTTCAAGTTTTATGCCTAATGAGCTTGTATCCAGGTACAGGACCATTTTTAACCAGGAATATATTTATCACTGTGACATGAAACTATTGGAAGATCGTTTTATCCTGAGATTAAAGTTCATAATACTTACTCAGGCCTGTGTGCGGGAGGGCGGGGTTTGCAGGCGATCGGGTTGGACAACGACAGTGCGGGGGCATCGGCTCTCGCTGCAGGGCAGCATCTCGGCGGATCAGCGGCCCCGTCACCGTGAGTCGCGGATCGGCCTGCGGCAGGGAGGGGGAGTGGGCAACGGTCCTGGCGAGGTCAGGCCCGAGGCCTCCGGTTCCGGGCGCTGGGAAGCGGCCTTGGCTTCCCCTGACACCGGCCAGGCCCCAAAACCAGAGTCCACGGTGAGACCCTGCAACGTAAATAGAGGAGGTGGGGGCGATTAGCAGGCTGACGCCAATGCATTCTGGGATTTGTTGTATTACTGTGCATGCGCTATACTGGCGCGGCGGCCAGCGGGCCACCTCTAATACATTTTTGAAATGATCTTGCGGGCCAAATATAATTATATCGCGGGCCAAATTTTGACATGTGTGCTCCAGGGAATAAAATCTTAACCTTTTTAACCTTTTCCTGTAGCTCAACTCCTGAAGTCCGGGCCACAAATATAACTTTACCTCCTACGGACTCTGCGAGACCGGCTGAGTTCTTCCAGCATTTCTATGTTTTTACTACAACTACAGGGCCTGCAGACTTCTGTGTTTCATTTCTCCCTGTTCTCATGAAGGGCCTTTGACCTTGAACATTTATTGTCTCTCTCTCCACTGATACTGCCTGATGATCTTAGCAATTCCAGCAGTTTCTCTTTTTTTTACATTTCAAGCAGCCCCCTTCACTGCATTACTTTGTGCATTGGATAACCTGAGACTTCTCTGAAAATCTATATTTATTTTTTTTCTGATTTCACCAACTTGTTCTTGTCCTCTACTGCTCCACAGCATTGCCATTCTGAAAAAATAAGTTGTAGCTAATTCCCACACCAATTTCTTCCACCACCATCGGTCCCTCACGGCTCTTGTAAATCTCTTTCCCCCCCGCCCCCACACACACACACACCCACCCACCCACCCACCCACACACACACACCCACACCCACCCCTAACACTGGGCTGTATCTGAGATTAAATACTCTGTCCTAAGATCCTGCCTGTGGGTTGTATCTTGTCGCAGGAACCCAGACAGTAGTTAGGGAATGGAAGTTAAAGATATCACTTTGGTATTGGAACACATGGAACAGGAGAGATGAGGCACAGCTAACAGCCGTGAACTGGAGCAGAGCTGCTGCTGTGTCTGCTCTCTGTGGCACAGATCCTGGAAGCTGTGTTTCCGAGCATCTTGATTTCCTTTTCTCAAAAAGCCACACGTTTTGTTTGTCTGCTGATAAACCAGCATGTATGGACATGAAGTGAGACAATGTGTGGTCCTAGACTGGATTGTCTGCAGTAAATCAGAGTTGAATGACCTGAACTGTCTCCAGCATTGACCAATTTGAAAAGTGGGCGCTACGTGTTTCAGCTATTCAAGGCATGCTGATAGTGTAGCAAACAATTGCTCCGCTGTTTCATGGGTTCGCTTTGCAAGTGAATCAAGACTGCTAATCATTCCGCTGCTCAGTGTGGAGACTGTGGATCAGAGTTCAGAATGGGGCGAGGCACATGCCATGTACGTGCTGAGTTCGCCAAATCCTAATGAGGAACAGTAGGAGCGTTCCACATCCTTGGGCAGGAGAACAAAAGCACAAAAACAAATGAGTCAGGTTTCCTGGTTGTGATTGCAGGGTCTGGGATGCAGCAGGAATGTCAGGCTTCCAGGACTGCCAGGAAGATGACATGAATGTGGGAGCCATTGCAGCAAACCATGCAGGAGAGAGATTCTTGACGAATTGTGCTTTTATTTTTTTTCCCACTTTCTTCAGCACCTGTTCCCTCGCTGTAAATGGCAAAAGCGTCAGAGGGGGTGACTGGATGTGAGAGGTCATGTGTGATAAAACTCCAGGGCTTTCTCCAACTTCAGTTGACAACTTTGTCCCATCCCACGAAGACTGGCCAAGGATTGTTGGCACCGAAACATGCAGTGCCCTTTGAAATGCATGCAAGTCAAAGAGAAGCAGCTTGTTATTTCAACATTAACTATTCATTTGGGGAGGATAAGAACAACAGAAACAGGAGCAGGAGTCGAGCCTGCTCCGCCATTCAATGAGATAGTGGCTGATCTGATCATTGACTCAACTCCACCTACCTGCCTTTTCCCCATATCCCTTCATTCCCCTACTGTGTAAAAATCGATCCAAACTTGTCTTAAATATATTTACTGACATCACCTCCTTTGGGAAAAGCAGTTCCTCCTCATCTCTGTCCTAAATCTACTCCCCTGGATCTTGAGGCCATGTCCCCTAGTTCTGGTCTCCCCCACCAATGGGAACAACTTAGCTACCTGGTGAACCTCCTCTGCACCGTCTCCAAAGCCAGTACATCCCCCGTCAAGTAAGGAGACCAGAACTGCACACAGTTCTCCAGATGCGGCCTCACCAGTTCCTCATACAGTCGCAGGTACAATTGTACCTTGTACAGTTACACCTCCCTGCTCCTAAATTCAATCCATCCAGCAATGAAGGCCAACATTCCATTTGCCTTCTTGACAGCCTGCTGCACCTACAAACCAACCTTTTGCAATTCCATACACAAGCACTCCCAAGTTCTTCTTCAATCGCTTGCCCTTTAAATAATATTCTGATCTTCCATTTTTCTTTCCAAAGTGGATACCTTCGCATTTACCAACATTGAACTCCGTCTGTTAGACCCTTGCCCACTCACTTAACCTATCTCTCTGCAGACTCTCCATATCCTCTGCACAATTTGCTTTTCCGCTCAATTTAGTGTCTTCAGTAAACTTAGATACACGACCCTCTGTCCCCTCTTCCAGATTGTTAATGTACATCGTGATTGCACCAAGGACTGGTTGTAATTGCACAATCGAGTTGTAATTGCACAATCGGATGAGAATAAACTTGACTTGACGTGAACAGTTGCGGGTCCTGCACCCTGCTCACCACTGATTGCCAACTAGAGAAACACCCCTGCGCCCCCACTCTCTACTTTCTATTGATTAACCAATCTTCTATCCATGCTAATACATCAACCCCATCTCTATGCATCCATAAAACTGCCAAAGCAGCATGTGCGACCTGGAACTTTACCTTAAAAGGGATTGAGTTGAATACTTTTGACCAATGGCTCCTGGCCTGCAGCTGCCTTAAAGCCATCCAAGTATTCAACTGTTTGCAGTGAGCCTGAGGCTGTCTTGTAGGTCACTGAACTAGCGAAGGTTAAAGGTCTGCAGATGGCTGAAAGGAATATGATGTGATTTTTTTTTTCCCCCAATCAGAAGCTTCCATCACTCAGAGGCAAGCAGGAGGTCAGGAGTATTACTTACCATGTCCGGTCGATACTGTTAAGTGGCAATATCAATTTACAGCATATTTCTATTACTTAGTAATTTATGGCTGGTTGTCTCAACATCACCCACTCCCATCTTGAGCACTCTACTCATCTGTTGAGACACAGAGCTTTCTCCAATGTCCATTTATCTTGGGTGCCTTCCCTTGCCCTTCAGATGGCTAAATAACAGTGAAAGTGCAACACAAGAAAAGACCACTCAGTCCAACCAGTTTGTGGACTGGTTTAGCCGGTGCTCATTTGGTGGTCTTAATCCCATGGCCTCTCCATCACTACCTCTTTATTTTCTCTTTCTGCAGTGGCATCACTTGGTTGGTGTCACCTAGTGCAGTAACTCACAGTGTCAACTCCACTACCCTCCCCCACCCCCATGAACCTCCTCCCGTACCAGACCATACAGAATGTTTAGTAATTTTTTTTGTACTGATGTTACTGGTAAATCGTAATTCCCATTTATCACTGAATGTAAAGGCAATAGTAATGAGATACACAAATCGCAAAATTATAATTACACCTTTAAATTACAATATTATACACAGCAGCAACGAAAACAACAGCGCCTGCTGGTGCAGACGAAACCACGTAATTCGAGGGGTCATTGTCATTAGGTGATAACGACAGCTTTGACCGGAGCACATTAAAGGGTTCAAAAAGTAAATGAGCATCGGGTTTTAACCTTGTAGGGATAATGATACATGTAAGCTGGGTTTACGAAAAATGTTTTTGTTGTTAGAACTAACTACAGAGATATTTTTATTAAAAAAATAATAAATTTTTGCTGCAACCCTGCACAAAAATTTTATAGACAGTCATTTTGGTGTCACCCCCTCTGATAGTGTTACCCGGTGCGGACGCAACCCCCCCCCACCCCCCCCCCGCCCCCCCAGTGGTCCCAATGCTTTTCCTTCAATTTAATTGCACATCTTGCACATTATTACTATCCCTTTACCTCTATTTTACTTCAGTGGGGAGTTGTTCATTCAGCTAGTTCATCCTCTGGGCCAGAGAGTCCATTCCAAAACATCAAAAGTTTTTAAAAAAGATTCTGCTCCCTGCCCAAAATCTTGCACATTATCACTTCACTCTGGACCACTCAGATTAAGGAGTAAAACCTAAAAGTCTGCAGAATTAAAAACACAATGCTGGAGAAACTCAGCTGGTCAAACAGTATACTTTATACAGCAAAGATAAAGATACATCACCGACGTTTTGGGCTTGAGCCCTTCATCAAGGTATTGACAAAATGTAGGCAGCCCCCCTAAACTCAGAGGCTTGAGTAACATTGCATAGATTTTAGTTCATCTTCCAACGCAGCAGATATAGAATATAAATTTTGTTAATAATTTTTTTAAAACACAGCCAGTTGCAATGACTGTTGTTTTAAAAAGAATCTGTTTCATTCATGATTTTGTGGGATGCGGGTGGAGAGAAAGAGCATTGGTTTTCAATTGGGAAAGGAAGATTGAGAATCACTGCTCTAGACCCAATTGTTACTGAAATATTTTGCTTGAGAAAAATTGTCATTGGCCCATTTCCTTTGGAGTTCTGAAACCATGCACATAACGAGTCAATGAGGGACGATTAAAACAGTGGTTTTCAAACTTTTTCTTTCCACCCACATCCACCTTAAGCAATCCCTTACTAATCCCAGAGCACTGATGGCAGAGGGAATACTTAAAATCGGATGTGAGTGGAAAGAAAAAGGTTGAGAACCACTGGTTTAGAGTCTTTCACGGTGCACATGGAAAGGATTGAGATATTACTGATGGATAACTAAATTCTCAAAGTGGACAATTGTGTTGAGGGTATGCAGACATTTAATGCTATTTTAAGACTGTGTTAGAAAGCTGTGTTGATGGAGGTTAGTAGTGCCTTACTCCACACTGTAAGGCATTCTTGCAAATGGGTGCAGTCTGCCTATTAAGACGGAAGGTCTGAATCACACTCAATATTTGGCTGGCACCTGCTTCCTTTCACTGCATTTTCTGAAGTATTTAATGTTCTGTAATATTCTGACTCAGTCACATTTCAGTTTCCAACTGAGGTCACTTCCACTTTAGGGAGATGCAGGTCTTCAACACTGTTTTCTCAACATTATGAGCTGAGTGCTTGAATGTTGCTGGTTTGTGAAGTAGTTCTCTCACCCGATCTGGAGAGCTGAGTTCAAGTTCAAGTTTATTACCATCTGACATATTCAATTAGACGAGACTGCGCTTCTCTGGACAATGGTGCACACACAAAACACAGGCCATAGTTTATATAAAAGAACATCATAAACAGGAGCAGGAGTCGACCATCCGGCCTGTTGAGCCTGCTCCGCCATTCAATAAGAACATGGCTGATTTAGATAATTGATTCTTCTCCACCAGCCTGCCTTTTTCCCATATCCCTTAATTCCTTTTTTATGTAAAAATCTAACTAACTGAACCTTAAATATGTTTAATGAAGTCACCTCAACTGCGTCCTTGGGCAGAGAATTCCACAGATTCACGACTCTCTGGGAAAAACAGTTTTTCCTCATCTCCATCTTAAATCTATTCTCCTGAAACTTGAGGCTGTGTCCCTTAGTTCTGGTCTCACCTACCAGTGAAAGCAATTTTCCTGTCTCTATCTTATCTATCCCTTTCATAATTTTGTATGTTCCTCTCATTTTTCTGAATTTGAGTGAGTATAATCCCAGATGATTTAGTCTCTCCTCGTAGGTCAACTCCCTCATCTCTGGGATCAACTTGTTGAACCTCCTCTGGACTGCCTCCAAGGGCAGTCTATCACTCAAGTATGGAGACCAGAACTGCACACAGTACTCCAAGTGTGGCCTCATCAGTACCTTGTACAGTTGCAGCATGATCTCCCTGCTCTTGAATTCAATTCCTCTAGCGATGAAGGCCAACATTACATTTGCCTTTTTAAAATACTTGTTGTACCTGCACTCCCAAAGTACTTTTGCACTACAAGATGCTGCAGTTTTTCACCATTTAAATAATCTGCTCTTCTATTTTTCTGACCAAAGTGGATGACTGCACATTACTAACGTTGTACTCCATCTGCCAGACCTTTGGCCACTCACCTATAATCCTTCTGCAGCCTCTCCACATCTTCTGTACAATTTGCTTTTCCACTCAGTTAGTGTAATCTACAAATCATCATGTAAATGGTGAACAGCTGCAGGCCCAGCACCGACCCCTGTGGCTCCCCATTTCCCACTGTCTGCCAATCAGAAAAACACCCATTTATTCCGACTCTCTGCCTTCTGTCAGTTAACCACTCCTCAATCCATGCCAACATACTTCCCCCGACTCCATTCATCTGTATCTTATTGATAAGTCTCTTGTGTGGCACCTTATCAAATGCTTTCTGGAAATCCAAATATCGAAAATCAACCTGTTCCCCTCTATCTTCCCCACCCATTATGTCCTCAAAGAACTCCAGCAAGTTTGTCAAGCAAGACTACCCTTTCTGAATCCATGCTGCTGATGGAACCCCTTTGTTCTAAATATCTTGCTATTTCATCCTTAATGACAGCTTCAAGTATTTTCCTGACTACAGAAGTTAAGCTAACTGACTGATAGTTACCCATCTCCTGCCTACATCCCTTTTTAAAAGGTGGCATGACATTTGCTGTCTTCCAATCTGCCGGGACCAGCCCAGAATCCATAGAATTTTGGAAAATGACAACCAACACATCGACTATAACTCCCACCATTTCCCTCAGTTCCCTGGGATGCATCCCATCAGGACCAGGGGATTTGTTTGCTTTCAGTCCCATTAGTTTGCTCATCACTATCTCTTTTGAAACATTTATTTTATCGAGGCCCTCAACTCTCTTCGCATCCCTATCACCACTCTTTGGCATGCTGGACGCGTCTTCCGCCGTGAAGACTGACACAAAATATTTGTTCAATGCCTCCTCATTACTCAATATCAATCTCCCTTTCTCATCTTCTAAGGGACCTATGTTGACTCTAGACACCCTCTTTTGTTTTATAATTTTTTTTGCTAACTTTTTACATTTTGTGCTAATTTACCTTCATAATCCTTATTCCCTTTCCTTATTTCCCATTTAATTGTCCTTTGTTCCCTTTTAAAGTTTTCCCAATCCTTTAGTTTCACACTACTCTTGGGGACTTTGTACAGATGAGCTTTTAAATTGATACTTTCCTTTATTTCCTTAGTTAACCAAGACCGACTCTTCCCTTTCTTACTGCCCTTATTTTTTTTAAAAAATTTTTTATTTTTCACACCATAAATCACATTAGCCATGATATACACTATTTCTTTTTCACACATATACAGTGACTTTTTCTCCCCCCCCCCTTTCCTCCCAAACCCCCCCCCCCCCCCACCCCACCCTCATCCATTTTAGGTATACAATCTAGGTTGCATTAAGCCAGTCAGACAATGTTGTCATTCAACAAAATTACACCAGAAATTCTACTGAGTCCATTCTTTTCTTTCCTTCTCCTTCCATCAACTTAGGTAATGTTTGTCCCCGGTAGGTTTTCGCTATTGTATTTAATGTAAGGCTCCTATACTTGTTCGAATATTTCAATATTATTTCTTAACCTATATGTTATTTTTTCTAATGGAATACATTTATTCATTTAAATTTAGTAGTTTCTTCCTTTTAATTTGGTTATGTATTCCATTAATATTTAAAGACATATAGCTCAGCGTAGCCCTTTTATATTTTGTTTATCTTCTCTTTCCGTTTTTCCATCATTACCTTTCCTCCTTTTCCATTTCTGTTTTCTTATTTTCAACTCTTTATAAGACAACATTCCTACAACATCCAACATTTTCCTTATTCTCCTATTTCTATCTTATTTATCCCCAATCTCCCCTTCACCTCCTGAGTTGTCCTTTATCCCTTGTCGGACAACCACATCTCCCCTCTCCATTTGGATTTGCGAATCCACTCGCAAGCGTCAACTGATTTTGCAGTGACCGCTATTTCCCCCCACCCCGCCTCCCCCAGAAAAGATTTCACTTTTCATATGTCACAAAGGTCACTCTTTTAATTCCCTCCTTATTCTCTCTATTCCATTACCTTCCCTTATTAATTCTTGTCTATACTATCTATATTTTCCTCTAAGTACAGATACATTCACGTATGCACATTGTCTCTATTCACTCTTATACCTCTTTACCCGCATACATACAATCGTGATCATTTTTACTCTCATTACCCGTCTTCATCCCTCAGTCTATTTTTGTCTTTACCCACATACATATCAATCGTGATCATTTTAACTCTCATTACCCGTCTTCCTCCCTCAGTCTATTTTTGTAATTGTTCTGCAAATTTTCGTGCTTCTTCTGGCTCCGAGAATAGTCTGTTTTGTTGTCCTGGAATAAATATTTTCAATACCGCTGGATGCTTTAGTATAAATTTATACCCTTTCTTCCATAAAATCGCCTTTGCTGTATTGAACTCTTTTCTCTTCTTTAGGAGTTCAAAACTTATATCTGGATAAATGAAGATTTTTTGCCCTTTATACTCCAGTGGTTTGTTGCCCTCTCTTACTTTTTCCATTGTCTTCTCCAGTACCTTTTCTCTTGTAGTATATCTTAGGAATTTTACTACAATAGATCTTGGTTTTTGTTGTGGTTGTGGTTTAGAGGCCAATACTCTATGTGCCCTTTCTATTTCCATTTCTTGCTGTAGTTCTGGACATCCTAGGGTCTTAGGGATCCACTCTTTTATAAACTCCCTCATATTCTTGCCTTCTTCATCTTCCTTAAGGCCCACTATCTTTATGTTATTTCTTCTGTTATGGTTTTCCATTGTATCTATTTTTTGAGCTAGTAGTTCTTGTGTCTCTTTAGTTTTTTTATTAGATTTCTCCAATTTCTTTTTTAAGTCTTCTACCTCCATTTCTGCTGCTACTGCCCGCTCTTCCATCTTGTCCATTTTCTTTCCCATTTCTGTTAAGGTCATCTCCATTTTATTTATTTTCTCTTCTGTGTTGTTTATTCTTTTTCTTAAATCCTTAAATTCCTGTGTTTGCCATTCTTTAAATGACTCCATGTATCCTTTAATAAGAGCAAGTATATCCTTTATCTTGCCTTTCTTTTCTTCTTCTATTTCCCTGTACTCTTCCTCTTCCTCTTCTTCTTCCTCTGGGTTGACCATCTGTTGTTTCTTTGGTGCCCTTTCCTCCTCTTCTTTCTTGTTTCTATTGTCTTCTGTGGTCTCTTCTTGCTGCAGGTGTTCTGCAGCTGTTGTTGCCGGCTGTGGAGATCGACTCCCCAGCTGGTCCCCCCTCCCGTCGGTGTGTTTTTTTTCAATCGCATCGCCCATGCGCGAAGTATCGCGCATGCGCGGTTGCGCACTTTTACTCGGCTCTGCGAGCCATTTTTGTAGTCCATTATTTACCGACCTGAGGGAGCGGGTTTCTCTCTCCGCAGCGGGCCTCTTCGGACAGGTAAGGCCTTCACCTTTTTCCTCCTTTGTCTTCTCTTCCTCTCTTCTTACCGTTGCTTTCGATTTTTCTTTTTTTGTCGCCATCTTCTTTCCACCTTTATACTCTCTTTTCTGTAACTTTTATTTCTGTGCCTTTGTGTTTTCCTTTGTTTTTCCCGACTTTTCTGGAGAGGGCTGGAGTTCACCGTCCGGCCACTACTCCATCACGTGACTCCTCCCCCACTGCCCTTATTTTTAATGGGAATATATTTCTGTTAAGCACTGTGAAAAATCTCTTTGCAAGTCAAAAGTTCTACCAACTAGCCTGTGCCCCCAGTCCACGCTGACCAATTCCTCCCTCATCCTGTTGTAGTCTCCCCGTTCAAGCATAATACACTAGTTTTAGATCTAACTATTGCATCCTCCATCTGTATGAGAAATTCAGTCATACTCTGATCGTTGTTCCAAGAGAGTCCCTAACTACTAGATCATTAATTTTACCTATTTCATTGCACAATACTAGATCTAAAATGGCGTTCTCCCTTGTTGGTTTTTTCTGCTCAAGAAAGGTATCACGGATGCATTCTATGAAGTCATCTTCCAGACTCCCTCGACCAACTTGATTTTCCCAATCTAAGTGGAAGTTAAAGTCCCCACAACAGCTGCCATTCCATTCTCAGGTGCCTCAGTTATCTCTCGGTTAATTGTCTGTGCCACTGAGCTATTGGTATTTGGTGGGTGATAGACAACTCCCACCAGTGATTTTTTTTTTCCCCCTTTACTATTCTTAATCTCTACCCAGATGGACTCAACATTCTGCTTCTTAGATCTTGTATTGTCTCTCACTATTCCCTTGATCTCATCCTGGATTATAGAGCGCCACCCCACCACCTTTACCATCCTGTCTATCTTTTCGTACTACCTGATACCCTTGAATATTTAATTCTCAATCATGCCCACCTTGCAACCATGTTTCTGTGATGGCCACTAAATCATATAATATGTACACTAGCAGGATACCTGGCATTGCTCGAGAAAGAAAACACTTTTTGAACTTCATATGACATTAAGGTTAAATTCTATGTAGTCATGACATTCAGCATCAAATGTTACCACAATTATAATAAACAGTAATGCATTTCAGTGTTAGTGTTCTGTTTCCTGCTGCCTGCTCCTTGCATGACTGGAAGCATCAACAAGGAGGCGAGACTGATGTCCCTCTGCTGTCTCTTGCTTTCTCCTTTGTCCGACTCTATGGGCTTGTGAAGAGTTTCTGCCAATGTTGCTTCACTTTTTTGGGCCCCATATTGAACTGGGTTTGGCCATTTGTTTTTATTCTGAATGTGCATTGAGGTGTCCTAGGTGCATGTTCAAATTTTTTTTAAACTTTATATGACCTTAAAAAGTTAAATTCAATGTGGTCATACCATTCAGCATCAAATGGTAGCCCTTCTGAAGCTCCTTGGACATTTCTAGAGTGCTCCATTCTCTCACACACACACACACACACACACACACACACACACACACACACACACACACACACACACACACACACACACACACACACACACACACACACACACACACACACACACACACACACAAATAAATTTAGTTCTGGGTGTAGCACATCAGGAAGGAAAAATCTGCCCTTGGATGAGTTGCAGAGGAAATTCACCAGGAAGACAAAAGCTTAATTTATAAGAGAAGACTGAATAGATGAGACTTGCATTTCCTTGAAATGGCGTGGTTAAATAATTTGAGGAGTTGATGGGGGATGGGGGAAGTATAGGAGGGGGAGGGGCAAAGGGAAGCACTATATCCCCTGGAGGGGTCAGTCCAGAACAAAGAGGTTCAACGTTAACACTTGAGGCAGGCCATTTGGAAGCCCATCTACATGTAGTGGGAACTGGAGATCTACAAACATTAGGGATCATGATCTGTCGGAAATGCCAAAACTGATGGATTTTTTGGACAGATCTGGAACCAGATTGGGCTCAAGGGGATGAAAGACCTGCTGTTCATATATTTATAGCTTGATTTCTATTTAAATGAGTCATGTGCTAGCAACTTGATGATGTTTTCAGACTTCTGACAGAAGTATGTGTTACTTGCTGTAAGGCTGCAGAAAAATATGCGACCATGTTCTGAAGCTCCTGGTGTCTCCTGGAGATTTATTTAGTCATACAGCATGGTAACAGGCCCTTCTGGCCCATGAGCCTGTGCCGCCCAATTACACCCAATTGACCTACAGCCCTCGGTGTGTTTTTTAGCATTGGGAGCAAATTGGATCCCCCGGGGAAACCCACACAGACACGAGAAGAACATACAAGCTCCTGACTGACAGTGCGGGATTTGAACCTTGGTCACTGGAGCTGTAATAGTGTTTTGCTCACTGCTACGCTAATGTATATTGTGGAAAGTACTTGCTAGCTCTGTGAGAAACTCCCAAAACACCAGCAGTGAGGCTATTCACCACAACCTATGGATTTTGGCTTTGAGGGTTAAGAAAAAGCAACAGTTTGAAGAAGTGTTTTGATGTACCTTTTGTTGTCAACTACACACTGACCATAGGAACTCAACTCATAAAGCAACCTAGGTGTTGAGATTTTCCTGGTTGTGCAGTGAGTGAACCCATGCAGGTAGCAGAAATTAAAAAAAAAAGATTGAGACTGATGATATGTAGCGCAGGGAGAGGGTGATTTCAGGAAATTTGAACACACGGTGAGAATTGCAAAGAGAAGCCTGAAGACATGAATGTCGCTGATTCATGGGAAACAGCAGAAAATGGGAGTTGAGTCAGTGATAGGGCATGGATCACGTAGGAGTGTGCATTCGAGCATGTACAATTCTGATGGTGCATGTGCTCCAGGATAGATTTGTGTGTGGCTTAGATCATGAGTGGACTTGATTTAAATCATTGGCTTGCATATGACCTGGCTTGCAAAATTGCAACTTGGATGGAAGTGGGCAGTGAAAATGCAAAGGAATTTCATTCATTTTTAAGGCAGCAGTGAGCTCCATTCCCAAAACAAGGTCAGCACTACATGTGTGGGTGTTGCAAATTCTTTATACGAATGCTATGCCTGCATTCACTTTGCATCTATTCTTTAGGAAGGCAACATATTATGCATGTCAAAAGAATGAGCATATCATAACAGCATGGAGTTTCAAACCTCAGAGCAATGTAATGCTACTGGAGTGACTCCTTTATAGAGGAAATTTCTCCAGCAGGCAAATACAGTGGCAGTCTGCACAATATTGACACTGATGGCAATTGAGCAGAAATAGCTAATTGTGGAAATGGGCGGCATGGTTAGCGTAGCGGTTAGTGCAACTGGGTTAGAATCCCGCACTGTTTGTAAGGAGTTTGTACACTCTCCCTGTGTCCCTGGGAGCTCCAGTTTCCTCCCACATTCTAAACCAAAAACATATGGGGCTTGTAGGTTCATTGGGATATTTGGATGGCGTGTGCTCATGGGCTGGAAAGGCCTGTATATCTAAATTTAAAATTTAATTTTCAATTTTTTTTGTCTGAAGAATTGTTTCCTGACATCAATGAAAGCCCAAGGTCTCTTGGTTTGGATTTATCCACCATCTGACTGCTTCCCACGACATTTGCTTGAGTGAATGTGGAAATCAACACGATGTGGTGGTGCTTTATCAAGACCACAAGTATGTCTGGATCAGCCCCAAACCACATTTACAACTTCGGCTGATTGATTTTTAATTTCTGGGAATAGAATGCAATAAGCCTCAATTGGGCAAGTTAAGGAAAAGCCTCCAGAGTTGTGAACTTGACCAACGTCATCACGGGCACCAGACTTCACTCCATTGAGGACATCTACAAGAGGCGGTGTCTTAAGAAAGCAGCCTCTATCCTCAAAGACCCTACCACCCAGGCCAGGCCCTCTTCACTCTACTACCATCGGGAAAGAGGTACAGGAGCCTGAAGACGAGCACCCAGCGGCACAAGGACAGCTTCTTCCCCTCTGCTATCAGAATCAAAATTTGAATTTATTGTCATGAACATGTCATGAAATTTGTTGTTTTGCAGCAGGTCTTGCAGCGTCCATAGGAGGGAAAGATAGATCACCAATGTTTCGGGCCTGAGCCCTTCTTCAAGGGAAACTCAGTGGCACCATTTTCAGACTGGCACAGGGTTTGAACCCCAATCCAGACAGTCTGAATGAATGAAGACTGGAGCTCCAGCCCTGGCACCCAGACGGATCCAACATTGAGGGTAACAGAGTAGCCAATAAAATTTACAGTTTAATTTTCAGGTTTATCATTATAGTTCCCTCCCTCTCGAAATTGACTGGCATAATGTCATTTAATTATGGGAGGAGTGTGTGTGTTGTGGGCTGTCAGATTGTTAATGGGCTCATCAACTTTCCACTTCCTTTTCTAAGGAAAGAGTGCAATATTACTGAAACCATATGTTGTGGAATATCCTTGTCTGAAGGTTTTTCCATTTGGCTGAAACTCCCTTAATATCTCAGCAGACGTGTGTAACACAACTGGAGGATAAACACTTGAGTGTGTGGACTCAGAGGACACTGGGATAGTTACAGAGCCGTTAAAACAGTGGTTTTCAAACTTCCCCCCTAAACTAACATTCCACCTTAAGTAATACCTATGCCATAAGTGCTCTGTGATTAGTAAGGGGTTGCTTAAGGTAGGATGTGGGTGGAAAGTAAAAGTTTGAGAACCACTATTTTAATCATCTCTCATTGACTCGTTATGGGCATGGTTTCAGAACTCCAAAGGAAAAGGGCCAATGACAATTTTTCACAAGCAAAATATTTCAGTAACAATTGGGTCTGGATCAGTGATTCTCAACCTTCCCTTCCCACTCACATCCCACCTTAAACAATCCCTTACTAATCACAGAGCACTTATGGCAAAGGGATTACTTAAGGTGGAATGTGAGTTTCGGGTGGCAGTTTGAAAACCACTGTGTTAGAACATACGATGTAGCACAAATAAAAATCTTGATGCCTATTGAAGAGACTGGACGCAGACTGGGAGATCGCTTTGCTGAGCACCTTCGCTCTGTCTGCATCAGTGACAGGGATCTCCCAGTGGCCGACCACTTCAATTCTGCGCCACACTCCCTCATGTACTATCCCACAAAGACTACCTGTAAATTGGAGGAGGAACACCTGATTTTCCATCTGGGCCCTCTCCAGCCGGATGACATTAACATTGACTTCTCCAGTCTCTGCTAGCCCACTTCCCGTTCTCCCTCCCTCCCCCATCCCTCTGTTTTCTTTCCTCCAGCCCTCCACCCCCTTCCCTCTCTATTCACAGATCCATTCCCCCTCCCCGGCCCAGTTTGCTGCTGTGCCCTACCTCCCTTATCCACCTATGGGACCGTGCTCCTCCCCCTACCCACCCACCATTTTTTTCAGACACCTGCTGACATTTTGCTCACACCTTGATGAAGGGCTCAGGCCCGAAATGTTGGTTATGTATCTTTATCTTTGCTACATAAAGGACATTGTTTGACCTGGTGAGTTTCTCCAGTGTTGTGTTTTTACTTCTACCGTGGTGTCTGCAGACGTTTGTGTTTTACTTTTAAAAAAATATTTTATTTAAAATTTTAAATCATGTAACATAACATTAATTACAGTATATTAGTACAAACAAAACGTGATTAAATATAAACCCCCCCCCCCCCAACCACCCCACTAATGCCCTCCCTCCTCCCTTACCCACCTTCTTTGGCTTGGCTTCGTGGATGAAGATTTATGGAGGGGTAATGTCCACGTCAGCTGCAGGCTCGTTTGTGGCTGACAAGTCCGATGCAGGACAGGCAGACACGGTTGCAGTGGTTGCAAGGGAAAATTGGTTGGTTGGGGTTGGGTGTTGGGTTTTTCCTCCTTTGTCTTTTGTCAGTGAGGTGGGCTCTGCGGTCTTCTTCAAAGGAGGTTGCTGCCCGCCGAACTGTGAGGTGCCAAGATGCACGGTTTGAGGCGATATCAGCCCACTGGCGGTGGTCAATGTGGCAGGCACCAAGAGATTTCTTTAGGCAGTCCTTGTACCTCTTCTTTGGTGCACCTCTGTCACGGTGGCCAGTGGAGAGCTCGCCATAGAACACGATCTTGGGAAGGCGATGGTCCTCCATTCTGGAGATGTGACCTACCCAGCGCAGTTGGATCTTCAGCTACCCACCTACAAAGAAAAGAAAAAGGAGATCATCAGGAAATCCAGTCATATTCAAACATTTTGGCTGCGGACCGAGAGATCAAATTGTAACACCAATAGCTTTCAAATATGAGCTCCAGACTTTAATAAAGAAAAAATATTTATCTCTCAAATTGTATGTTATATTTTCAAAAAGAATACAAGCTTTCATTTCATTATGCCATCTTTTCATGCTTAAAACCGAATCAGACTTCCATGTAATAGCTAAACATTTTTTAGAAACAGCCAAAGCCAAATGTAAAAATTCAATTGATACATAGTCAATCTCAATCCTAAAGTAATTGACTTAATATCTTCTAATAAAAACAACAATGGGTCAAAAGGTAAATTCACTTTTAATACCTGCTCTAAAAACAATTTGTAACCAAAAACTTTTAACCTTAAGGCAAGTCCAAGTTGAATGAAAAAAAATATCTATTTCTTGACCACACCTAAAACACAAATCTGAAGAACTAAATTGAATTTTTTTTTTCAATTTCTGAGGGGTTAAGTACAATTGATGTAAGAAATTATTCTGCACCAACCTATAATGTACATTTACAACCTTAGTCATACTGTCTTTACACAAATTTCTCCAAACACTTTCATCTATCTTTCTATTCAAATCTAATTCCCATTTCATTCTCAATTTATGAACATCTAATTTAGGCATTTTATTTTGTAATAACTTATACATTTCAGTAAGAAATTTACTTGAATCATCCTTAGTAAGTAATAATTCCAAAGAAGATTGCCAAGGTAATTTTAAACTGTGACCTAATTCTTCCGATAGATTTTTTTTAACCTGAAAATAACAGAAAAAAGGTATTCAAAGGGATTTGAAACTTCTCTTTCATACGATCAAAAGACAAAAATCTCCCTGCTTCAAAACAGTCTTCAAATTTTTAAATCCCCAATTTTCAAAACCTGATTATCCACAGTAAAAGGAAAAAAATTATTCTGATATAAAGGCATTTTCTCTGAAATCTTCCCTTTCCCACCTATCTGATAATCAATTTTATTCCATATTTCAATTAAATGTTTTAAAATTGGTGGGTGTACACCAATTAACAATTTTGAATTCCATGTATAAATAAATTCAGCCATAAACTTCTCATCAATTTTATGCAACTCTATTTTAGCCCAAATAGAAGATTTAGTCGTATCAAACGTTGCATTAATACATTTCAATTGTGCTGCTTTATAATAATTCTGAAAATGAAGAAGTTGTAAACCCTGCAGTTCAAATTTTCAAGTCAATTTCTCCAGAGATACCCTATTCATTTTTTCTTTCCATAAAAATTTTCATACAACTAAATTAAGATCCTTAAAACATTTTCGAGGTACAAAACAAGGAAAAGATGCTGAACCCTTTGAAAATTTTTCCCTTTGATACAATTCACTCTCCCTATTAAAGTAATAGGTAAATCATTCCATCTATTTAAATCTTCCTTAATTTTATTAAATAATGGAATATAATTTAATCTATATACATTTTCTAAATTTCTATCAATTCTAATACCCAAATATTTAAGCGGATTATTCGTCCATTGAAATTGAGCTACATCTTTACAATGGCCATAATTTCCTTCTACCAACGACATAACTTCACTTTTGTCTCAATTTTATAACCCAATATTGTACCATAATCTTGCAATTTTTTTAATATAATAAAGCTAAAGAATTCTCCGGATCTGTTATATAAATTAATACGTCATCTGCAAAAAGGCTCATTTTATATTCCTCTTTATTTACTTTAATCCCCTTAATATTAACATCTTGTCTTATCAGTTGCTCCAATGGTTCAATTGCCAAAACAAACTGCAGGAGATAAAGGACAACCTTGCCTTGCCAACCGTGTTAAGGGAAAAGATGAAGAAAGTTGTCCATTAGTAACTACTTTAGCCATAGGACTTCGATATAAAGTCCTAATCCAATTAATAAACTTTGACCCAAATTGAAATTTTTGTAGAACTTTGAACAAATAATTCCATTCCAATCTGTCAAAAGCCTTTGTTGCATCTGCATGTTTTACTTGATGCTTTTTGAGTTTTCTACTTCAATAAACTGTGAAAGGAAAGTTCTACTGTAATGCTCTCTGATCTCAGGAGGTTTTCAAGTGAATTGCAGGTTTTTTTCCATCTTCGGCCCTGCTGCTTTCCTGTTAAAAGTAACCTTCCCAAGTCTCCATCAACACACGAGCATTCATTCTTTCATTTATCTTTTTATGGAGATCTTCTTGAAGCATATAAGGTTATAAGGAAGGATGTCTTCACTGAAGGTTGTGACCTTTTGGAAGCTTCTCTTTTTAGAGAGCTGTGGAGATGCAGTCATTGAATATATTCAGGGTAGATCTGGATACACATTGGAACCATAGGGGGTTATTGGGGAGAGATGTTGAGGCCAAGATTAGATCAGCCATGACCTTATAGCACGGCAATGACCTATTTGTGCTCCTGTACACACCACTCCATCGAGGACATCAACGTGAGGCAGTGTCTTGAAAAACCAGCCTCTATCCTCAAGGACTGCCACCACGCTGGCCATGCCCTCTTCACTCTGCTTCCATCAGGAAAAAGGTCCATGAGGCTGAAGATGGGCACTCAGTTGTACAAGGACAGCTTCTTCCCCATCACCATCAGATTCCCGAATGATCAATGAACCACTTTGAGTTTTTCTTTTTCTTGCACTATTTTTATTTATTTTGAAATATGGTTTAGATAATATTTGCCCTGTGACGCTGCCACAAAACAACAAATTTTGTGACTTGTTCATGACAATAAATTCTGATTCTGTTTCTCATATTGTTATGTTTCTGTCCTCCAAGGACTGTTGTGTTCTGAGGCAGAATAACCACATCAGCATCAAGTAAACTAAAATAGAATTGGCAGTAAGACAAACTTACATGAACGTTTATAAGGCTTGAATGGAATACATTAACCTCATCGACTCCAGTTCATTAAAGTTAAGTGGGACAGATTTGCACCAGTGACTATAAACAACTTCAGAAGTCAGGTTATCAGTGAATTATTTTAACTGAGGCTGGTGATTGTTAACGATTGTGTACTCAAAACACAGATCTAAATAGTGCCATGTGTAGAAATCACTTTCAGAAAATTACATCAAGTTCCAAACTGCTGCTGTGTTTTCCCTGAAGAGATGGTTGACTTGTAGCTAAGCCAAAACAAAACTGCTTGCTGATCATGAGACCACTCATTCATTTTATTTATTCTCTTCCAAAGAAGCTATAAATTCTAACTCGGCTTTGTGAAGTCAGTCAAGAATGAGGAGCTGGCTTCTCTTTGCTTTCCTCCAGCCCCTCTTTTGGGAGTGCAAACAGGCAAATATCCTTGCATTGAATTACATGGAACATACAGGATGGGGAACAGGGGATCTGTCCAGAGTGTATGTTCCACTCAAACATCTTCCCACCACTGCAGTTTTCTAATCGCGATCTTGTTCTATTTCATTACCCCTCAATGTGTTTATCCAGCTTGTATCTGTCTTTATAGTATGTCCATACATTGTCTTGATTGAAACTATTTTTATATTCCTGCATTCCCAAGACCTTTATTCCCTGCTGAGTTACAGAACTACAGACAAGGGCTTGATAACCCCTTATATGCACATTTCACTGCGCTGAAGGTTTGATGTCTGGAGGACATCAAAAGTGGTGAAGAGATGCCGCAGATAAAATCTTCCATTTCAGGTCGATAGCAGTTTCCTCTGGAAGAGCTTTGCAGCCTTTGCATGGGTCTAAAGCCATTCAGATGCACAGTCCATTGCTGTATGCTGTGAATTAGACTTGAGGTTACAACACTGATCCCTGTTGGCCACAGGGATCAGTCCTGGGTCTTCATTATGTCAGGATATTGTGACGTTTACCAATTTCCAAAAATAAAAGCAAGGTGGGAATGTGGATGCAGTGTGATTGAACAAGCTGCAGATGAAACAATGGAAACCTTAGCAAATGAAGTGCATCATTGGAATGTATGGAGTTGTTGTAAATAAAAAATGTAAAGCACTTTTTAAATAATGAGTCGTGTGATTGTGTGTATAGAGGAATCTGGCATGCAGGGCCAGATGACATGGAAAGCAGCAAAAAGGTTCAGGAAACAATTAAACACCTGTATGTAAAATATGTCGGCTTTGATTGCAAAGGGGTTGGAACAGATAAGAAAGGAAGTTCTGCTGAGCTTGGTGGGACCTCATTTGGAACATTGTGTACAGTTCCAATCTTACCTGATCAAGAATACAAGAATTGTATACAAGAATACAAGAATCAAGATTGTCGACAGATTGTACATTTACAGAATGGACTCCTGGGACAAGGGAATAGACTTATGAAGAGAAATTGCAGGTCGATCACTACTCATCAGAAGGACAAGAAGTAATTTCATTGGAACATCAAAGAAGGGATTGACAGAGAAGCTTGAGAGGACGTTTCCCCAAGCGGGAGTGTCTACAAGTGGGGAATTTTGTCTTGGGGATAAGAACTGAGATAAGGAGAAATTCCCTTTGCACAGGGTTGTCGGTCTTTGGAATCCTTTACCTGAGATGGCTGCAATTGTTTAATTTCTAGACTCTGAAGATGTAGGGATTGAAGGAAAAGGGGTCTCAAGGCCTATGATCAGCCCTGATCATATTGAGTTAGGGAAGCCTTGCTCTGATCCATTTTGTATTTTCCTGTGCCAAATATGACAGAGATGGTGAGTGACAGGCCAGGTTTGGAGGTCCTATAAATAGACATGCTCCAGACGTTCCTCGGTGCAATTGAGGGGGATTTTTAGAGGATGGTGTGCATATTTTTTCGATGGACTTTGCTTCCCCTGGCAACTTCACTTGCTTTGCAATATGTTTGAAAAATTGATACTCTGGTTGTTGGTGTCTTCTCTGTTAAGTAAAGGGTCTTCTGAGACACTTTAACTCATTGCCTCTTTCCTCCTAACTCAGGAATTCTATCAGAAGTTGAGGAAGACTTGAGGTGATGAGCCAATGTTGTCCCTGCGAGATTTTCCCTGTGGTGTTTAGTGTTCTTTTTTTAAATCTTTCACTCCTTCCCCCTTCTCCCTCATTCCCATGGTGGGGGGGGGGCTTGTTACATAGGGGAGTTCGGTAGATCACATAATGTCAGCATGTGATTCTGATGCTGTTAAAAGATGCACATTAAACAGTGCACTGTGCAAAGATTTGTTAACAAGATGTTGAATCCAGGGTTATTCATCTTATTCATAGCTCAGGATTTTTATCTGATGCTGTAACATTCCAAAAGGCTAAATCCTGAATTTACCATCCTTAAAAAGGCTCCTGGTGACTGATACGTCTGCTCTGGTTTCCATCTTTCAACTTTTAGCTCCTAAATTTAAATCTGATTTCCTTGCTGACATTTCAAACCATCTACGGGGCTCCGCACGTGAGACAAAGTCAGAATGAGTAAGCCAGCTTCCTTCTCAATTTTTAGGCTAAATGTTCAGTGTAAATTGGGAGCATATTACAACTCCCCATAAATCAGATTTAGAAAGCTCACTGAGAGTGGCCGGGGCATTGAGCTTCAGGGGATCCCCATTTCGAGGGTTCTGATTAGCTCATCTTGATCGGGGCAATATTTAGGACAAAAAAATTAGTTCGGTACTCTAAAGGAATGGTAAGAAAACATCCCAAATTCTTCTTTGTCTTTCTTTGTTTCATCCTTTCCTGTTTGTCTGTATTTCTCTCTTCTCACTCCCATTTTTTCTCTCTTTATTTCTCCTTTGTCTCGCTTTATTTGTTTCATCCTTCTTGGTTGTTTGTAACTCTTTTTTCTCCTCTCCCACTTTCTCTGTCTCTTTCATTCTTTTCTGTTTCTCTCTATCTCTCCCTTTATCTCTCTCTCTCTCTCTCCCCCTCCCCCTCACACTCCCACTCACTTAAAGTATTTAGTTGACATAACTTCAACTCCTGTACATCAGATGGGATAACCATAATATCTCAGTGTAAAGGTGAATCCAACGGCAGCACTGTTGCTGGCATGGACCTGCAGATAACAGGGAGCGGAGACACAGTGCTTCCCCGTTGGGTCCAACCACCCAGTCTGACTGCTGTCAGCTCTGTACAGAGTTTAAATAACCTGTTAATGGGACTGACGGAGGTTTATTTTAAATCCCGCGACTGTGGGGTCTAGGCCCAAGGTGGCTTTGCCCGTGATCAGCAGTGGTCATGGGGGGGTTGTAGACTTCGGGGAAACAGAGGACTGGTACAGGGCAACAGAAAATGGGGAGACTTCCCCCCACCCCTGTTTGAGAAGGAGAAGCAGAGGAGACAACCCACAGGGCGGTGACCATGGTGGCAGACCAGCGAGGGGTTCTGAGTCTGAAGAACACACAGGCAGTGGGCTGTTGGTGATTCAAAGTGAAGAATTCATGCAGGTTGTGGGCATTTAGTAACTGTGGTCAAGGGATTTACACCAGGTTGCAGACTGCTGGAGACTAGCTCATGGCTGGCTGAAGGGGTACCAGGCATTGGAACTGGGATGCAAGAAGGTGCCGAGAGCGCTGAAGGGTTCTTGATTGTGTCGGAGGTTTGGATCTGGAGCTCGGTTGCCAATGGTTTGGACTGAAGGCTGTGTGACTGCGGGGGCACTAGAGACAAATCAACAGGCACTCAGTGACTCTGCTTCTCTTTCTCTGATGCCAAATCTTTGTTTGCCTTATGGTAAACTGAATGAAATTTCATGGACTATTACATTTTTTTGCTTTATTGCATAGCAATAAAAAAAGTCTTAAATCCAATTGCTGGCCACTTCAATTCTCAATCCCAGTCTGAATTTTCTTCTTCCATTTATTGTGTTTTTATGGAACAGAGACAGCAGTGAGAATTGTTCCTGGTTGAGTAAACCACAGTGTACCTTGGATCACAGCTCCAAGAGTGCATACAGGGCACAAAGCAAATTTGGAAGAGGATCCAACTGTGCATCTATTACTAAGATTTCACTTGGGTTCTTGGGTTGGATTACCTTGAAGAAGGGCTCAGGCCCGAAATGTCGGCAATATATCTTTGCCTCCAATAGACACTGCAAGACCTGCTGAGTTCCTCCAGCATTTCTGTGTTTTTACTGCAATTTGTAGACTTTTGTGTTCCACTGAGTGGGATTAGTGCAATATGTGATTAATGCAACAGTGACCGGGGCTCAAATCCCGCGCTGTCTGTTCGGAGTTTGTACGTTCTCTCTCCGTGCTTGCGTGGGTTTCTTCCCACCATTCAAAAACGTACCAGGGGTTGGAGGTTAATTGGGTGGCATGGGCTCGTGGGCCGAAAGGGCCTGTTACCTTGCTGTGTCTAAATTTAAAATGTTTTTGAGTTTTCCAGGTTCTTCAACACTTCTTTCTCAACAGACTATGTTGTTTTATAGCAGCCGTTCTCAACAGGAGTAACAGCACATTTTCACCTCACGTAACAGAAATGTTGTTTTCTGATTTTTATGTAGTGGGTAGGAGAGAAGTACAGAAGAAGCCAAAAGTTGACTGCTTCACAGGGAAAGGGGCCATAAACTTTGAGCAGAGTCCTGGGGGGGGGGGGGGGAGGGGACATAGCGGAGAAAAGGTTGAGAATGGCTGCTTCATAGTTCGGGCCCAGTTGCAGTACTGTTCCTCAAGTTCAAATTGAGTTTCTTTGGAAAGCCAAGGACAGAAAGGACATGGGGAGGAAAATTAAAATGACTGTCAACCAGAGGCTCAAGGTAACACTTGCATGCAGACCGATTGGAGGTGTTCTATAAAATAACTTGATCTCTGGTGAAGAGGAGCCCCTAATGCAGTGCACAAAACATGAGGAAGTGGAAATAAATTAGCCCCTGGATGGTGGGAAGGGAAAAGTTTGGGAGGTTAACTGATTACTTGTATGTGGTTGGCAGAAGAATCAGGTGGTGAGGGGAATTAACTTGCATGTGACAGAGACCAAGTTGCAGCGAAATAGGTGGGGGAATGGAATTGCTCTGAGACCCAGCATTCACTTGATGGGCTGAATGGGCCTTTTACTCTGTCAAAAGAAATGGGAGAAAAGGGCAGGTGTTTTAGATTTTTGAGCTGATCGTGGAATTTGAATTGTGACCACAGAAAAGGCGCAGGGAGTATAAGTGAGCCACTGTGAAGCCATTGCCATCCTTCTCCCAGAATGCTTTGCATGGGGGAAGTGCAAGAACCCAAACTGGGATTTTTGATGCAGGGTTGAAGTGGACCAGCTCTGTGCCATGTAAACTGTCTCAGTTTAGAGTTGGACATGGGGAAAACTTGGACATGTGGAGGAATGGGATGCATCCATGATGATATGATCATGAAAGCCCGGTCATGGAATGGAACTTGCCAGGAATGTGCTTCAAATAGCAGCACCAGGGCTGAGCGTTTGAGACTGTCCAAATAAGGCAGGAAGTTTTAGCAGTTGAAGGACAGCAAACTGCCTGAAATACCAACAGCACAAAAAGGCTCTGTACTGCAGCTCACTGGGGACTGCAAAAAGAGAAAAAGCACCACACTTATCCTTGAGCTGAGTTCATACTACAGTCAACATCAGATAAACACATACCTGATCTAATCCAAGCACAGAATTCCAAACTGTGAAAATCATTTCTCACTCATTTATTCATGCCATGCATGACTTTTGATCAAGGACTTGGGAGAAAAAAAAATTGGGTCCTGCACCCAGCCTGCTCTGTTTATTGGCTCCCTTCCTGAAGGATAAGCGAGAACAACTCAGACTTTGTCCCCAGTCTTTCCTGATCTCGGACAAGGTGGAATGAGGGAGCAGGTGAGGTGGAAGGCGAAGCAGGCAGGGTTCCTCATCTTCATCGCTGTACTGTGTGGCTCCCAATGTGTGTCTGGATGACAGGTGTCAGCAGGAACACACTTGCCTGAGGGGAGAGGTTAGTGGGGGGAATTGAGCACTGGGGCTCAATTCCTTTCCAACTCAGCCACACACCTGTTGACTCTGAGCTCAGATCTGAAGGATGACCCACTGTGCTGAATGGCTTCATCAGGGGAGTGGGAGAAAATTGCACACAAAGGAAAAACGGTGCTATTGTGACCTCAGAATCCATAACCACCTCAAGAGCCTCGTTACAGATCTGCTGACCCATGCTCTTCATCTACTAGGTTGGCTGGTGGATGCAGAACTGGCACCCATTTCTTTCTCTCTCTCTTTCGCATCCCACCCTATTTTCATGACCTTTCATATTCTACTTCCAAGACACTCATATTCATGAAACAATATTTATTTCTATGTATGAATACTTGTCCTGCATGTGTATTGTGTGTCTGTATGTGTATTATGTCTGGTTCTGTGTCTGCGTGTTTCACACCAAGGACCGGAGAATGCTGCTTTCTCAGGTTGTTCTCGTACAATCGGATGACAATAAACTTGACTTTATACGTCTGCTGCTAAAATATGACAGGCTTCAAACCTCTGATAGATGCGAGGAGGTTGACGTTTGTTTGCAATGTCATAAAGGGGCACAATTATTGGAAAGTAGCTCGTATTAGAGTAATGGAAAGAAAGAAGGTTAAGGCCCAAGATATGTGACACATTGTGTGGAGGAAGGATAACAGCTTTGACAGGAAAAGTGTCCCTTCTGCTCTCCAATTGAGAGCCATGCCTACTGCTGTCAAGGCCTTCAGCTCTGGAATTCCCTCTCTTAATCTCTCCAATTCTCTCTTCTCCTTTAAAATGCTCCATAAAATCCCAAGACCATCCTTCTAATCACCTACCCTAAGATATTAGTTTGTGTCAGTTTTCATGAACAGTTTTTGGGATGTTTTTATCACATTAAAGGTGCTCTATAAACCCAAATGGTTATATTAAAGAAATTGCAAACTGAAGAAGTAACTTGTTTGAATCTATTATAATTGGTGTGAGGTAGAGTTTGGAAGGGTATAACTTGCAATGATCGAGAAAGCACAGAAGATGAAGGAAGTTTGGCACGTCTCCCTTATCCCTCAACAACTTTGACAGGTGGACCATCGATAACATTCCTGCTAGATGCATCGCAGTTTGGGACAAGAGCTGCTCTGCTCTACAGCAGTGGTTCTCAACCTTTTTCTTTCCATTCACACATCCCTTTAAGTAATCCCTATGCCATCAGTGCTCTGTGATTAGTAAGGGGTTGCTTAAGGTGGGATGTGAGTGGGAAGGTAAGGTTGAGAACCACTGCTCTAGACCTAATTGTTACTGAAATATTTTGCTTGAGAAAAATTGTCAATGGCCCATTTCCTTTGGAGTTCTGAAACCGTGCACATAACGAGTCAATTAGGGACGATTAAAACAGTGGTTTTCAAACTTTTTCTTTCCACCCACATCCACCTTAAGCAATCCCTTACTAATCACAGAGCACTGATGGCAAAGGGATCACTTAAAGTGGGACGTGAGTGGAAAGTAAAAAGTTGAGAACCACTGCTCTAGATCAAAAGAAGGTGAATGCAACTCAGAGTGATTCCTTTTTTAACATCAGGTGCCAGGCAAAGGGATCTACGGGAGCAGCTTTGATGCCAACTACATTGAATAATCTTAAAACATGACAAAACTAGGAAGAAAACGCCATAGTCTGTGACTAATACTTTAAATGGTTCTCCAGACACCAGGATATGGTACAACCTGAAATATTTGCTTAGAAGCAATAAAATAAATTATGGCAATCTACCAAAATTCTACAGATGTGTGATGGAAAGTGTGCTGACCGGCTGCATCACAGTCTGGTGTGGGGATAACAATACCCCTGAGCGGAAAGCCCTGCACAAGGTAGTGGACACAGCCCAGGACATCACAGGAAAAATCCTCCCCACCATCAAGAACATCTACAGAGAACGCTGCCGTCAGAGAGCAGTAGCAATCAATAGGGAGCCACACCACCCAGCACATGCTCTGTTCTCGCTGCTTTCATCAGGAAAGAGGTCCAGGTGCCAAAAGACTCGCAGCAACAGGATCAGGAACAGCTGCTCCCCCTCCACCATCAGACTCCTCAATGACAAACTCAGTCAGGGACTCATAAAAGGTCTCTTGTGCAATCTATTTATTTATTCATTTTTCTCTCTGTATTGCACAATTTGTTTACACCTCTTTACCTGTTTACGTGTGTACGCTGTGTACAGTATTTTTTTTGCACTACTAATAAGTGACATTAAATCTGAATCTGAAGTGGGTGAATGGTGGGTCGAGGTCTGGATTGTAGGTGGGAAGTGTGTGCCTGAGGGCTAGGTAGTGGTAGACTTCTCAGTGTATTTCGTGTGGCAGGTGCAGAGAAGGAAATTGGAGACCACATGGACCTCACAGAGACCCCACAAATTTCCTTTCCAATTTCTTTTATTTTATTGAAATTGAATTGCATAGCACATAAATACATTCCAACCTCTGAAATATTTATCTGAGGGAATTACAATCCATGTTCATCAAATGGATGATATAGACAAGTGGCTTTGCTATTCAATCATTGTTGTTCAGTTTGCAATTAAAAATTCTCTCACCAAGCTATGGGATGTAACAATTTGGTGCTTTTACAGGGAGAGGGATTCAGAAATGCCCAAAGTTCTCATCAATTTACTGTTTTCTGTTGGTTATTTCTGAAGAATGCTACAAAACCATGGATCCCATGGAAAAGCAGGGAATCACTCACAGTAAAAACACAATGCTGGAGAAAGTCAGCACTGAGAACCGGAGAACACTGTTTTGTCAGGTTGTACTTGTGCAAGCGGATGGCCATAAAATTGACTTGAACGAATATAGCCTTTCTTCTGACCTGTTACATCACGGCACCAGCTGATGCCGTGGAGATGAGTTCCAAGCAGATGAGACGATATCACTTGAAAGGCTGCCTGATTCCAGGTCAAACTGTTTCATGAGTCCTTGTTGCAGTTCATCTCTGGTTGTCATTCTGATGTCATTTCTGAGATGAAGGCACATCGCCCTCACAATGGGCTGGCAGTTGCTCCTCAGTCTGTTGATGCTGCAAACCAAAATCCTTCCTTTTGCTTCGTTGCAGGATTTTGATTGGAGCACCTCAGGCCCGTGCCCAATCGCAACAACATGCAAATCGCACCGGAGGACTCTTTGCCTGCCCGATAATAACAGAAGATGATGAGTGTGATCAAGTGGACATCGATAATGATGGTCAGACAAAGCTTTTCTGTTATTCCATTGCGTTCAATTCCCCCCTCACCCATTTTTGAGTTTGTAATCCTTGCTTATTTTAACATTGACTGATTCTCTGACTTTTTTTATACCTGTTGATTTGTATTTTTTGTGTGGGTGCTCAAATTTTCCGATTGGGTCAAGTCCTGAACTCAAATTTTCCGATTGGGTCAAGGCCTGAACTCAAATTTTCCGATTGGGTCAAGGCCTGAACTCAAATTTTCCGATTGGGTCAAGGCCTGAACTCAAATTTTCCGATTGGGTCAAGGCCTGAACTCAAATTTTCCGATTGGGTCAAGGCCTGAACTCAAATTTTCTGATTGGGTCAAGGCCTGAACTCAAATTTTTCGATTGTATCAAGGCCTGAACTTCCTGACAGGTTGTAGCTCAGAACAAAAATGTCGACCCAATCTTATAACCAGCCCTTTTTCCTGCTTCAAATCCAAAGCTAGGCCCCTAAAACATGCAAGGAGGGAATGAATGGTTAGAAGATCAGGTCACCCACATTACGAGCAGCACTGCGCTTTGCCCAATTATCCTTCCAACATCCCAGCCTTCTGTTCTGAACTCATCTCTGCTGTCAAGTGCGCTTTAATTAACTAAAAGACCCAAAGATTAAGACAGAATGAGAGAATGTCATTTTGTGAATGAGTGAAGTTCTGCCCAATTTACCCCAACTTGTCTTTCATTTTGCACCTACAATGTAGGAAAGCATCTTAAGGTGATTCAGGCATGAAAATCTGCACACCAACTCAAATTAAGGACCTTATAGTGGTCAAAGGTTTGGTCAAAGAAGTTTTAAGTTCTGCTGGAGGTCTAGAACATGTTTCCATCAACTGCCACAGTGGAGTTCCATTGAAAATTCCAAAACAAAGACGCCACATGTTTGTTGGGTGAAAGGATGGAGAGAAATGGAGCCAAAGTAGAAGGAAATCAGGGCAGTGGGTTGAGCCTGCTGCTTCACAATTCCAGTGACCCGGGTTTGATCCTAATCTCCAGTGTTGTGTGTGTGGTCACTTATTCTCTCTACGGCTGCATGGGTTTTTTCCCTGGATGCTTCGGTTTCCTCCCATATCCCAAAGTTGTGTGAGCTGGTTGGTTAATTGGCCACTAGTGATTGCATATGGAGGGAGAATGTGGGCAGAATAAAAATGGGGTGAATGTAGGATGAGAGTAAATGGGTGGTTTGATTGTAGACTTGATGGGCCAAAGGGCCTTTGCTGCATCTCTCCATGACTCTACAAAAGAAAGGCCAAAATAAAAACTGCTGGAAACGTTCAGCTGGTTCATCAGCAGTTGTGGAAGGAGAAAGCGTTAGTTATTTTAGGTATGGGATTCTTGTGTCAGGAATGTGCACAGGGAGGAAAGAGAGGTTGAGTGAAGGAATTGCAAGGTCTCAGGCGCAGGAGAAAAAGGTATGGGTAAGCAATGACAGAGGAGATTAAAAAGCAGCAATGTGCAAGAGGATAAAAGATCTCAGAGGATAGAGAAGGGCTGAAGGATAGATGGATGTGAAACCCAAGATGAGAGTTCAAAAAAAGTTACCATCATATTTTTACAGTTATGTTCGTGCCTCTCCATAAATTAATAAATTTAGACGTACAGCATGGTAACAGGCCCTTCCAGCCCACTCACCAGTGCTGCCCAAAAACACTATTTAACCTACAACCCCATATATTTTGAAAGGTGGGAGAAAACCCCCTACGCTAACCTTGCCACATTGTGCTAACCGCTGGGGTTACTGTTGAAACCATTTTGTTTTTACCTGATTTCTTGTGTTGCTGCCTGTCCTACGTTTTGAGCGTTGGGGATTATTTTAAATGGGTAAAACCCAAGGGTGTCATCAGTGAAGGGCATCTTCAAGGTTGGAAGTGGACAGATGATGAGGTAAAGCAAGTGGAACGAATGGTGGTTGGGTGTAGTTGGGCTTCTGAGGCTGAGATGGATTGCAGGTTGCAGGGTATAACGTAATGGTCTCCTTCTGTTCCCATGTTGGAGCATGGCTGATTGAACTTCAGGTTACAGTTATTGTCTGAATATCTTTACATTCATATTTTATGTAACAAGGCCATTTCTTTATGCCAGCTCCCATTGATCTCATTCTCCTGCTTAATAATTCTGTTTGTTAACACTTCTGTGAAGCTGATTGCATTGTTTACCACATTTAAGTTACCACCTCTTAACTCTCCACAGACGCTGGGAATTTTCCAGCTATTTCTTTATTTGTTTCAAATATCCTTAATATCCATCCCTGTGCAATATCTAATTTTTTACTAAATGTGCTGCAATTATTTGGTGAAAGAGAGGTTTATATTGGGGAGCTGTTTTTTTTTTGATGAAGTGTGATTTTAGAACCGTGAAAGATTCCACGAAACAGAATTGGTAAATATGAAACCAAATAGCTAGTTTAAAAAAAGGGGAAGATGCTGAAATAATGAAGAGCAAGGAACAAATTTAGCAGTTCAACAGGAGGGAGTTCATCCTTCAATGCATATGAAATGCAAGACCCTTTGTACAAAAGTCTAAACTTCTTATTTGATGTTGTACACAGTGTGATGGTCCATTAACTGGTGGGATGTTGAGTAACAGACTATACTGGGTTGACACATTGTCCATTCCTCTGTTTTTTTCCAGTTGACCTGCAGAGAGAGAGCAAAGAAAACCAGTGGCTGGGAGTGACGGTCAAAAGCCAAGGAATTGGGGGGAAAGTTGTGGTGAGTTAAATTTTTAAAATTTAAATTAATTTTTAAAATTAGACACACAGCACTGTAACAGGCCCTTTCGGCCCATGAGTCCATGCTGCCCAATTGACCTACAGGGCAGCTTGATTAGCATAGAGATTAGCACAATGCTATTACAGCACCAGCGACCAGGATAAGGGTTCGAATCCCACGCTGTCTGTAAGGAGTTTGTACGTTTTCCTTGTGTCTGCGTGGGTTTTCCCCGTGGGCTCTGGTTTTCTCCCACGGTTCAAAACGTAGCAGGTTGTATGTCAATAGGGTGTAATTGGGCGGCATGAGCTCGTGGGCCAGAAGGGCCTGTTACTGTGCTGTATGTCTGTTTAACTCTTGTACGTTTTTGAAGGGTAGGAGGAAACTGGAGCACCCAGGGGAAAACCCACACATGAGGAAAATGTACAAACTCCTCACAGACAGTGCCAGATTCGAACCCGGGTTGCTGGCACCGCAATAGCATGCGGTTAGCGCAACACTAACCGTGCTGTCCCGAGTTGGTTGTGAGAAGCCAAGGGACTGAGAGGGATTATACAAAAATAATGCATCTCCTGGAAGACACTATTCAAGTGGTTAAACTATGCTTTTGACCAGCTGTGGCCTGGTAACTGATCAGACATGGTGCGACTGCATTCAAAATCAATTTAATCCTTAAATATTTGCTTGATTATTCAAAGGTAGAGTCAGCAATGATGGTTAGAACATTTTTTAGAAGGGTGTAAAAAGAAAATGTAAAAAAAAAAGGTTATTAACCCTTTAAATACACAGACTGGTGGTGAGCTGTTGGAGACTCGAGGCAAAGAACCCGTGCAGGCTGCGGACTGCTGGCGACTGTGGTTGAGGGATTTACACTGGGCTGCAGGCTGCTGGAGACTGGCTTGAGACTGGCCGAAGGGGTACTAGGTATAAGAACTAGATGCGAGAGGGTGCTGAAGGCTTCCTGATTGTGTTGGAGGTTCGGATCTGGAGCTCGAACTGCTGATGGTTTAGACTGGCAAATCCACAGACACTGCCTGACTCTTTTGCTTCTCTTTCTGACTGTAAGAGACGCTTCAGGCAATTTCTGCTGATGGTGAATCTGTCTCCCGTGCAGCAGACAAAAAAAATACTGTGTAAAATTGCACTGTTTTTATTACATGACAATGAATTGAATCTTGAAATAAGAAGGACGTTGAGATCAAACTTGATGATGCCTCAGTTGCTTACGGGCAGTACTTCACTTTTTGTGCCATTTGACTTTGGTGTGAAGATGTTCAATTTAGAGAGTTGACATGAGGAATTTTGGGTCAACATACTTGACCGGCAAGCTTCTAGGCCGGGAATGTCGGGAGACAGTAGGCAGTTTGGAAAACACCAAAAGGAATGGATGGGACATTTAAGCAATTTTTTGACCCCTAGAGTTGGTTTTTAAGTGCAAAATAATAAAAAATACTGAGTCTGAGGGATCCGAGAGGAAATGGTTGTTAGGAGATAGCCTATGTCCCGTTATTGACTCAGCTCCAGTATCAGGCTGCCCTCCCCTCCCCTCCCCTCCCCTCCCCTCCCCCCTACTAAGTGTCCTTGACCAAGTTGTCACAATGCACCATTTCAGCAAAAGGCCAACGGAAATAAAATCAAAAGCTGTTGCGAGTAATCGTTTTCCTTTGAAACTACTTGAAAGGATGCCTTGATGAATGATCACAAGACTCTGCCGAGAAAAATAGATGAAGTTGGGAGGGGTGGGGGGGGGGGGGGGGGGGAGATTTGAAATCACATCTTAAAAAGAAACCTAACTATTTTGCGCCAGTCTTGTCACATAATGAGCATGATGCTTATCCTGTGACCATAAGGGTGTTGGTTCAAATCCCAGTTTGGCCTTTTACCTAAAATGTTCCCATCATTGTGTGGTAAAGCACTTTCATGTTACTTTGCTGCAAGGTCACCTCTCGTACAGAAAACCACGAGGGGCACGGAAAAGGCGAATGCTTACAGTCTTTTTCCCAGGGTAGTTGAATCTGGAACTAGAGGGCATTGGGGAGACGGAGAGATTCAAGAGGAACCTGAGGGGCAAATATTTCACTCAAAGGGTGGTCCGTGTCCTCAAGCAGCAACAGGAGGCAGGCACAATTACAACATTCAAAAGATTGAACAGATTTCTAGAGAAGGAAGGCTTAGAAGTACAGGTTGTACCTCTCTTATCCGGCGCTCAGTGGTCCAGCAACTCCCGTGGTCCGGCACATTTGAATATGCCACTCCTTACAGACAGCGTGGGGATTTGAACTCTGGTCCTGATCGCTGGCGCTGTAAAAGGCTTTGCATTAACGGTGCTACCCCACAGTATTATTTTCTGTTTTAAGCTTTGTTCTACCTTTGAGATGTTTACATAGGGGATTCCCTTCGGGGTCAATTTCTGTTTTCCGGCATTTTCTGTGGCCCAGCAATGGCCAGGTCACAGTGTCGCCAGATTAAAGCGGTACAACCTGTACATGGGTGGCACGGTTAGTGATTGCATAAAAATGTTGGAGAAACTCAGCAAGTCATGCAGCATTCTTTATGCAGCAAAGCTAAAGATACATAACTACGTTAATAGCAGTTAGCACAACGCTATTACAGCGCCAGTGATCGGGACTGGGGTTTAAATCCGCCACTGTCTGTAAGGAGTTTGTACATTCTCCCCGTGTCTGTGTGGGTTTCCTCAGGAGCTCAGGTTTCCTCCCACTCTTCCAAAAAGTGCAGAGGTTGTAGGTTAATGGGGGTGTTTGGGCGGCACAGACTCGTGAAGGGCCTGTTACCGTGATGTATGTTTACATTTAAATACAAATGCAGGCAAGTGCGATGAGCCCAGAATGATAACTTGGTTGGGGCAGACAAGTTGGACCGAAGGGCTTGTTCCGAGCTGCATGACTCTCTGACTCCTATTGATTGACAACACTTCAGCTTTAAAATGCGATTGGTTTTAGTCGAAGCCATGTTTCAGCCTGGGATCAAGTGCACTACCAGTCAAACAAGACAGGGCAAGCAGTAGTTATCATATAAAGGAGTAAAACACAAAAGTCTGTAGACGCTGTGATTGAAGTAAAAACACAATGCTGGAGAAACACAGTAGGTCAAACAGTGTCCCTTATGTAGCAAAGAAAAAGATGCATAACCAACATTTCGGGCTTGAGCCCTTCATCAAGGTAACATATAAATGTGTGACTGCAAGGATTCTAAGGCCATTGGGATGGACATCCAGGCTAGTTTACAGCAGCCATGAGTTAGTAACACAGACCATTGAACAGGATTGACCAGCTCTGGTCAAGCAGAATGTCCTTTGCTTGGCATGGCTGTTTCTCAGTTTCAACTAAGATCCCTGATATTGAACCAAATCCCAAAAGTGATGAGCATTTCCTCAATACTGATCGTCTACATTTTGACGGTGACAATTTCCCACCCCATTTCTGTGATTTACAATTTTGTTTACCTTCCCACATGTTCTCCTGCTGAAACATAGTTCCACAGTTTCAGCCTGTTACATCATAAGACTAGGAACAATAGCAATTCACCAAGACAATGGTATCTTCAAAATATTTTTTTATTAATAATATAATATCTTACTTAATCACACTATACGCAAATGTATATGTGTGTGTGTGTATACGGATTACCCAAACCATTATAGCTTGGTCACATTCAAAGTTCAGTCTTAGAGATCTTGTGTTGAAGCTCAGAACTTTTAAAACTGTTGTTCAGAAGTGAGACACCGAATCATCAGACTTCTCAAAACTCACAGATACTTTCAGAGAAATGTTTCTTCATACAAATGATTTTTCAAAAGCTTCCTCCTTTCTTGCATAAAGGTTATGAAGCTCGTGACCTCCGTGATGCTTTCACAGACTCCAGCAAGGGTTTTAGACAAAATAACCATCAAAATGATCGTGATCCAAATGCAAGAATGAACTTGCTTTCTTTATCCAGATATGGGTCAGTCACAAGTGGTCATTACAATAGGCACAGAAAATCATTGTTTCCCTCGGCAAGGAGAACACAACAACAGTGTCCATCTCACAGAATGTCACTACATTTCTGTCTTCAGATTACTCTGGTTAATGATACTAAAGGCTGTTTTTCAAGTGTCTCAAATCACATGACTGATTTGCTTCATTTTTCAAAAGCCTGAGTCAACTGGCAAATGTCTTTTGTTTAAACAGGTGTCCTTCTTAGCAAGCATTCATTGTTTCAGGCTTGCAATGGAGAACAATAACACTGGTTTTATGGCTCTGAATGTAGGTGCCTTCGTGTCTGGGTTTCAAAATGCGTGAGTCTTTCCCTGTCCAACACACAAAGTAACCCATTAAAATATAGAATATATAAAAATACAGATAAAAATGAACATAAGCCTGTAACAAGCCCTTCTTCAGATTTCTCCCAAGGAGTCACTATACTTTGTGGGCTGAATTTCCTGTAAGTTGCGTCAAAGGTAGACAGGGTTGTGAAGAAAGCTTTTGGCATCTTGGTCTACATAAATCAAAGCATTGAGTACAGGAGTTGGGATGTTATGGTGAGGTTGTACAAGACACTGGTGAGGCCAAATATGGGTGTTGTGTGCAGTTCTGGGTGCTGAACTTCAGGAAGGATATATATCAGTAAGATTAAAAGAATGCAGGGAAGATTAACTAGGATGTTGCCGGGTCTTCAGGAGTTGAGTTACAAGGAAAGATTAGGATTTTATTCCTTGGAGCATAGAAGAATGAGGGGAGATTTGATAGAGGTTTACAAAATTATGAGAGGGATAGACAGAGTCAATGTGAGTCGGCTCTTCCCACTTAGATTAGGAGAGATAAATACAAGAGGACATGCACTTAGGGTGGAAGGGGGAAGGTTTAGGGGGAACATTAGGGGAAAGTTCTTCACTCAGAGATTGGTGGGAGTGTGGAACGAGCTGCTATCTGATGTGGTAAATGCAGGCTCACTCTTAATTTTTAAGAATAAATTGGATAGATACATGGATGGGAGAGGTCAGGAAGGTTATGGACTGGGTGTAGGTCAGTGGGACTAGCAGAATGATGTTTAAGTCTGTTTTTTGTTCTATGGGCTGTACTGTCAAGAGTTGACATTCCAGGCAATTTGACTGAAAAGGACAACGGCTGAGCCTGATCCTGCCTTTACCCAAGGCCCAAGCATGTCGCTGGCAATGGGAGCCACCGACTGCAATGAAGCGGAGAGCACTGAGAGCAACAATTGAGTCTCCATGTCCCCTCTACTCCCACCTCTCACTACGACGCACCCGGACAAAGCAACAGCCTCAAGATCGTGCTAGTCTATGTAAACAATTGTGCTGAGGCAACAACAAGAGTTGTCAAAGGTTCTTTCAGAAGGACATAATGACCACAACATTCAGGATGGAGCAAGCAGGTGGTGCTTGCCTGGAGAGAAAGGAAGAGTTAGATGACTCAGTGAAAGGAGGGAGTTTTGACAGCTGGAGAACAATCATCTCCATTTGACAGCTGGAGAACAATCATCTCCATTTGACAGCTGGAGAACAATCATCTCCATTTGACAGCTGGAGAACAATCATCTCCATTTGACAGCTGGAGAACAATCATCTCCATTTGACAGCTGGAGAACAACCATCTCCATTTGACAGCTGGAGAACAACCATCTCCATTTGACAGCTGGAGAACAATCATCTCCATTTGACAGCTGGAGAACAACCATCTCCATTTGACAGCTGGAGAACAATCATCTCCATTTGACAGCTGGAGAACAATCATCTCCATTTGACAGCTGGAGAACAACCATCTCCATTTGACAGCTGGAGAACAACCATCTCCATTTGACAGCTGGAGAACAACCATCTCCATTTGACAGCTGGAGAACAACCATCTCCATTTGACAGCTGGAGAACAACCATCTCCATTTGACAGCTGGAGAACAACCATCTCCATTTGACAGCTGGAGAACAACCATCTCCATTTGACAGCTGGAGAACAACCATCTCCATTTGACAGCTGGAGAACAACCATCTCCATTTGACAGCTGGAGAACAACCATCTCCATTTGACAGCTGGAGAACAACCATCTCCATTTGCTGCTGACTCCAAAACTAATAATCCGTCAGGAGTTGGGAGGGACTTCTTTCACCTAACAGGGCGAGAACGTTGAACTCACTCTCACCTGGAGTGGGTGAGCGGAGTAGATGATGGAGGATGGAGAAGGGTTTGATTTCTCAGCATCTGATGACCTAGCGTAATGTTGAGAAACGGCAACAGCCAAATCAGCAGTTACTGGCCACTGTTCTTGAACTTGCTGATAAACAGAAGCCTCTTCGCGGATTTCTGATCTTTAACTGAATCTTGCAGATGCCCTGAATAAACTTTGAGAAGCCAGAAGTCATCAGATGCAGCTGGTGCAAAGAGATTGGCCACGGAATGTAGATACTTTTGTTATGTAGATATAGTATTGGGCTTTTTTTAAAGGGGAGAGGTGTGTTCTTCTGTGTGTAAATAAGAACTACATTTCCCAGCTTGCAATGTGCGTGGTTGGGCAGATACCAGAAGTGATATATGACGGACGTAGTCTGTTGAAGTAGTTTGGTTAAGTGTTAAACCCATGTAAAGTCATTCTTCTTGAAAGAATAAGCATAACAAAGGGAACAGAGGTGAGAGAGAGGGGCTCAAGTGGAGCTTAAATGCCAGAACGGACCACTTGGGCTGAATGCCCCTTTGTCTGCAGCTTAAATTCCATGTGAGCGTCTTGTTGCAGACTTGTGCTCATCGGTATGAGGTGAGGCAGCGTGTGAACCAGTCAGCAGAAACCCGGGACATGATTGGGCGTTGCTACGTTCTGAACCAGGACTTAAGGATCAAAGACGAGTTGGATGGTGGGGACTGGAAGTTCTGTGAAGGACGGGCGCAGGGTCACCAGCGATTTGGGTACTGCCAGCAGGGAATTGCAGCAGGCTTCACAACCGACGACCACTACATCTTATTTGGTGCTCCGGGCACATACAACTGGAAAGGTCAGTCACTTCCTATTTTGTTTGAGAGCGGACGAGGTGGCCTCCTTGTTCTGACATCCAAGACAATAACAATGTTGGATGAAGATGTCACTCGGCCCTCATGGGTTTCACTTCAAGAACATTGAGCTATCTATAGTTTGAATCCCAGTTCCTCTTCTGACCACAGGCATGTCACACTGTCTCTTTCAGCTCCAAGGCTCGGAGCAAGAAGGCACTCTTCTCTTAGTGCCAGTGCCTGAGACCGATGAAGTCCTCCTTGTTGATGCTGTCTGGGTGAATGACAAAAACTGTCTTGTCACCATCAACGCTGATTTAAGGTGGCACTTAACTGCGTGCTACTACTTTTGGGAGTTGACTGATGGATTTTAAATCCTCCGACCCCCAACTTTTCCTACCCAAAATTTCCCCCAGATTATAGCACTGTAAAGGCATTGCATTAACCTCTACATTAACCATGCCACCACGAATGTGATAGGTGTTCAGATCCATGAATTAAGAGGGGCACAAGCTGCACCTGAGTGACTCCCACTCCTGTTGAGTTCGGTCAGAAAAGATCCCCGATTGGCCTCTCAGCTGCTTGTATAGATTCCAAATGTTTCTCCCTAAAACTTTGTTCCTGAGTTACGTAAACAAATGACTCTTCATGGTCCACAGCTGACTCATTTTGTTGAAGTAATGTTTTGCCACTTTTATTATCAGGCAAGAATTTTAAAAGAAATTCTAATGATGTGGTGGAGGCAGCGACTATCTGCAATTACTTTCCCAGATCTCCTGCAAAAATTCAATGCACCTTAAAGGACCTCATAAACTATTGGTCCAGGCAATAGTTGACCCGCCTTCCAAAAATCAGTGTCAACTACCCAAATGAAAAGCAGTGCTCTATCACTGTATGAAATGTGTTGAATTGGTAATGGAGAATAATCTGTTGATGGCAGCAGCAGAGCCATGGGAGCTCCTGGGGTGATGACACCCTCAGTCTCAATCATTTTTAGCTTGGCCAATGAGAACCTGTCTCCACTTCATGACCAGGATCTCCTGCCACCCATCTCCATCTTCAGGTTGGGCCTGCAAGTCTTGACTGAGACCTTTCAAGAGGTAAGTCACTCGTCCCTTGGTGTCGTCCACTTCCTCGATTTCCTTCCTGCCATGTTGGCTAAGTCTGGATTTCAGCCCCTTTTCCCCTCTCCCTTTACCCATGGTGGATTAGGTGGCAAAGATGTGGCATGTGAGCAAAGGCCCTGTTCGTATTCCAGGCCCAAATCTGGGCAGCGTGCGGTGGCTCTTGTGTAGTGCTGAGGATTAATGCAGAAGGTTCACTTTGTGTTTCTTTTTGTTGCCTCATTTGCCTCTCAATATTTTTAGGTAATGTTCGGACAGAACTGTACAGTCATTCTTTGGTCCACTTGGGCATCTATGACGACGGACCATACGAAGCGGGTGATGAAAGAATGCAGGAAGCTGAGCTGGTTCCTGTACCTGCCAATAGCTACTTAGGTAGGATACCTGTGCAGTGCAGACAGAGAGTGGTGACTGGAACTATTTCAAGATGGCTGAGGATTCCATGTCGGACCCCATCCAGAGCCACCACCAAAATACAATCAGCTTCCGGTTCTGTTTTCGTTGCAGTTGTTCCCAGTTTGCCTTGTGCTCCTCACGAGCGGGTTCACTTCACAGTGATCACCAGACTGCCGAATGTCCTGCACTTGCATTGTACTTCAGCACATGACATCACAGCGTCCAAATCTGTTCAAGGACATGGACTTGCTTGATGGTGCCCAAGCTTGTCACTATCCATCCCCCTTGTGGTAACCTAGCCAATTCATTTTTTTTTTGGATATTGGCAATTGCCCCTGACAGATTCCAGTGGAAATAATGAGCACTGACTGAGTTCTGAAGTGAAAAACATTGTTTTTCCCCCCCACTCCTTCAGCCCCCTCTCTAGTTTATCAATAGAACATCAGCTGTGCTATGATTTAACCTTGAGGAACCCTCAGCTGTTTGTCCAGTCACCTCCCTCTGCTGTGCACTTCCTTCTCGATTCTAACTCGTCTTCTTCTTTTCCCCTTCTCCCCTTCCCTGTCCATCTCGAACGCACAGGTTTAATATTTCTGTCAACAACCAGTAGTTCAGACCCTGATCAGCTGGTTTACAAGACACCGGACCCTGCAGAGAAACCAGCCAGAAGCCCTCATGATGTAACCCAACATAGTTACTTAGGTTTGTAACTGAGCATGAGCCAGGGGAAGTGTGCAGCCATTCCCTCTTGTGTCTTTCTCTGTGTCCAAACATTTTGTGCAGGAAAAAAAAAGAAAAGAAAAAAAAAGTGTGGTTTCATTTCCGAGACGCCATATTTCTGCACATTTTGATGGTCATATGAATGTCACTGCTTCCTGTTGGTTGGGCTCCTTAGAACAATCTGATAATCAATCATTTGGGCCTGTGGTGAATGCTGATCAAGATGATAGGTGGGTGGCAGCTGTAAAACAGGACTGGTGTCTCACATCAGTTGGGGAGAGGTTCTTTGTTGGAAATAGAGGGATTGCTTTGGTTTTAACCAGGAAGGAGATGGAGAGCAGAAAGGGGGTGAGAGCAGAATAACAAGCGGGAATGGAAAATGCACCTTGAGGTCTTGGAAAATGACCAGACTCCTCCTAACCAGTATTTATAAGATGAAGTCACCATTCTCTCAATCTTGCTCTTTTTAGTTACGTTGAACTTATCCACTGAAGAGACAGATTTATGTAGACACAATGTTACCAAATGTTAAGAAGGTTGAAAATCGGACGACTGAAATTGCAGCTCCTTTGACTGGCTATTGCAAAGTATCAGGCGGAGAGCTTTGACCCTGAATGAACTATCTTGTTAAAAGTGACATTACTGAGGTTCGAGGAACCATATGGAAGCAGTGATGTTGTGTGTGAGATGTGTTGTGCATGACCCACAACGTCACAGACTATCGAATTGACTTCAAGCAAGCTCTGATGATCCAAGCTCTAGTGATACCAAAAGAATTCTTGTGCATTAGTTGGAAGTTTTCCCAGTTGAAAACAGCTTCACTCAATTCCGGTAGTCCCTCACACAGTTGGCTGACAGAGAGTATGGCTGCCTGCCACTGTGCCTGCAAGGAGTGCTTCCGATTACTCTGCATGCAATGACACCAGAATGTTTCAGCTGTTGGTACTGAAACCTTGTGTCCACCACATGGAAAGGGTGAATGTAAGAAATTAAATTTATATTGGTTTCTAAAGTTGGTCACTTGAGATATATCCTAAACATTAGAGAATGGTTTTGCAAGATTCCCTACCAATTGGATGCATCAAATTTGCCTTCTACAAAGTCATATTGTGTGTTAAAGGATCATTGAGAAAATTCACTGCAAACTATGAGATAGCAAGATTTGCAAGACCCCTGAATGAGGTGGAAACTCGACATAGTAAATATAACTGAAATTCCAGGGAGATGTCTGAGAATCCCTGGCAGACTCAAATAACTAGTTATGAATTCAGCTTTTTGACCTGCTGTGAAGGACCTTCAACTGAGGGACTCACAAAATGGACCACATTGTACCTGCTTTGTGGATGTAAATTTTGTAAGCCATTCCCCCAAAGTTCCTGCTAAACATCCAAAGGTTGCGAGCCATTCTGACAACTGCCTAGCACAGATGGGGGGGGGGTCCCTGATGAATGTTCAAGGAGCACTCCAGGAAATGGAGTTTTCATCAAGAAGATTAATATAAAAATCTTACATGACTATTATCAGCCTAGGTTGATAACAGCTGTCCTCCTTTCAATTGAGGCTGTGGGACCTGAAACCCCTTTGAGAGCAAGGTGCTTGTGGAGCTCTCCCTTGCTGTCAAGTTTAAGGACAAAATTTGAGCCTCCCCAGATCAGGCACCTGATAGATCTGAATTTCCCCTTTATAGCTGATCTCAGGGAATCAATGAATTCTTGCCCCAGGAATTCTACATTGCTGGTCTCTTGTTCCATTTCTCGTTAGTTGTGACTGAGTTCCACAGTTAGTGCATTTTCTTGTTCATGCATGCAAAAGAATTCTTAATAATGAAGGTGGAAGGGGAATAGCGCTGGAAAGATCATTGACCGAAGCTTGCGCCCAATGCAGATAGATGGGGTTAAAGTGATGTAATAGATGGCACGTTTGAGCAATATAAATTCATGACATAAATACAGCACGGTAACAGGTCCTTTCGGCCCATGAGCCCGTGCCACCCAATTAACCCCCATGACTCCCTGAACATTTTGAAATGTGGGAGGAAACCAGAGCACCTGGGGAACATCCACGCAGACATGGGGAGAACGTCCAAACTCCTTGCCGGTTGTGAGGTGGAAAACTTTCCCCTTTTGTTTGCAACAATCTCTCACTTTGAAAAGCATGGAAGTATCATCAATAAACAAAATGAGAGAATTCCAAGACGTGTTTCCAAAGTATATATTTCAAGGGACCAATAATTTCTGAATTGGAAATGGTTAGTAATACACACCCAATCCATGTGGGTAGTCATAATCTGCTTGTGCTTTGTTCATGTGATTCACAGTCAGTGGCATGTTGATGCCTGTTGCATGTATCTACTAGCTCTCTATGTTACTTGGATGCTTGTCATATCATTCCTGTTTCTGCTCTATTTCCACATGCTTCAGACAGTTGCACTGACCACCTCCTCTCCCTATCACTTCATCAGAGTGTGGCCTTGTGCTGTGCTGCAGTTCAGAACCACTCATCAACTTCCAAGCAGGACAGCTCTGGGCTTGATCGTTTGCTCCTGTGAAGTGAGCTGATCATTTGAAGCCAAGACAGTGGTGGTGATTAGCATTGACCACCCCCCACCACCCCATCCAGAAATGAGCAGGAATACTGCTCTTGGTCGATGGCAGCCACTGAATGAATGCCCTGTGTGCTTTGACTAGACTCTGAGCCTGACACAAACGGAGTGACCACCTGACAGTCAGCATCTGCACAAGCCTTCCCTTCGAGAGAGAGAGAGGGAGGAGTGATAGAAAGATAGACATACAGAACAAGACAAACAGGGGAGGTTCAAAGACCAATTGCCTTGATGATAGCCTGGATTATGCAAGCAGTGAAGTTGAGGACACCAATAACTTTCATTTCCCATTCCTATTGGAGGGATTGGCTTTAATGCTCATAAAAGTGGTATTTGGTAAAAATGAAGGGCTTGGTTACTCTGAATACTGTACCTCTAAGCACCCTCTCATTGGCCAGTAGAGTCCCATCACCATCCTTCATTCCTGCCAGTATTTTGATCGGTTTGTACCTTTCAGTTTTAATTGCTGCCTGATATCAGAGCGAAACATTCCATTCTTCCAACTGCTGCCAGCTTGCTTGAGTTGGGCAAATAATTGCCATAACAGCAACAACAAAATCATCCGCTTCACTCAATTAATGATCAGCCACTGAGTGCCTTCATTTCAACATCATGGAGAGGTGCTGAATGCCTGTGATGCTCTATTTTGTCCTGTCCATCCTTGCACACCCCTTCACAGCTTCAATCCAGTGCACCATTTTGCATCTTGCATGGGTTGAGGAATTGGAGAGTTGGCACCTTGCACAGATACTCCAAGTGTTTCTGACTTCGTACTGAACTCAACCCCAGCACCTTGAAGATTGTTTCACACTCGAGCAACTGTTGCAGTCTCTTAGAGAGAGAAATCAGGGCAGTCCTTTTATAGAACAGGTTCACCTTACACTTGCTGACATTTCTTCATGTTCCAGTTGAATTCTCCCTGCTTCGTCAGTCTGACGGGAGTAGGGGGGGTGGTGGGGAGTGGTGACTTTCCTGTCGATACCAATGACAGCTCTGCAGGTGTGCACTCAATGCTTCGAGGAGCATTGTTGTCCTTGAGGGAGCTTGTATTAAGTTCCTGGTCACTCAATTCTTTGTAGGAAAGCCAATTCATACAGAATATTTTTTTGCTGCATTTTTATCATGTCACAATTTATAAACAAATCACCATTTTCAAGGCGCTTCCACCAGTGTTTCTGAATGCAAGAAAATAAGCAGGTTGAGCATGTGCATATTTTATATTAATTTTAGATTTTAATTTTTAAATTTAGACATACAGCACGGTAACAGACCCTTTCGACCCATGAGCCCTTGCTGCCCAATTACATCCAATTGACCTACAAACCCTGGTACATTTCAAACGGTGGGAGGAAAATGGAGCCTCCGGGGAAAACCCACACAAATGTGGGGATAATGTACAAACTCCTTACAGACAGCACGGGATTTGAACCCCGGGCCCGATCACACGCGCTGTAACAGCATTGCGCTAACCGCTACGCTAAATGTGCCACCCATATGCTGCTTTTTCAAGTTTTCCAACCAAGAAACCTTTGCCATGCAATGGTTGAATGTAAACCTGTATCTAACCACTCCATGTTCTCAAAGATTGGAACTCCAGTATTCTATTGGAAATACAATTTGCTGCAGGTTCCGCTCAAAATAGGAGAGCTATCCCACAGACTGTTCAAGCATAATCCTTTCAAAAACGTGACACTGGAGAAACTCAGCAGATCAAATAGTGTTCTTTATGTAGCAACAATAAAGATACATTTCGGGCTTGAGCCCTTCGTCAAGGTATGAGCAAAATGTAGGGTGATACCTGAATTTTGTTCTACACCTTTGCTACATAAAGAAAACCGTTTGACCTGCTGAGTTTCTCCAGCGTCGTGTTTTTATTTCAACCGCGGGGTCTGCAGACCTTCGTGTTTTACTCCTAAGAACTCAGAGATTAGATCATAGCCTTTGCAGACATTCGGGTTTTACGTCATCACCCTTTCAGAATGCTGGTGTGGGCATCCCACACATTCAGGAGTGTCGGTGGAAGGGGCGCTGCGTTCATAGAAAGTGGTCTGTATTGTGAATTTTCTGTAGCGTGAAGCCACATCATCTGTAGAATGATTGAGAATTGTTGGTTGAACAAAAATGTTTTCGTTTATTTATCTTTCGCCACATAAATTCTTGGAGAGGAAATTTTGTTCCGTGTCTCACATTTTCAGGTAATGATTTGTGAGTTCTGGAAGAATGCATTTTGGCGAAGGGCCGGAATACCAGGTCTTGGGAGGGGTTGTGGGGGGAGGTGGCTTGTACTCCAGAGTTCTCCATCGCAGTCTCTGAGTAGGTCTAGTTTCCACCAGAGATGGATGAAGTGGCCTGGCAATTTTCACTCTGGCTCTCAAGAAATCTCATGGCATTAGTTCAATTCTGAATCTGCAATGAATGCTGGTCTTGCTAGTGACTACCAGATTCCAAAAGTGAGTTTTAAAAAGCAGCAACTGGCATTGAACCATCTTCTCTGCACTGCTCAGAGTGCCTTGTTGCAAAGATGTGCTAACGACTGTCAAACCAAACAGATGAGCTGCCCTTGCCTTGGAAAACACAGTGGAAAAGAAGATCATCAGTTCCATTTCAGAGTAAACCTTCAGCTATCTGCAAGTTTACATGCAAAACAGCTCACTAAATTGAAATTATTCACATTGATTTTCCATCTCAGTTTCCTTTTGGATCACCTCCATAGACCCTTCCTAGTTCAGTGGCCATCTTGACTCCCCAAACCCACTATTCTGGGTCCACTTGAGTCCTGAGGGCCATTTTCTTCAGTTGTTTGAACAACAGGACAGAACCTTATGATGGGAGTGAGATCAGTTAGCAAGGTTTTGTTTCACACAAGTAGAAACTGTAAACATTTGTTTTTTTTTCTCTTAAACAGATAGCAGATGCTGGAGGGGGGTGGGGGGAGGAGGGTCAATGGAATTGACAAATTTTAAATTTAGACATACAGCACAGTAACAGGCCATTTTGGCCCACGAGTCTGTGCCGCCCAATTACACCCAATTAACCTACAAGGGTGGTAGGAAACCGGAGTCCCCAGGAAAAACCCACGCAGACACGGGAGAACGTACAAACCCCTTACAGACAGCATGGGATTCGAACCCAAGTTTTGATTGCCGGTGCTGTTACAGTGCTGCATTAAGATACGCTAACCGTGCCACAACTAGACAGGGATTATTTTGAGGTAAAAGTATGAAGGGATGGAGTAGGATGGATATATGAAGCTGAGATACTGTGTGTCCTGATCTTGGTGAATGACGGAGCAGGCTCATGTGGCCGTCTGGCCTCCTCTGCTTCCTTTCTCTATAACGTGGCCTACTCATACCTGACACCCAGCTACTAGGGCTGTAACATCAGGGGTTTTTTTTGCTTCACTGTGATTGAGCTGAATCCCCTTGACCTGCAGCTGCCAGTCCTCAAAGGGTTAATGGTTGGTGCAGAAATGGTGTCTTCCTCCTGACCTGCTGAGTGTTTCTAGCACATTCTGTCTTCCTACCACATTAGTGGCGCTGGAGTCCCGCATAGGTCAGGCTGGGTTGAGGGTAACAAACCTCCTTATTTGAAAGCCATCAGTGAACCATCCGTGGTCATCATACAAAGACCCGCATTAATTCTAGTTTCAGTTCCCCAGCTGCCTTGGTGGAATTTGAACTTGTGCCTCTGGATCAATCCCTGGCTGTTAGTCCAGTGACATAACTGTGCCTTCAGCATCTGCACTGGACTAATGCTGACTATATTGACATCAATTGTAATAAACATAAAGATAGTTTCCTGCAAACAGCCGCCAAAACAAAACTACCCAGGAGCAAACCCATCAAAATTGTCTTTCTGCTGACTTTGAACATCAGGATGGTTCCACAGAGTGATGAGCTGCCCAAGTGGGATCCTTCCACAGAGAGAGAGAGAGAGTCCTGAGAATATTGGGAATTGAACATACCAAAAGGGAGTCAGCCTTTGACTTTTCAGATGCGTCCCCAACCCACCTTGCTTTCTACCATGGATCCCCCACACCACACTCTGATCCACCAGCCCACCAGTGCTTTCACGTTGTCTTCCAAATGAAAGACTGGACAATGCTGCTGTCCATCAAAAGGTGGACCTGTCACCTGGTGTATAACGTGAGTACAAGCTCCAGACTGCAAGGTCACTGGATGGGTGACTTCTGGGATTTGGCTTCCAACCCAGGAGGTATTCAGCTTTGAAATTCCCAACCATGTTTTCTTAAAATCCCTCCACAGCCTCTCTTCTCCCACCCATGCCATCCCCTTGAAGATATTTCCAGTTCTGAACTCTTTCTTATCCCAGATTTTAGTAACCTGGGCTTTAACATTCTGTAATTATCCAAAAGTCTCTGAAAGATCTTTGACAAGCCATTTGGTCACCACCTCCCAACATTCCCCTGTATGCCTCGGCAAAGAATTTTGTTTCATATTATTCCTGTGAAATGTTTTGGGACATTTTACCATGTAAAATATAGATATGAGTGTTACGAGATCAAACCAGCAACCACAAAGAAGGCACATCACACAGGGGTAAAGATGAACAATTTCTTTAGTAACAAAAATTCACCTTCAAACTCTAATTCAAAATCCCCCCCCCCTTTTATGACAATGTCCACTGGTTACTATGCAAATTTCTATAACAGTGTAAAACTAATAAATTCCCCAGCCTAAATATAACATATGTAATAAAAGTCTAAGTTATATTTCCAACTACTGACTTGGTCCAGATCCTTCTGGCTGCCTATGGAATGTTCATTCCTTTTAAAATGCCCAACATTCTAAACTGTCCTCCAGACCATGACTCATACTCTGGGCCTCCTTCCACTCCATAGCACCCCCCCCCCCCACCAATGGTTGTTTATTGTCAAAGTCCAGAAGTTTTTAGATCATTTTCTGCACATGCTCAGTCCATCTCCCACTCTCTCAGCAGTCCACCTTCACCTTGGCTCTCTAAGGCAAACTGTCACTGTATAACATAAAACCACACAACACATAGGTCAATACACAACACAGAACTCTGTAACATGAGATATTGATAGGTTAAGTGAGTGGGCAAGGTTCTGGGAGGTGGAGCACTGTTGGTAAATGTGAGGATATCCATTTTGGAAAGAAAAATGGAAGATCAGATTATTATTGCAGCATGCTGCCGTGCAGAAGGACGTGGGAGTGCTTGTGCATGAATCACAAAAGGTTGGTTTGCAGGTGCAGCAGGTTATCAAGAAGGCAAATGGAATGTTGGCCGTCATCGCTTATGACCTTACTCGAGGAAGGATGTACTGGCTTTGGAGGGGGTGCAGAGGAAGTTCACCAGGTTGATTCCAGGAGATGAGGGGGATAGCCAATGAGGAGAGATTGAGGTGTCTGGGATTGTACTTGCTGGAATTTAGAAGAATGAGAGGGCATCTTACAGAAATGTATAAAATTAAGAAAGGTGTAGATAAGATAGAGATAGGTAATTTGCTTACGTTGGTAAGGGAGGCCAGAACTGGGGACGTAGCCTCAAGATACAGGGTATAAATTTATGAAGGACATAATTGGTCTCCTTGAAGATCCGAGTGGTTGACTTTGTATGGACCCAAAAGAGATGGATGAGATCTTAAGTGTTTTATTCCATCAGTATTCACTCAGGTAACTGGCGCAAAGTCGTGAGAAATAAGGACAAGTGAGGCCATTGAACCTGTACAGATTGAAAAGGTGCTTGCTGTCTTAAAGTAAATAAGGGTGGATAAATCCCCAGGGCCTGACAAGATATTCCCTTGGACCTTGAGGGAAGCTGGTGTAGAAATTGCAGGGGCTCTGGCAGAAATATTTAAAATCTCCTTAGCCATGGGTGAGGTGCAGGAGGATTGGAGGGTAGATCATGTTGTTCTGTTGTCTAAAAAAGGCTCCAAAAGTAACCCTGGAAACGATAGGCCAGTGAGCCTGATGTCAGTTGTAGGTAAGTTATTGGGAGGTGTTTGAAGAGATCGGATATACAAGTATTTGTATAGCCAGGGACTGATTAGGGATAGTCAACGTGGCTTTGTGCTTGATAAGTCATATTTAACCAATATTATAAGAGTTTTTCAAGGAGGTTAACAGTAAAGTTGATGAAGGAAAGGATGTGGATGTTGTCTATATGGACTTTAGTAAGGCCTTTGACAAGGTTCCATATGGGGGCTACTCAAAAAGGTCCAGATGCTGGGTATTCATGGTGAAGCAATGAACTGGATTTGACAAAGGCTGGATGGGAGAAGCCAGAGAGTAGCGGTGGATGATTCCTTCTCGGTCTGGAGGCCTGTGACTAGTGGTGTGTCTCAGGGATTGGTGCTGGGACCATTGTTGTTTGTCATCTATATCAATGATCTGGATGATAATATGGTAAATTGGATCAGCAAGTTTGCAGATGACACTAAGATTGGAGGCGTCGTGGACAGTGAGGAAGATTTTCAAAGCTTGTAGAGGGATCTGGTAAATGGACTGAAAAATGGCAGATGGAGTTTAATGCAGACAAGTGTGAGGTGTTCCATTTTGGAAGGACAAACCAAGCAAGGAGATACCCGGTAAATGGTAGGGCACTGAGGAGTGCGGTAGAACAGAGGGATCAGGGAATACAGATACATAATTCCCTGAAAGTGGTGTCACAGGTGGACAGGGTTGTAAAGAGAGGTGACATCAGGCTCACTGGCCTATCATTTCCAGGGTTAATTTTGGAGCCTTTTTTAAACGACAGAAAAATGTAAGCTACCCTCCAATCCTCTGGTACCTCACCACTGGCTAAGAACATTTTAAATATTTCTGCCAGAGCCCCTGCAATTTCTACACTAGTCTCCCTCAAGGTTCAGGGAAATATCTTGTCAGACCCCTTATTTGCTTGAAGACAGAAAGCACCTCCTCTTTAATTTGTATAGGGTCCATGACCTCACTGCTTGTTTTCCTTACTTCCCACGACTCTGTGCCCTTTTCCTGGGTGAACACTGATGAAAACAAAATCATTTAAGAGCTCTCCCATCTCTTTTGGCTCCATACAAAGCTGACCACTCTGATCTTCAAGGGGACCAATTTTGTCCCTTACTATCCTTTTGCACTTAATATATGTGTAGAAACCCTTAGGATTTTCCCTCACATTGTCTGCCAAAGCAACCTCATGTCTTTTAACCTTCCTGAGGTTTTTCTTGCATTTTTTATACTCCTCAAAGACCTCATTTGCTGCATGTTGCCTATTCCTGTTATATACCTCTTCTTCCCAACCAGATCCCCAAAATTGCTCGAAAACCAAAGTTCCCCGTACCTTCTAACTTTGCCTTTGATCCTGACAGGAACATACAAACTCTTTGAATAAATAAGGTCCATAAATTAGGAGCTGGCCCATGGAGAGTCTATTTTGAGTTGGTTGTAGACTTTGTGATAACAATGCAGCAAAATGGACAAATCAACTGCTGCTGCCAAGATGCTTTTGTATTTGATACACACAAGCAGGAGGAATGGGGAGAGTCCTGATATTTTGAGAAGGAAACTTTGAGCAATTTGGAGCAATCATCCATTTTTCAATAAAATGGCTACCATCCGGTGAGATTGCACTTTGTGAATCCGATATTCCCTCCTTCACGGAACTGACCCACGACTGCATGGCCAGCTCCAGCTCCAACAGTGTCATCAAGTTTGCAGATGAAACAACAGTCGTCGGCCTCGTCCGCAACAAGGATGAGTTGCACTGCAAAGAAGTGGTGGAAAATCTCGTGAAATGGTGAGAGAGTAACAACCTGTGTCTCAACGTGAACAAGACAAAGGAGGCGATCATGCACTTCAAGAGGACCAGGAGTGACCACCCTCCACTGCACAGTGGAGAGAGTGGAGAGCACCAAATTCCTTGGGGTGATCTATCGTGGACAGACAACATTTCCTCTCATCAGGAAGGTTACCGGCCACCATTGTGTCAACCTTCTTCAGGAGCTCTACCAAGAGCATCCTGGCCGGCTCCATCTCAATATGGTATGGTTGCTGCAGAGAATTGGATCGGAGGTCAATCCACAGGACCGTTAAGAGTGGCAGAGAGGATCAATGGAGTTTCCCGCCCCCACCATCGACGTGATCTATCAGGATTGTTGTCTGAAGAGGGTGCGTAAAATCAGATTGATTGATTGATTGTAAAATTGAGGACCCCTTCCACCCCGCACACAGCATCTTTCAGCTGCTCCCATCAGGGAAGAGATACAGCAGGATCAGAGCCAGCACCACCAGGCTGAGGAACAGCTTCTTCCCACGGGTAGTGAGAATGCTGAACGACCAAAGGAACTGCTCACACTGACCCTCTGAGACTCTCATACCCATGAAACAATATGTATTTATTTATTTGTATATATGAAATACTTGTCCTGCTTATGTATTGCTTGTTTGTACGTGTGTTATGTCTGGTTGTGTGTCTGCGTGTTTTGCACTGAGGACCGGAGATCGCTGTTTTGTCAGGTTGTACTTGTTCAATCAGATGACAACAAACTTGACTTTTCTGCTTGCATACGATGGAGTAGCTGTGTCCTGAGAGTTGCAGCATGCAATTCATTACTCCAAATTAAAGGGTTATTTATGCCACTGAATTTTCTTGCTGCCATTTTGATATGATTTTATTTCACTCGAGCACATTTCTGCAAATAAGCTATTTTTGATAATTAATTTAAACTGTACCAACAAATAACCTCCCTACCTTTCTGGAGAGGCAAGACTTGCATTTGCATTCAGTACGTCTGACAGGATTTGGGAATATCTTTGAAGGAAGCCAATGTTTTGAATCCAAACTCTGAACATTGCAGATCTGTTCTGTGAACAGCGAGCTACTTTCTCTGTTAGATGCATATTTTTACATAGTGCACATTTTTTTTCCCTCTGTAGCCTTCACTTGTCTTGAGTGGATCTCCCTTCAAATTGAAGCAAACTGGCACAAAGTCAGCGCCACCTCAACTGAGCCAGTGAGTGGCGTGTAAATTCATTGCGATGGTTGATGGGAGACATTGCTTCACTCACAGTCAGCATGTTACAAGGGCCCAGGAGTCAGCTCAGCCTGTGGGTGATATGTTTCCCTGTGAGTCAGGTGGTTGCTTGTTTGAGCCCCCATTGCAGCCGCTGAGCCCACGATTTCAGCTGAAGCGTGGGTGCAGAGCTGGCGAGCGCAGCATTGCTGGAAGTGTGAAATGAAGCCCAAGTTTTGTTTGCTTGTGCAATGGATGTTAACAATCTCACACTTGCATTTTGTGGAAGCAGGGGAATTTTTCCAGGTGTTGGGATTATGATGATTCCAAAACTTATTTAACTGGGGTCCGGCTCTGCCTGAGTTGGTGGGATTAAATCTACATTTTGCACCAGATTGGTTTAGTTTGCTCCAGCTGAGATCAAATTTCTCACCACCTCACAGGTTTATGAAGCAGTAGGGGTACCATGATGCCTCCATTTCCTCTTGGTTTGCTTGTCTCATTAACTGGTTTGGAATGACCCCTTTCATTAACTGACTATTCACTGTCAGAGCTTCTGTGTGTTGCCAGTCAAGAAACCGTTTCCTTCAGACACCTTCTGGAAAAGGTGCAAGATGAAGCCAATCTCAGCTTTAATTTAAAAGCTTGTTCGAAGTTATTAATCGCATCAGCTCAGATCTCACTGGGATGGTATGCATTTCAGCCAGGCGAGAAGAAAGGACTCTTATTCTGGCGGACCAGTTGGGATTCATCCCCCACGGCCATATGGCCTACTGCTGTTCACTGTCCAGCGTGAGATTTATAAAATGGTCAGTTGAACAATTCACCTAAGGGTTGTGCATGAAACTGTACACTGATATCACTCCGTAGCTGAGGGAAATAATGAGGAAACTGAAGGTGGGAAGTGCTGATAGGTGGTAAAAATACAATGCTGGAGGGATGCAGCAGAGTCTGATTGAGTACATGGTCAGAGAGCTTGAGAGCAGCAGGGATTACAGTGAGAGAGAATCCCACAGATCTCCCTTTGGAGATTAAAGGTGAACTTCTTCAGTGTAGGCACCCCTCGCAGAGAAGTGGTTGAAGTAAAAACACAACGCTGGAGAAACTCAGCAGGTCAAGCCATGTCCTTTATGTAGGAACCAACATTTCAGGTTGGAGCCCTTCATTAAGGTGCGGATATAATGTAGGCAGGCGCCAAAACAAAATGGTGAGGGGTAGGAGCCTGGTCCCACAGGCAGGAGGTAATAGGTGGATAAGGGAGGGAGGGCACAGCAGCAAACGGGGAGGGGGGGATGGCTCTGTGAATGGAGAGGGAAGGGGGTGGAGAGCTGGAGGGAAGGAGACAGAGGGATGGGGAGGGGAGGGAGAACAAGGAGTGGGCTAGGTGGAAACCAGAGAAGTCGACATTAATGCCATCTGGCTGGAGAGGACCCAGAAAGAAAATGAGGTGTTGCTCCTCCAATTTACGGATGGTCTTAGTTTGATAGTACATGAGGGCCTAGACAGACATGTCTGTGCAGGAGTGGGGCACAGAATTGAAATGGTTGGCCTCTGGGACATCCTGGTCACTGATGTGGACAGAGCAAAGGTGCTCAAGTCATTGATGCAGACAGAGAGCGAAGATGATCGCTCATGGTTCCTGGCACATGACCTAAATGAGTGGTATGGGTAGTGGCTAAAAGCTCAAAGAAGGAGCAGTGAAGCTGGGCCTCTCACAGTCAAGGGTCCAACACCAAATCACTGGGGGTGCCCTGAGGATTTACTTAACATTTGTAATAGTTGAACGGTGTGACCTTTATCATCAATACGTTCACAAACATGACAGTGTAAAGAATGGATCCTTCATGAAGAATGACTTCCTTATTGTGTCCAAACCGATCAGATGCCTGTTAAAAAGAAAGTTTGCAGATACTGGGATTGTAGTGCAGCATACAAAATCATTTGAGAAACTCAGCAGGTCATGCAGCATCTATAGCCTATAGCATAGGTGCTCTGTGATTAGTAAGGGATTATTTAATGTGGTATCAGAATCAGCGGCAGAGCAAATCTAATTGGGAGGCATTAGGGTAACCGCAGGGCAAAGATTCTTTGCTAACAGTGGACTGGGGGGAAGGGGTGGGGGGCACAATAACTCATTTGGAGGGGAACATGGCCTGCGAGTGCCCCCCTCCTACCCCCATGATGCTGATCCTGGATGGTACATGAGTGGAAAAAAAGTAGGCCTATAGGAATCAACTGTATATCCAACTTTTTGGGCCTGAGCCCTTTGTCAAGGAGGACTTGACAAAGGCTCAGGCCTGAAACGTTGCTTGAATTCCTTTGCTTCCTGTAGATGCTGTGTGGCCTGCTGAGTTTCTCCAGCATGTTTTGTATTGATCAGACACCAGGCAGCTTTAATTCATGATTCATGCATTGGTTGGTACATTGGGTTGGACACTGTAAATTGCCCCTGGTGTGTAAGTGACTGGGAGAATCTTTCATGATATGTCCTCCACTGCCTTCTCCCACCGAGAATTCCAGCGATCACCACCAATGGGAAAAAAGATTTCTACATACCTCAGATTCTTGTCTTATCACGATGTTGGCTTGTTCGTGACTCTCCCACTGGTGCAAATATCTCAACATCCACACGATCAAGCCCCCTTAAGTATTTGATGAAGGTAACCCATCATTCTTCTAAACGCCAAGGGATACAGTCCCAGGGTACTCAACCCACTCTCCCTATAATCACTAAGTACGTGAAGGTTGTGTATGCATGTAAACCCGGGAGTCCTCATGCAGGATTGCCCGAAGGTAAACTTGCAGGTTGAGTCGGGAGTGAAGAAAGCAAATGCGATGCTGCCGTTCATTTCAAGAGGAATAGAATATAGGAGCAGGGATGTGATGTTGAGGCTTTATAAGGCACTGGTGAGACCTCACTTGGAGTATTGTGAGCAATTTTGGGCTCCTCATTTAAGAAAGGATCTGCTGACATTGGAGAGGGTTCAGAGGAGGTTCACAAGGATGAAAGGGTTATCATATGGGGAGCATTTAACAACTCCTGACCTGTATTCATTGGAATTTAAGAGAATGGGGGAAATCTCATTGAAACATTTTGAATGTTGAAAGGCATGGACAGAGTAGACAGAGTAGATGTAGAAAGGTTGTTTCCCCACAGTGGGTGAGTCTAGGACAAGAGGTACAACTTCAGGATTGAAGGGCGTCCACTTAGAACAGAGATGTGGAGGAATTTCTTCAGCCCGAGGGTGGTGAATCTGTGGAATTGTTGCCATGGGCAGGTGTGGAGACCGGGTCATTGGGTGTATTTAAGGCAGAGATTAACATGTTCTTGATTAGCCAGGACATCAAAGGTTATGGGGAGAAGGCCGGGCAGTAGGGCTGAGTGGGGGAAATGGATCAGCTCATGATTGAATGGTGGGGCAGACTCGATGGGCTGAATAGCCTCTGTCCCCTATATCTCATGGTCTATGGTCTTAAAGTACATGTGCATTTGCTCTTGTAAAAGTACTGATTCTGGTGGGAGGGTTTTGGAAATCTGGTTACTCTCTTGTGAAGGAGGAGCTTAGGCAAAAGTTCCCTGAGATCTGAAGATTACACACTTCGCTGTATAGTACCATGTTTTGCTGTTAAATTTAATGAATTGCATGCTATTTTCTTGCTTCACTGGATGTAGATGTCACTAGCAATGGCACAATTTATTGTCCATTCCTCATTGCCCTTAAATTGAGGAGGCAGTTAAGATTCATCTGCATTGGTCACATTTAGCCCAGACTGAGTTAACATAGCCAATTCCCTTCCCCAAAGAACAGGAGTGAAGTTGATGCCTTTTTACAACAATCCAGGAATTTCATAGTTACTAGTTTTTTATTTAAATTCCAAATTTATTTAAGTACATGAAATTAAATTCCAAACTACTGCTATGGGGTTTGAACTCGCACCTCGAGATCAATAATCAAAATAATCTGACTGATAGTCTTATAACCACATGTCACTCTATCCTATTTTTGAGCAGAGGATATTTTGTTCCTGGCACTTACTTCCAGCATTCAATTGTCATCTGTGGGGGCCGAGTTGAGCTGGTCTCCCACTAATTCCATTGCCATGCTTGATGTTTCTGTAACCATGACTTGGGGGATCAGAGAACCTTCAATAACCACAAAAACCAAGATCGTGTGTAGAAAACAGGTGAGGCATCATCTCCATGTCTGCAAGTGCTCAAAACTGGCCTGAAAGCTATTAAGAAACTCTTGTGATTTTCCATAGTGTTCCATGAGTACGGACAGATGTCGTCTTCCCGTGTTGAACACACTCTGCCAGAAGAACTCAGTGGCTCGAGCAGCATCCGTGGGAGGAACAGAATGGTTGACGTTCAAGTGCACGAGCTCGAAATGTCGACCAGTCCTTTTCTCCCACGGATGCTGCTCGACCCAATGAGTTCCTCCAGCAGACTGGCTTTATCTTCAGATTCCAGCATTTGCAGTCTCCTTAGTGTCTCCTGCAACCTTAAGCCCCTTCTCCACAGGCATCCCAGTTAATTGGCCATGCAGTATCCCGGGATAGGAAGCACTTTGTCCCATTTCCGCTGGGACACTAATTGTTTTTCCACTGAACCCACTCATCCCCGGGGATCGAAGTGTTGTCCCTTCAACTGGAAATGGGTGACTTTCTGCTGTCCCCTTTTCCACTGGTTTTATCAGCAAATGCCAGGGACATGAGTAGAGGACACCAGCGTTCCTTTACCACTAGACCCTGACCCAATAAATTCCCAGTTAATTCCTGCGACAGGGTGCCAGTGGAAAAGGGGCTACGTTATTCCTGTAGATAATGGTGTCGTACACATTGTACAATGCATTGAAATTCTTGCTTGCTGCAGCCGGACAGGACCAGGTGCTGCCTCACCATCAGACTCCTCAACGACAAACTCCATCAGGCACTTGTTCAAGGACTCTTATTTGTACACTTTATTTAATTTTTTTGTTCTCTGTATTGCACAGTTTGTTTGTTTACATTTGTTATCTGTTGTTATCTGTTGACATTTCTTTATTTGTTTACATGTGTACATTGTGTACAGTTTTTTTGTTTGCACTACCAATTAGCGGTAATTCTGCCTGGCCCGCAGGAGAAGGAATCTCAGGGTTGTATGTGACGTGTATGTACTCTGACAAGAAATCTGAACTCTGAAAACAACTGCTCCAAGAGATAATAGGTACAAAAATATATAATAAATATTCACAGTTACCCATTGTGTGAGAATACCACAGCACTGACAGCCCTCCTGTGGTGTCGGAATAGTTTAAATTTTTTTTATTTACAACACGGTAGAAATTGATTCTGGCCATTTAAACCTGTGTCGCCCAATTACACCCAAAATAACCTACAACCCTGTACTTTACGGAGGTTGGGAGGAAACCGGAGCACCCAGGGAAAACCCATGCAGATGAGTGTACCAAGGGGAGGTTTAAGAGCCTGATAGCTGTAGGAAGGAAACTGTTCTTGAACCTGGAGGTGCTTTCTTTTAACTTGGAAGGTCAAGTCAAGAGTTTATTAAAGATTAATTGAACAGGTACAGTGTAAAAGGAGGCCAATTGTGCTAAGGCAGTGATTCTCAACCTTTTTTCCACTCACATACCACCTTAAGTTGTGGAAAGGGGTTCCCTTTTGTTTTGAGGAAAGCACTGATGGGCTCCAATAATCCCATAGAACCACAGAACACTACAGCACCGAAACTGGTCATTCGGCCCTTCTAGTCTATGTCAAACTATTTTTCTGCCTACTCCCACTGATCCACATCTCTCCCATTCATGGACCTGTCCAAATACTTCTTAAATGTTAAAATTGAGCCCACATTCACCACCTCAGCTGGCAGCTCGTTCCACACTCCCACCGCTCTGTGTGTGAAGAAGTTCCCCCCTAAATATTTCTCCTTTCACCCTTAACCCATGTCCTCTGGTTTGTATCTCACCCACCCTCAGTGGAGAAGCTGACTTTCATTTACTCTGTTTATCCCCTCATAATTTTAAATAGCTCGTTCCAGGGAATAAAGTCCTAAATTCCTCTACCAAATCTCCCCTCATTCTTCTATACTTTAGGGAATAAGGTCCTAACCTGTTTAACCTTTCCCTGTAACTCAGTTCCTGAAGTCCAGGCAATATCCTAGTAAATCTTCACTGCACTCTTTCTATCTTACTGATATCTTTCCTGTAGTTTGGTGACCAAAAACTGTGCAGAATACTCCAAATTTGGCCTCACCAATGTCTTATACAACTTTACCATAACATCCTATGCTCAATATTTTGATTTATGAAGGCCAATGTGTCAAAAAGCTCTCTTTACAACCCTATCCACCTGTGACGCCACTTTCAGGGAATTATGTAGCTGTATTCCCAGATCCCTCTGTTCTATTGCACTCCTCAGTGCCCGACCATTTACCGTGTATGTCCTTTCTTGGTTTGTCCTTTCAAAATGCAACACCTCACACATATCTGCATTAAATTCCATCTGCCATTTTTCAGTCCATTTTCCAGTTGGTCCAGATCCCTCTGCAAGCTTTGAAAACCTTCTTCGCTGTCCACGATGCCTCCAATCTTAGTGTCATCTGCCAACTTGCTGATTCAATTTACCACATTATCATCCAGGTCATTGACATAGATGACAAGCAACAATGGTCCCAGCACTGATCCCTGAGGCACGCCACTAGTCACAGGCCTCCAGTCTGAGAGGCAATCATCCATCACTACTCTGGCTTCTCCCGTCCAGCCATTGTCAAATCCAGTTCACTACTTTACCGTGAATACTGAGTGTCTGAACCTTCCTGACCAATTAAAGGGCAGCAGTAAGAGTTGTTATTAGGTTTGCCTTTGTTTCAGCTTCTTGATTAATTTTTTTGAATTATTGATGAGTCTTTTCATTTGAATGGGTAAGATGGACAATTTCTAGAAAAATGACATTTCTCCTGTTTCACACATCTGCTTGTAGGATGTTCATGATGGATAATGCAATGAATAGGCAGACATTCTGGAAACTTGGGATCAAATTTCATTGGACCTGTAAGAGTTTACATCATTTCCTGTCTTTGCAGATGCTTCATCCACTGTAACAATGAAAGGTCTATGGAGTGGGACACCAGCATTTTTCAAGCACATTCCCTGTAAACACTGCAGGTTGTTTTCACAAATCTCATCCATGGAGACCTTGCAAATAAATATTACTGGTTGTGGTTTCTCTTCTGAGTTTGTGAATGTGTCAAGAGCAGAGGTGTTTGCTCAAAAATTCTTCAGATAGCTTTGAGAAACCAGGACTGATCTGTGAGATAATGCCTCTCTTTTGCAATTTGTTTAAAATCGATTATTCGAAGACACCTAGCATGCAAATGCATCTTCGATTGAAGCACAAATTACCCCAACATTGACGCACACAGTCACTGATGCAGATTTATTCAAGCGGGTGAAAGTTCTTGGTTGCTGTGACAACCAAGTCATCCTCGAAGTGACTAAATACAGTATCACAGCCTCTTGGACAATCAGAACCAGAGACGACTTCCTTCACCGTAAACTTTGAGACGATGGGGCATTATGGCCATAGAATGCTTTAAACTATTTTGGAGCAATTTTAACCGAATCTTCGCTGCTCCAATTTCCCGTCAACTCCATTGAGAAGCAGATGCAGTTCAGAGCAGCACTGAGCTCACAATCTGCCCAATGTTATCCTCCTGTAAGGTGAATGGAATGTAACATTGAGCATGATGTAAAACAGACAACAGACCCAATCCCATTGGTTTATAGCCTGTGAGGTTTTTTCGGTCCCAATGCTCTTTTTCACTCAGATATCTGTGTTTCTAACAAACGTTAGCTTAGGTAACATGCCTGATATACTAAAGCCCTCGGCAATGTCTAATCAAGGTTATTAAAATAAATGACTTTATCTCATCCCCTTGACCACATCCTAACCGACCCCAACCTCCGAGCCCAGTGCTCTGTTTCTAAACTTCCTTGCATGTTAACCATGCCACCATCTCTATCCCCAGTGTATATTATTTCCTCACTAACTGCTTGAACTTCTTTCAGGATTCTCTGTAGATTCAGGTAAAGGCCTCATTCGGCAGAACGAGTTGAGTGTTGTCTCTGGAGCACCGAGAGCCAACCATACCGGGGCAGTGGTGATCCTGAAGAAAGAAGGTGTCAACAGGCTGGCACCTGAACACATATTGTGGGGAGAGGAACTCGGGTCATCGTATGGCTATGCTGTTGCCACAGTGGACCTCAACAGTGATGGGTGAGTAGAAACCCACTACGTCCGTTCTAAGGACACAATGCTGGGGAAACTCAGCAGGTCAAACATATCAAATCTAGCAAAGATGTATACATAACCACCATTTCGGGCTGGGATCTTCATCAAGGTGTGGACAAATGTCGGTAGGTGCCTGAATTAAATGGTAGTGGGGAGGGGCAGAGGGAGAAGCACAGGCTGGATGGCACCATTTTATCCAGCCGCTTGCCTTCATTTTGTTCTTACCTTGTAGAGGGGCTCAGGCCCGAAATGTGGGTTATTCAGCACCTATGGGGATTGGTAGATGCTGGAAAGTGGAATTTTTCAGCTGCTTGAGATTGTGTGTTGCTTGGATCAGCGAATTAATGGTGAGGTGCACCAATTTTAAACTTCTGTATTTGTTTCCTATTGATTTTTCGCAATTTATTTGGTCAATTCCAGATAACGGGGATTTACTGTATCTTTATCTTTGCTATATGAAGTACGCTGTGTGACCTGCTGAGTTTCTCCAGAGTTGTGTTTTTACTACAACCACTGCACCTGCAGGCTTTTGTGTTTCATTGCTTTCTTTGTTATCTTGTTTTATGGTGTGCTGTCTTACATTTTAGCCCCACAACTCCTCCAAAATCTGTGTTCCTCCTCTTGCATATCCTCAGTGTACTTTGCTCTGCCATCAGCAGCATGTAGCTGACCAGGCTTGAATATTCCCTCTCCTTCTGAACTTCCACAGAAAAGGAAAAGATTTCCAGCTTTCCCTAATTTTAATATCTGGACCTCTGTCTCGTACTTTAACATTTTCTTTAAGGCCTGCCTTTTTGACCAAACTTTAGCATCTGCCTTGTTGGCTCAAAGTGCATGTTATTGTTTTAATTTAAAAAAAAAATTTTCAATTTAAAATTTAGACATACAGCACGCTAACAGGCCCTTCTGGCCCAGCCCGTGCAACCCAATTACACCCAAATAACTTACAATCCCTGGTACTTTTTTGAAGGGTGGGAGGAAACTGGAGGATCCGAGGAAAATGTAGACAATGCAGGATTTGAACCAGGGTCACTGGTGCTGTAATAGCGTGGCACTAACCGCAGCGCTAAAGGTCCTGCCCCATTGTTTAGGACGTTGGAGTTAAATCCATTCTGAGGTGAGTTGAGGAAGTACTTTAAAGCCATAGAGTGCGTGAACTGAGTTGGTGACCGATTGATATAAATGGGATGCAAGTTAATACCATCGGAGCCTCGGGGACTGCCTGCAGTCTTATGGTAATTATTCTGACTGCATTATTATTGACCTGATTTTGCAGGTGGATGGACCTCGTGGTTGGAGCTCCATATTTTTTTGACCGAAAGGAAGAAATTGGTGGTGCCGTTTATGTGTACATTAATCAGGCTGGCAGGTTGAATCAAGTGAGCTGTATCCGTCTGAATGGGACCAAAGACTCCTTGTTTGGACTAGCTGTAGCTAACATTGGGGATGTAAATCAAGATGGGTTTGAAGGTAAGTCTGTATTGTCCACATATAAAGTATTCATGGAGAGGGGGGTCGCACACTGTTTGTCATAACGTGATGCAATACACCGGACAACAAAGATTTTGGTTCATGAACACTTTTGAGTGTATTCTATGGATTTTGGGCTGCTGATCATGAAAATCGCCTTATAATTTTCTTATCACGTACCTTTTTTTTTAAGATATAACCTATTTTTGAGATTTCCTGTCATATTTTAAGTCTACTAATATATTGCCCACTGTTTTGGTCAGTCCAAGCATGCCTGGGAATGTGCTCAGTGTAGGTGCTATGCAAATGTTGTCTTAGGCCTGGACATAGTTAGTCAGGATAGATGCAGACAGGCTATAAAAGCAACTCGCGTATACAGATGCTGTGCATCACATTGATATAGATTGAACACACATCGATGCACACATTCTTCAAGCAACAGCAGAGTGAGTGCACTTAACAATAGCATTTATTGTCTTCAGGAAGATTCAATACAGCAGAAAAGTCTCATCAACGTCGCAACAGCTGCGATACATTCTGTTACATTTGTGGCAAGTTTATGCTTAAGGCTAAATCCAATAAAAGTTGATTTAAAGTGTCTTCAACTTCCTACGTGATGCAGCCAATCTGAAATGATCTTTGTGTTCAGCGTGAAGTTGTCTATCATAATTCCCAATTTTATTTCAGGAAACAAACCTTTTGAAAACAATTGTTGACCAGTGTTATTTATCGACCAAATTCTACAGTGAAAGTCTTAGTTGAAGGGATTAATCCCATAAAGTATAGATAAAAATATAGATGTAGAAACCTGCAGCAGAGAATAGGCCCTTTGGCCCACAGTGTTGTGCCAACTTAGAAACATACCTGAACAACTGTCTAGAATCTCCTTCGGTGAGGAAATATAGCACAGTAACGGACCCTTTTAATTTATGAGGCCTGTGCTCTCCAATTACACCCTATTGGCCTACAACCCTGGTACATTTTGAATGGTGGAAGGAAACTGGAGCCCCTGGGGTAAACGTAGAAACTCCTTACAGACAGTGCTGGATTCAAACCCGGTTCCCATTGCTAACTGCTACGCTAACCAATCTGCCACCCACCTGACTTGTTATCCTTCAATAGATTTTGGCAGATTATCAATCTCAGATTAAAAACTGTGAATGGAGTTGGCACCTGCCAACTCTCAACCACCTATTGCAAGGGTTGTGTTGCTGTGGTCTGGCATACTGAACTCTACCTTGCCAAGGCCAGATGACAGCTGTCAGACAACCCCTCTTACTTACTCCTTGAACAGGACTCCACCAAAAACCCTCAATCCACCGTCTCACGCACCATCTTTGACCTCGTCACTTCTGGTCATCTCTCTCCCATGATTCCCATCCCCACACTACCTGGTTCTATCTTCTACTCAAGATCCACAAACTCAATTGTCCCGGCAGATCCATTGTTTCTACATGCTCCTGCCCCACCGAACTGGTATCATCTTACCGCGACTCCATTTTGTCCCCAATGGTCCAGTCCCTCCCCACCTACATCTGCAATACCTCACATGCCACCTGTGACTTCAATAACTTCGTTCCCTGAAATTGACTGGCTCACTTTCACTATTGACATCCAATCTCTATACCCCTCCATTCCCCCATACTAGAGGCCTCAAAGTCCTTTGTTTCTTTTTCAACAACAGATCTAACCAGCCCCCCTCCACCACCACCCTCCTCCAGCTGGCAGAACTTGTCCTCTCCCTCAATAACTTCTCCTTTGACTCATCCCACTTTCTCCAGGTGAAAGGGGTGACCATGGGAACACGCATGGGCCCCACCTATGACTGCCCCCACCATGCTACAAGCCCTCACAGGCAAGGCCCCTCAACTCTTCCTCCGCTATGTCGATAACTACATCAGTGCTGCCACATGCACCCATGATGAGCTCATCAACATTTTCCACTTTGCTGCCAACTTTCAGCACAACCTCAAATTCACTTGGTCCATCTCTGGCAACACTCTCCTCTTTCTCAATCTCTCTGTATCCTTCTCGGGAGAGAAACTCTCGACAGATATTTTCTAACAACCTGCCAACTCCCACAGTTACTTTGACTAAACCTCACCCCACTCTGCCTCCTGTAAGAATTCTATCCCTTTCTCTCAATTCTTCCATGCCCATCGCATCTGCTCCCAGGATGAGATCTTCCATTCTAGAACATCCACGATGACCTCCTCCTTCACAAAATTTGGCTTCCCCTCTACCACCATCAACTCAGCCTTCACCCGCTCATCTGCCCTTCCCATAAATCAACCACTTGTTACCTACCCCTGTGACCACAGGAGCTGCTCCACTTGTGCCCACACCGCCTCCCTCACCACCATTCGGGGCCCCAAACAGTCCTTCCAAGGGAAGCAACACTTCACGTGAATCTGCAGGGGTCATCGACTGCATCCGGTGCTCCTGTTGTGGCTTCCTCTATATCGGAGAGGAAGATCATTTCGCTGAGCACCTTCGCTCTGTCCACAGGGACCTCCCGTGGCAACCCATTCAAATTTCACACCGACATATCTGTCCATGGTCTCAGGCACTGCCAGCCAAGGTTACCCTCAAATTGGATGAACAACCTTGGCCTTCTCCAAGCAGATTTCTTTAACATCAACTTCCATTAAACCACTCCCCTGTCAGTCAGTCAGTCAGTCAGTCAATCTGTCTCTCTCTTACCCTACCCTTCTGTCTCCTATCCTCCAGCTCCCCACCCCTTGCCCTTCCCTTTCCATTCAGTGAGTTGCACTTTCCCCATATCACTTCTCAGCTTTCTCTCTTCCACCCTCCCATCCATGTCCAGCACCTGCTATCCTATGCTTCCCTCCCCCCAGCCCTTCCTCCCTCCCCCCCCCCCACCTTTTTATTCAGGTGCCTGCCTGCTTTCTGCTTGTATCTTGATGAAGGGCTCAGGCCTGCAATGTGGGTTATGTACCTTTGCTTCCTGTGGCCACGTGTGACCTGCCGAGCTTCTCCAGCGTGCATTGCATTGTGTTTTGAACGTCATTCCTGATTGGCAGGCCTCTGTGTTAAGAGAAACGTCATCTTGTGCGACACCCAGCAGCAGTGGAAATAGTTAGTTTAAAGAAAGTCTTGTACTCGTGTGCTTGCTTGGTCTGACAGAGTTTCTTTCTCTTTTTTTTAATTAGACATTGCTATTGGTGCCCCATATGATGGACAAGGCAAGGTCTTCATCTACCATGGAAACAACTTTGGGCTGAATACGATTCCTGCTCAGGTATCCATGAAAGCATGTGTATGTTGAATTAACAGTGACTGTTCATTAATCACATGCACGGAAGGCCTTACATTCTATTTCTAATTGATCAGTGCACTTTGCAAATCTGGGCTTTGTTTTGTACAAAATAGATGTTGGGTGGCATGGCGGTGCTGCAGGCAATGCAGCTGCCTCACCGCTCCGGGAAGCCCTGGTCCAAGTCTTCTTTCCAGCACTGTCTGTGTGGAGATTGCGTGATCTCCCCCTGTGACCGCTTAAGATGAGGTCCTTGAGGATAGAGGCTGCTTTTTTAAGACACCGCCTCATGTCGATGTCCTCGATGGAGTGAAGTCTCATGCCCATGATGTCACAGGCCGAGTTAACAACCCTTCTTGTCCTGAGAGTTGGCATCTCCATTGCCAGGCAGTGATGCAAGCAGCCAGAATGTTCTCCATGGTACACCTGTGGAAGTTTATGAGAGTCTTTGGTGACGTACCAAATCTCCTCAAACACCTCACAAAGTGTCATCGCTGGCGAGGCCTTCTTTGTTATAGCATCAACATGGAGACGCCAGGACAGATCTCAGAGATGTTGACACCCAGGAATTTGAAGTTCTTGACCCTCTCCACAACTGAGCCCTCAATGAGGATTGGGTCATGTTCCCACGATCATCTCCTTGGTTTTGCTGATGTTGTTGGTGTGACACCATTGAACAAGCTGATCTATCTCCCTCCTGTGCACTTCCTCATTGCCATTTGTGATTCTGCCGACAACTGTGGTGTCATCGGCAAACTTGGTGATGGTATTGGAATTGAGCCTGGTCACACAATCATAACGAGTAGAGCAGTGGGCTAAGCACGCCTCCTTGAATCTGTGGAATTTGTTGCTGCGGACAGCTGTGGAGGCCAAGTCACTGGGGATATTTAAGGCGGAGGCAGACAAGTTCTTGATCAGGCAGGGAATCAAGGGTTACAGGGAGAATTCAAGAGAATGGGGTTGAAAAGGAGAGGAAATCAGGCATGATGAAGTGGCGGGGCAGACACGATGGGCTGAATGGCCTAATTATGCTCCTCTGTCCTATGGTATGAGTCAGGAATGCAGGATAATGACTGGCTAGTCCAACAGCAACTAATTTACAATTTTGGCCTCGATGAATGAATATACAAGGCCAGATCCAGGTGCTGTTATCTCAGGGATTTGTTCTGAAACCTGAGCCAGGCTGCATTGCACGTTTGCTTCAAAGTAGGGGCATGTGATGCCAACCTTTACTTTTATGTTTCCCTGTCATAGGTAATTGAAGGTGAAACTGTCGGAATTACGAAGTTTGGGTACTCCATCGATGGAGGAATGGACATCGACAATAATTTTTACCCGGATCTGTTGGTCGGCTCACTCTCTGACTCTGCAGTTCTGTTCAGGTGAGATCTCACTGCATGGAACGGTCAACAAGGTTGCTGCGGAGGGCAGGACTCGTGTAAGGGAGCCCTGCATGTTGAAAAATGTGCAAGTTTATGGAGAAAGGACTGGGTGTTGGAACCAGCAATTTTCTCTGGTAGAGACCCAGTGTGGACGTGATGGGTGGAATGGCCTCCTTTCTTGCTGTGACCATCCCATAATTCAGCATTCTGGAAAGAGGAGATTCAATGGGTGGCACACCAAATATTCAGGCTAATCCTATGACTAAAGTCAGGAGAAGTTATAATAACACTTATTGTGCAGTTAAAGAAGTGCGTTTTTTGTAAAGAGACTGTATCCTTGAAGTACCTCTTTGCTGATATAGTGAATCAGCTGAAATGAGCTCGCTAAATAATCAACTCTCTGTTGGTTTATCCTTGGAGTATGAGAGGCCCTGACCAAGCGGAGAGGGCTCTGTAATTTGTCATTGAGGTTTGAATCTCAAACCCAAAAGAATTGCATCTTATAACACAAGAGGTGTGGGTGTTTGTACAGCATCAGCCTGCTGCGTAAACCAGAATCAGATTCATGTGGCTTCATTAGCGTAGTGGTTTGCCCAATGCTGTGACAGCACCAGCGACTCAGGTTCGAATCTGGCGCTGTCAGGTGAAGATATTGCTATAAATTACATATTAAAAAAATCAGTGCAGAATAAATTACATTCAAAAATAAATAAATTAGTGCAAACATCAGAGACTAATAAGTGTTGAACTAGCTTGGCGTTGAGCTGCACTCTACCTGTTGAGAAGGAGAGACATCACATTTAGATGCACATGAGCCTGTGCCATCTAAATACCCCAATTGATCTCCAACCACCAGTACGGTTTGAAGGAAACCGGAGCCCCACCCCTCCCCGGGGGAAAACCCAAGCAGGTCACGGGGAGAACGCACAGACTCCTTACAAACAGTGCAAAATTCGAGCCCAGGTCGCCGGTGCTGTCACGGCGTTGCGCTAACTGGTACACTAACCATGCCGCGATATACATACATTAGACATAAAATTACTTATGTGACCCAGAAATGTACAAACTGAATCAAATTGCAAAACCACAGTTATCTGAAGTTGGAGGTCGATTAATGGTTTGCTCTGTATGAGGGAGAATTTTTTTTTTTTTAAATTTTTTATTTTTCACACCATAAACCACATTGACCATGATACATACATTTTCCTTTTCAAATATATACAGTGTCATTTTCTGCCCCCCCCCCTCCTCCCATCCCACCCTCCCTACCTCCCCCACCCATCCATTTAAAGTACAAAATCTAAGATACATTATACCAGTCAAACAATGTTGTCATTCAATAAAAATAAACAAGAAATTCCACTGAGTCCATTCTTTTCATTTCCTTCTCCTTTCGTTAATTTAGGTAGTGAATGTCCCCGGTAGGTTTTCTCTATTGTGTTTCATGTAAGGCTCCCATATTTGTTCAAATATTTCAATATTATTTCTTAAACTATATGTTATTTTTTCTAATGGAATACATTTATTCATTTCTATATTAAGGGAGAAATTTGTTTCTGCTTTTCCAGCATCAAATGGGCACAATGTATCCACTTTCACAGTGAGATAGCCCATGCTGAGTCCTGCTGGTGAAGTTGCCCAGCTAAATTTTTAGGCATTGTCCAGGCAAATGTTAAGAGCAGGCCTCATGAATATGTTAATGAGGGACCCACAGTTGTGTTCCTGGTCTCCCATCATCCCTCTCACCTCCACCACAACAACATGGGCCTTTCAGATGCCAGTGCTGGTGAGGCAGCCAGGCAGACCTAACCTAGCCATCTCCATCTGGGCTGACTGTCTGTGGAGGCGTTTTCCACCCAAGCATCTTGCCCTCATCAGTAAACAATTAGGGGATGACACGGTGAGCTTAGTGGTTAGCACAACGCTGTTACAGCATCAGTGATCGGGACCGGGCTTCGAATCCCAGGCTGTCTGTGAAGAGTTTGTACGTTCTCCCAGTGTCTGCATGGGTTTTCCCCGGGGCCTCCAATTTCCTCCCATCGGGGGTTGTAGGTCATTTGGGTATAATTGGGCGTCACGGGCTTGTGGGCCAAAAGGGCCTGCTACCGTGCTGTATGTCTAAATTTAAAATTAAAAAAAAAAAATTTAGAAGCACCAGGATCAAATTCGATTGATTCAGGCACCTCAAGTTTTGGGCAAACCCTGCTTTTCTAAGACTGTGACAAATTTTTACTCTTGGAAGGTATCAAAAAGGAAGACACATTAATAATGGCTGAGAAACTCCAGCTCCTAAGAGTTTGAGGTTGTGGTGACAGCTATGTTATCAGTTTTCCCCATGTGAGTTCTAAATCTCTGTCTTCTGTCCACAGAGCAAGTCCTGTCATTAATGTGACGATGCTGCCTTACATCAAACCCCAGCAAATTGATCTGGAGTTGGAGAATTGCAGGCACGGCTCGGGGATCTGGTAAGAATCCACCTCAAAAAGGACAATGCAACCTAATGAGATGTTTCCATGAATCAACCAGCAGGAAATACTGATAGTGCCTGCACCAGGGGCTATGTATACTTAATATTCTTAACAGGAAGTTGCATTGCAATCTCCTGTTTACACACTCCCCCTCTGGTTTGGAGTTCTGAATAGGGAAAGGGAAAATAAGTTCTGAATAAGGCTAGGCAGTATGGCCTAATAAGGCTTTCAAAGTTATGATAGGTTAGATGCAGAGAAAATATTTCCTCTTAGATGTGAGACCAAAACTGAGGCTGTTTAGAATAAATCCAATCAGCATTTCTGGAGAAATTTCTTTCTGGAGAGAGTGGAGGAACTCACAAACACACAGGGTAAACAGTAGGTTTAAAGGGGACACAAGGTTACTGTGGGGAAGAAAGGAATCTCATACTGATGGGATCAGATGGAGAGACGTGAGATTGGACTCTTCAATGTGCTTTGATGTCAAGAAGAGATCCCCGTGGTTGAATGCAGCTCTACGCTGGTGGGAAGGTCAACTTCAGGCCTCAGGGCCCCTGCTCTAAGCTAGTAGTCAGCCTTGTTTGGTGTGCAAGGACACTTACCAGTGGCTCTCTCTATATGAGCTGTAGGCTTGTTAAGGAAGGAGTGAGTGGGGTCAAGTGGGAAGGAGATATCCTACCCCCCCCCTTCCCCACCTTGCACTTCCTAATCTTGAGATATTCAGCCTGTTCTTCAGGAATGGATGAAAGATTTCATTACAGGTAACTGCACACAGGTAATTTCTGCCTGCAATCAGGCTTATCTCTGGTTACTCAAACGAGCCCACTAGTAACTCGGGTTGGACACCCAGAGTCTGCTTGTTTGTATTCAAAGAATCTGTCAGCATCTTGAAGGAACCAGGGATGGGGAGAAAAAAAAAACCAAAGGAAGCCTCTCCCACACCCCTCCCCCCCCCCCCCCCCAGTTGATAGGAGAAAGAGCACCATCCTTCGCTGTACACATGAGCAGGTGGCTGTAAATTACAGTCAGTGAAGATCTGCGCAAATCATGCACTGTGGACACAGTTGTAGCAAGAGGCTTGTCAATGCTTTAGCGCTGAATATCTGTTAGGCTGGTGAAAACTGCGTGATAAGCCGCATTTCAAATGCAAGGAATTTTCAAGACACCCACCATGCTTGCTGTGGGCATATTACATTAACCGCATCCAAAAAATAATGAGCTCCTGCCAGTGAAACCTTGTGCATAATGAGTGTCCCATTCTTTAGCACAGATGGAAGGCCAACAAGGATAAGGCAGGGCTAACCATAATGCAAAGCCCCACAGCTCACTTCCTTCCTGGAAATAACTGAAGATTGGCGTCACAGGAAGCAAAGGCTCAGGAGGGAAGCTGTTCCATCGCCTGGCAGAGGACAGTCAAATAAATATGAGATGCTGTTAGTGAAATGGAAGGTTGCAGTTTTTATGGGGTCTTTGCAGGTTTTCTCATAAGACATTGCCAGTGCCAGCTGTCTTGCTGCCCAAGGGTGGATCCAGGGATGAGATTTGCCAGTGGGGGCAGCAAAACCAGCAGAAGTCCAGCTTTTTAGGACTATTGAAGGTCCCAGGTTGGGGGGATGAAGGATTCGTCCCCATCTTTCAGGAACTTTTCAGACTTTTTCATTTTTGGGCCACTATCTGCAAAAACATGTTTTGAAAGGGGAGAAAGATTGGAAAGTCAACTACATGCCGTATCACTGCCCAACCACACGCCATATCACTGCCCAAATACACACCGTATCGCTGCCCTACCACACACTATATCACTGCCCAACTACATGCCATATCACTGCCCAATTACACGCCGTATCACTACCCAACTACACGCTGTATCACTGCCCAACCACACGCCATCCACTCTGCCTCAGCAATGCACTTCACTGTAGAAGGATCCAGCAAGAAACACAAACTTGTCTGCCAAGCCACGCAGCAAAGCTAGTTTGGCTACGATCCAAGATAGGTTCACTACATGATGCAGTCTGCCTGAAATCCACAGCTGTTAATTAACCTGACCATCCTACACAGAATCATCCCGCCTTCTGCTTGTATATAACGCCAGTGCTAATGTGGGAATATGCCCTCCTCCACAGTAGCCTTATCATTCTACTTTAAAGTGTTTCACTGATGTCCATGTGATAAATGACTCACTTGCCACTTTACTCAGATGGCCTATGGCCTCTCCTCATCAATTGCCTTTGAGGAGAATGAGGATAGTGGCCACCTGCAGGACTTCCTCACAAGCCTGTTTTAGTGTTATCGCCTGCAGTGATGGTTTGAGCTGTGGATGTCTGGTGCTGAGTGGGCTGCTGCCTGCCCCTTTTCATGGATGCACACTAGCTCATCCATACCATTGGTTCGATCCGTCACTGTGACAGGAGTGCCACACCTGCTGGCCAGTTCCTCTCAGATCTGCCCAAGTCGATCAATAAAGTCTGTATGTCCTTACCCTCAAGCAATCTTTGTACTGCTCACTGGTTCTTGCCATGTAGTCCCAACAGACCCACATGGTGCTGTAAATGGTGCACCAACAACAACCTTGCACTCAATATCACCAAAACTAAGGAGCTGGTTGTTGACTTCAGGAAGGGAAAGCCAGAGGTGTACGACCCAGTGATCATTGGGGGGGATCAGAGGTGGAGAGGGTGAGCAAATTTAAGTTCTCAGGAATCACTATTTTGGAGGATCTTTCCTGGATCCAACACACAAATGGCATCGTGAAGAAAACACGTCAGTGCTTCTACTTCCTCAGGAGTTTGTGGAGGTTTGGTATGACATCGGAAACCCGGTCGAATTTCTGCAGAGGTGTGGTGGAAAGTGTGCTGACCGGCTGCATCACGGTCTGGTATGGGGGACCCCAATTCCCCTGAGCGTAAAGCCCTCCAAAAGGTCATGGACACAGCCCAGGACATCACAGGCAAAACCCTCCCCACCATTGAGAACATCTACTGGGAACACTTCTTTTTTAAGGAATCTCAGGGTGGTATGTGATGTCATGTATGGACTCTGACAATAAATCTGAAATGAATAAATCTGAAATAAATAAATCTGAAATAAATAAATCTGTTGCATTATACTTCTGCATTCTTCTGCGAGCAGCCTAACAGGTTATCTCCAACATTCATGCAAGCATGTAAAGAGCACAATTTAGTATATAGACTTACAATGAAATGCGAGATCAGTGAGCACCAAGTAAGGGCAACAGGAGAGAATTGTTGTGGGGTTTATGCCGGAGCCTGATAGCTGCGAGGAAGACACTTCCTTTAAGCCTGATGGTGCGTGATCTCACATCCTGGAGCCTTCTCTCCCGACGGGAGGAGGGAAGACAGTGTGTCTGGGTTGTGATGGGTCCTTTCGAATGCCGCCTTCCTTCCTTGGGCAGTGGGCGATATAGATAGAGTCAAAGGGAGGGAGGGAGGTTTGCGTGATGTTCTGAGCTGTATTGACCCGACCTTGAGCAGAGCAGCTCCTGTCCTGAGCAGTGATGCACCAGCAAGTGATGCTCTCAATGGTTCACCTGTAGTTGTCAAGGGACATGGGTGGGGGGGGGGGGGGGGCATGCTGAACTTCCTTAATGTTGTGAGAAAGTAGGGGCATTGTTGCTTGCTTGACCATCATGTCAACATATATACTTGTCCCAGGTCAGGTCACTGGAGATGTTTATTTCTAAGAACTTAAAGCCTTGTGACTGCAGTGCCATTGTCCTGAAGCCCCCTCTCCTGAATTCTATGCTCAACTCCTTTGACCCTTTTTGTAAGAGGGCACATTAACAGGCCACTTTGCTCCTCAATCTGAAGAATATTGAGTGCACATTGGGTGCTGATGGCATCTTGCAGCCTCAGTGATAAACCTTTTCAAAAGGTTTGCTTTCTGAAAACAAATTGGGGATGATGATAGAGAACTTCAAGCTGAACACAAAGATCATTTCAGATTTCCTGAATCATGTAGGAAGTTGGAGAAGCATTAAATTGACTTTTAATGGCATTAACTTCACCGTACCCCTGAGCCAAGCTCTCAGGTTGACTGCACCTGTTGCACAACTAATGTGAGGAGCCCAGGGTTTGTCTCGGTCACCAAATTTACAACCAAAGTAGAGCTCATGGGCTCTCTTGATAAGTGCAGTCATGCTGTGTCTTTGAGCCTTAAATGTATACTCACCACAAATGTAACAGAATGTATCGCAGCTGTTGCGACATCGATGAGACATTTCTGCTGCATTGAATCTTTCTGAAGACAATAAATGCTGCTGTTAAATGCACTCTATTGCCTGAAGAACATGTCCATCAACGTGCGTTCAATCTATATCAATGTAATGCACAGCATCTGTACATGTGAGCTGTTTTTATAGCCTGTCGGCATCTATCCTGACCCAGCATGCCCAGGCCTAACACAACATTTGCATAGCACCGGCACTGAGTTCATGCCCAGGCATTCTTGGACTGACCAAAACAGCTTGTTTTGTGGGCAATATTCTGGTGGACTTAAAGTATGACAGGAAATCACAAAACTAGGTTATATCTAAAAAAGCGGTATGCGATTGGAAACTTTTAACGTGATTTTTGTGATCAGCAGCCCAAAATCCATAAAATACACCCAAAAGTGTTGATGAAGAAAAATCTTCGTTGGCTGGTGTAATTAAACAGCAAGGCCCCCCCCCCCAGTAAGGAGTTTTGCAAGGCATGTGAAGCTGCTTGAAATATTCTTGCTGCCCACACAGGCTGCATGCACAAGTCTCTCAGTTCTTCATTGCCTTGACGCTTTCATGTTGGGACGAAGCAGCTTATACTCTGCATATCTTGAAGATGAGTTGGGGAGGTGGAGACAGAGTCAATAGATCTGAATTTCCTGCATCTTTACCTTTGTGTCAGTGTTATTAAATACTATTAAATCTGACTTAATTTTCCTCTCCTATTCTGAATTCCATGGGCTTAGGAGACACCATTGAGTCATTTGGTAATTTATTTTCCACAAGCACAGAGGTAGTGACGGGGATGCGGAATCAGGTCACAGATAGGCCATGGTCATGTTGAATGACATTTGAAGCTCGTGGACTGACTGGCCTGTTCCTCTGTGCACTTGACAATGGGTGAGGTGTGGTTCCATCAATCCTTCACCTACTGTTTTTCTTAAACTCACTCCATCAGTTCTGCCAAGCTTGACCCCGACAAACCTAGATGATCTCAGTCTTGGAATCACCTTTGCAAAGCAAACTTACAATCAGCGCAGGTGCTCACAGCAACAGCGGTCAGGACAGATGTTGGGCTGATGTCGGTGGCTGTGCTCATTAGCTCCACAGCTGCTTTGGAAGGGCCAATGTTTGCCCATTTGCAGATCTCCTGCCAGTAATGAAATGACAGATTGACAATGCTCAGTTGACTATTGCAAAGCTACAGGATATGGACCTATGTGAGGGTTAACTGTGCAGACAGAGTGGAAAATAAATCCAGGTTAATTCTCTAACTGTTGAAGTCTCCATGATGCAAATCACAGCCATACTAAGCATGACAGTTTGGTCACTTGGTATTAATCAACGACTTTGCTACTTTCTTCTCCTCAGCCAAACTGCAAAGCGCTATCACAATGCAATTTGGAAACTAGGATGCATGCAGCTAAGTTTGCCTTTTATTGCTTATTTAAAGACCTGTACCATTTTCAATGTACATCCATGACGCCTCTTCTTCTAAGATCTGTTCCAACACGGTGTCACCTGCTAACTTCCAACTCTGAGTATCATAGATTGGCATTGAAGCAATACCACTGACCAAGGCATGTTTTGCTGCTCAAGGTGCACCCCACTGAATTGCTGCTGGATTAGGGTAAACCTGTTGCCATTGAAACTTAGGATCTAAGAGCAGGGTCGGAACCCTCAGCGTTAACGATTATATTTCACTGGTTGGTAATGTTCTAATTTACAATGTTTTTTCTGTCCCACAGTATTGATGTCAGGGCCTGCTTCCTTTATAGATCGAAGCCTGAATTCTACAACCCCAGGATTGGTAAGTTCAACAAAAGAATGGCCTGCGTCGTCCATGTAGTGTAACAAAAAAAGGGGGTGATGGGGATTTCACGATGCGTTACTTTGTGTGGAAATCCACCGTCCAAATGGGACAGGCGAAAGACTGAGCAGTTGCCAAACACCAGGGTTTGCTGTGGGGTGCTGGATAGCAAAGGGTTTTCATTCGAGGAAAGTGCTGGTGCAAGCCGTTGAGTTTGAATACTTCTCTGGACTTCTGCGCGCTGCATAAAAAGCACATCCAAGTTCAACGTTCATTGTCACATTTACTGAGGTACCGAGCGATCAAAGTAGTCAACCTATGCAGCAGTGAAACCCCAGTGCTCAATTACAGAGAGAGATCAGTTAGAACAGAGCAAAGATGGCACAATTTTACTGGCGTGAGGTTTGTTCAGGAGTCCGATAACGGCAGGAAAAAAGATTCCTCTGGAGTGTTGTAACAATTAAGTTTGCAAAGGCAGTAACAGCAATTTATTTTATGTGTGGCAAAACCCCTGCTTGACAGCAATAAAGCAAAGTGACCAGTTGATCTATTTTGTGTGAGGGACATTGTCCAAGGCACAGGGACAGAACCCTCAGTCTTTCTTGAATTCTTCTCAGGGGGTCAGTGAGATCCATTCAACTCAATGGAATGGGCAGAGAGGGCATTAGTGTACCTTCTCTTCTCCAATAATGCAGCACACCTTCTGAGTTGACTGGGCAGATATTCTTTGGTGTGGCTTTGAGCTCACATTATTCTGACTCTGAGGCCAAGCCAGTGGATCTGTGCACCCAGCGTATGTTGCTAGAGGCAATACCAGGTGATGGAGCAGTTATGAAGTGGCAAGAAGGAACTTCTGACCATTTCCACTCTTATCAGCCCAGAGGATCCCGCAGAAGGGCAGTATAACACGGCACAGACAGCAGAGTTGAGCCGTTGCAATCACATCCTGCAGTTCTGGGCATGGGCTGGCGGTGTGATTGTGTTTTGCTGGTCATTGGAGGCTGGGAATTGTGACACCGTGAAAATCTTTGCACTTGATTCATCACCCATCCCAAAGAGGTGGGGAATGGGTTCCAAGTGAAGGAGAAGCTTGGCACCCAACCAGGCAGTGTTGTCTGGGACACTCCAGTGTGAAGTGCGGCATTTCATAATGTCAGCTGCTGGACACAGTGGGTAGAGTTTGTCACATGCTGCCTGCTGTTTTGACAGTATTGCGTGACAAGCAGGGAAACTAATTGAAATGGAAGCCATTTGATTTATATTTCTCACACTTGGTGTACAAAGTCCCCTTGTACACTTGACAGGTTTCCTGCGTGGGTTATGACTGTTCCCTTCGTCTTCCTCTTGAAACCTCTCACAGTTTGTTTGCACTCTTCTTTGTCCATATTTCTCTCTTTTCTATATATTTCTTTTCTTGAGTACAATTGTTCGCCCTATCGATAAGTGGTAATTCTGCCTGGCTCACAGGAAAAAAGAATCTCAGGGTTGTATGTGATGTCGTGTATGTACTCTGACAATAAATCTAAATGTTGAACTTTGAACTTCAGAGCTCATCGAATGCGGTGGAATTTCATCAGCTTTTGCAGGCAAATGCAGCAGCCATTTTGCGCAAAGCACGATCTGGCAAAGGGTATTTTGGCTGTGCTGTTTTGAGGAGAGAGTGAGATCTCCCAATTCTTAGGCACGGAATTTTCAACATCCTGTTGTGGGGCTTAAACCCATGAGCCTCTGGCACAGAGGAGAGCGCGCCAAGCTGGCATCTTGTTTGCAAGATACGCTAAAGGGTTAATGTTTCTGGTGATCCCTGCTGGAACATGAATGGGGAGGTAGGTGGCAGAATCATCTGCATCCCTGACCTGCTTCTCCCATCAATCCCTTCCCCAGTCAGGCTTCATCGAGGTAGAACCACCCTTGATTCAGGGGAAGTCACTGTTCACGCGCAAACGACTTTTTCACGTAGTTTTTGTGATGTTTTGACGAGCAGTTCAATTTCTTTCAATATTACATTTCTTAAATGAACAGACTTGGCTTCAGGGTTGAATGAGTGTGAGCATCAGCCATCCATTTGGGAAGGTTCAGAAGGGATTCTTCCAACTGGCCCAGAATTGATTGGCCAACATGTGTTTATTATGGCGTCCATTGTGATGTGCGGTACCAAGTGCTCTCCTTGTTGCTTCCAGTTCTCAGGTTTACTCTTGAGGCCGATTCGCTGAAGGTTGATGGACTGAGCAGGAGGCCTCCTCGAGTGTCCTTTCTGAAAAGGAAGCCCCTTGACCTGGGGAACCAGTACACTGGTGAAGTGCACCTGAGAAAGCAGTCGGAGTTGAACTGTATCAATGTCACAATGAAACTTGAGGTAAGGCTGGACGCAAGCACATGCGTGTAAAACATCTTTGATTCAAAACAATCTTATACCTTTTACTAACAATGACCCATTTTTGAATAGCTGGTTTCACCATGGTATTAGAAAGGCAGAAGGTTGTTAAGAACAAGGTCAATTGATGTCCTTTCAACAGTTAAGAAATAGAAAGAGCAAGACCCAAATTAAAATGATAATTTTATCAAGCGAAATCTATTAAAATAGCTTTAGTGGGAGTGTATTGCAGTGACTTGGAACTCGGACACACATTTGGGTATGGAGAGATGGAATGCAAAGTTGTATACCTTTGGAGAAAATTACATATAACTTGAGAAATAAATATTCAACTTTTGTACAAATTTGGAGCCCGTGGATGCAAAGTTCAGGGATAAATATATAAAAATATACTTCCGGATTCTTAACACCTGCATTATCTTCTTCTCTAAAGTTGTTTAATGTAAATACTGTAAGGATTCCAGTGTGTGAGCTAATCCTTTGTCCAATCCAGATTGATAGAATCTTTTCTTTATATATATATTTAAATATAATTATTTTCTATAACTATATTTTGTATCCATTATTATTATATCTTTTATAGTGGGAGGGGTAAGAGGGAGGGGAGGGCAGGTAAGGGGAGTGGTTAACACCATGTCATCACTGCAATTTTAAAATTTAATTAAATATTGACTCTGTATAATTATAATTACAAAAAAAAGCACGAGCATTGTGGCAGGTGGCTGCAGGCACTCGGGTGAATAGGAAGAGGGGTGGCTGATGACTGCAATTGCATTCATTTGAATTCAGATTCAAACGCGGGTCGCTGGCACTGACCGTTATCTTAACAGAGCTATCCCCTACACCAGCTATGCTGTCTCTTCAACTTCAAATGTGGAGTAATTTCTTTATCCAGAGGGTCGTGAGTCTGTGGAACTTGTTGCCACGGGCGGCTGGAGAAGTGAGGTCGTTGGATTTATTTAAGGCAGAGATTGACAGGTATTTGATTAGTCAGGGCATCAAGGGTTACGGGGAGAAGGACGAGGAGTGGGGCTGAGTGGGAGGATGGATCCGCTCATGATTAGAAGGGCGGAGCAGACTCGATGGACTGATGGGTCGACTTCTGTTCCGATATCTTATGATCTTTGGTTGATAGGAGAACATCAGAGACAAGCTGCGACCCATTCCAGTGACATTGACCTACATGATCAAGGAAGCCAAGCGCAAGAAGAAACAGGCTGAGGGACAGCTGGCGAATTTGATGCCTGTCTTAAATGCTCACATTTCAAACACATTCAAGGATGAGGTGGGTACACCTGAACCTTCTGCTCTGGACCTGCACAAAGCTGGGAGTGGGATTTGAGGCTCAAGCTGCAATTGGTTTGCTTGGACTGATTTATGGCATAGCATAGGCCCGGGATATCAACTCGAATTGCAAAGTGCCAATTGGGGAGTTTTACATTTTAAATTAAACTTTAAAAAAATGTAGTCATACAGCACAGTAACAGGCCCTTCCAGCCCATGAGCCCGTGCCGCCCAATTACACCCAATTGACCTGCAATCCCCGTACAATTTGAAGGGTCAGAGGAAACCAGAGCCCTTGGGGAAAATCCACACAGACACGGGGAGAATGTACAAACTCCTTACAGACAGCGTAGGGTTCGAACCCTGGGTCACTGGTGCTGGTACAGCGTTGCACTAATCGTTACGCTAACCATATCGCCCTTTCAAATTCAAGTTGTTAATTCAATAAACATGTAATTACCTTCATTCTTGGTCAGTGTGAAACTACCATATTGTCTAGTTCACTAATGTCTTACTGGGGAGGAAATCTGCTGTCCTTACCTAATCTCACTTTTGTTCACACTAAACCGTCCTCTGAAATGGCCCAGCAAGCCACTTTATTCAACAGCAATCAGGGTCACATCCCATAAATTAATTGAAAAGAAAACAAATATGTAAACAAATTATCCACCATAATTTCCACCATCTACAACATGATCTCACCACCAGAATCCTCCACTATTTCCACCACCTACTATGTGATCCCACCACCTGAGACATATTCCCCTCTCCTCCCCTCTCCACCTTCCACAGGGTCCACTCCCTCCATGACTCCCTTGTCCACTCCTCCTTCCCCGCTAATTGCTCCCTTGGAACCTACCCCTGTGACCGCAGGAGATGCTTCACTTGCACCCACATCTCCTCCCTCAGCACCATTCGGTGCCCAAAATAGTCCTTTCAAGTGATGCAACACTTCACTTGTGAATCTGCAGGGATCATCTACAATGTCTGTTGGCCTGTACTCCTTCCCCTGCCCCTTCTTCCCTCCTTCCCCACCTTTATGTTGAGGTGGCTGCTTGCTTTTTGCTCATACCTTGATGAAGGCCTGAAACGTTGGTAATATATGTTTACCTCCTATGGACACAGCATAACTTGCTGAGTTCCTCCAGCATTTCTGTGTATTAACAAATATATCAGCTATCCCTGCAGCCATTCACTGCCTTGGTGGGTTGAATACTTTCGAGAGAGTTACTGACAGTGTTCAATGACCCGAGTGCTGCTGTGGTTTCAACACAAAAAAGACTTGCATTGCTACCTCTCATGATCTCAGGATGTCTCAAAGTCCTTTAGAGCCTTAAAGCATAGTTAAGATTAAAATTAGAATATGTAGTGACTAATCTGGGGACCATGCAAAGGTAATCTGTTTTACTGATGCTGACTGTAGGATAAGTATTGGTTTGGACTCTTAGAACTTCGAACTGGAGATTCACCAGGATGTTCAGTTCTGGTCACCTCATTACAAGAAGGATGTGGAAGCTGTGGAGAGGGGGCAGAGGAGATTATCCAGGACATTCAGTTCTAGTCACTTCATTATAGGAAGGATGTGGAAGCTGTGGAGAGGGTGCAGAGGAGATTTACAGGATGTTGCCTGGATGGGAAAATAAGTCTTACGATGCAAGGTGAGCAGAGTTGGGACTTTTCTCTTTGGAGCAAAGGATGAGAGATTATAGGAGCATAGATAGGGTGGACAGCCAGCAGCTTTTTCCCAGGACAGGATCTCAGCAAACACCAGAGGACAGGTGAACAAAGTGAAGGGAGGGAAGTTTAGGGGAGACGTCAGGGGTAAATTTTTACACGAGAATTGTGGGGGCCTGGAATGCCTTGGTAGTAGAGGCTGAAAAATTGGGGGCATTTAAGAGACTCTCAGACAGGCACATGGATGAAGTAAAATAGAGGGTTATGGGGAAGGGAGGGTTTTTTTTTGGAGGTTGGCACAACATTGTGGGCTGAAGAGCCTGTACTGTTCTATGTTAAGTACCATGAATTGCTTTCTGCCCATCTGAGAGAGTTCTTGCTCCACTTTGTTAATTCAAAAGGGAGTAAGATTGCAAAGCTGCCTCAATGTCTGCACTGGAGGTTTTGTCAGTGGAGTCTCAGAGTGGAACTGGAGCTTCACATGACAGAGCAATCGACTTGGATGCTAACCACATTGCACTGTGCTGACCGGTCTCCTGTTATCTGCTTGCAGGTGAATTTTCTGAAGGAAGGTTGTGGATCTGATAAAATTTGCCAGAGTAACCTGCAGTTGAAGCATCGTTTTGGCACCAGACTTGATGATGATGTTTTCCAGCCATTGCCCCTGTACGTACTGTTCCTTTTATGGGATTTTCTTATCAATTTTTGCAGTATTAGAAAGGGCATGTGGAAGTGGCATGCTTTGTGAAGGTATCTCACTTACATCCTGTCACCCTTTCCCAACTCAAAGTGGACAATGCACAGGAAATCTGGGAACAGTGGCTTAAAGATTAAATGTTCATTGGAGTCTTTGGCAAATATCACACTCGCCCCTTATTGTGCACTTATTCTGTTACAATGCCAATGAACATCCCTGACTATCATGCTTTTCTGACACTCTTCAAATCAGCTTTTTATAGCAGTGAGTTCAAGCTGTCCTCTAATGTGGATGGGAATGTTATCAATTTAATGTAGCCCAACTTAAACCCATGTTTGGAACAGTCAGTTTGGTGGTGCCTTGTTCCCATCACCTCAAGGCTACCAAACACGGCCCTGGGGTTGAATCCTACTTGCCCTCTTCCTGCTGCCATCCTTTCCAACCCTACGTTGCCTACTGCACCTTCTCAGCTCTGAGAATCTCTCTTATCCTGACAGGATGGGGATAGGAAACAAGGAAGAAACTCAATCTGCCATCCTGTATCTGCCTTAAAAGTTTTGTTTTTTGCTTGTCTTTTTTACCCACTTTTCCTGGACTTGACAAAATGGAGCTGTGCTTACACCTCCCTTCCTGTCCCACAAATACTCTCATTCATATTGTGAAGGTGATGTTTCCATGGTGAGGAGAGCTTGACCTGAAGGGCAGTGGGTTGGTTACTTATACTGCATCCCCTTTATTGCAGAGATGAACAAGAAAGGCAAGTAATTTCTCTCAGTGACGAGAAGGACATTGCTTTGGAGATCACAGTCACGAACTTTCCATCAGACCCCACGGACCCAAGTAAAGATGGCGATGATGCTCATGAAGCTGTCCTCGTTGCAAGCTTCCCAGACACTCTCTCCTTCTCTGCCTTCCGATCACCTCAGGTACATGGAAAATCTCAGCAGAAAAGCCTGGAGGTTTTTTTTTTACACCTGTGCACAGTTATTTGCGGTACTAACACACTTCAGACAGATGGAAGGTAATCTGGGTGGAGGTCTAGATCAGCCATTCTCAAGCTTTTTTCCTGACAATAGCCCCTAGTTCTCTAAATTTAAAATTTTAAATGTAAATTTAGACATACAACACTGTAACAGGCACTTTTGGCCCTCAAGTTCGCACCGCCCAATTTACATCCAATTGACCAACAACCCCCGATACATTTTTTTGAATGGTGGGAGGAAACCAGAGCCCCTGGGGGAAACCCATGCAGTCACGGGGATAACATACAAACTCCTTACAGATAGCGCTGGATTTGAACCCACTCCTGGCTGCTAGTGCTGTAATAGCATTGTGCTAACCACTACGCTAACTCTGCTCAAAGTTTATGGGCCCCCTTCCCCATGAAGTAGTCAAGTTTTGGTTTCTTTCCCTACTTCTCTCCTACTGACTGCATTAAAAAAAATTCATTTGTGAGGTGAAAAGGCGAGGGGGGGGGGGGTGGTAGGGTACAGGGCCCTTATTGAAAATGGCTGGTCTAGATACAATGGTGGTTTCCAAGATTGGTATCCATGGTATCACAGATATAAGGGCAAACTCCATCCAAATAGGTTGAAAATTGAAAGTCAACAATTAAGTAAATTTAGAATGCCAACAGTAACTTGACCACAAAAACTTCTGGGTCATTGTTAAAGCCCATTGTTCATTCCTTCAAGAAACAAAAGGTGCTGTCATTGCCTTGAGGGTGTGTGAATCCAGGCCCACTGACTGGTGGTTGACTTTTAACCAACCTCTGAAATGATCTTGCAGGTGGGGTCAGGAATGGACAATAACCATGGCATTGCCAGGACTGGAGGGCTTGAGGTTGGATAGGCCGGGGCTTTATTCCTGAGTAGGTAGGAGGCTGAGGGGGACATGAAAGAGGTTTATTTGACCATGTGAGACAGGGATAAAGGGAATGCTCTGTCTTTTCCTTAGGGTAGATGATTCTAAAATTAGAAGACATTGCTTTAAGGTAAGAGGGGAGAGATTTCAGAGGGACCTGAGGGAAAACTTTTTCAGTCAGAGGGTGGTCTGTATCTGGAATGAGTTGCCAGAGGAAGCTGGAGAAGTGAGAACAATGACCTGGTTATCAGGTGAGGAATACCCTCAGTACTGCTGTACGCGGCACAGGTGTGGCCCATCCCCACACCTCTGCCCTGGCCATCCCCAGCGCAGTCTTCCAATCCAAAATGGAAAGGTCTGCAGCACACGGAGATGTCGGGGAGGGAGTGCTGCCGACTGGCACTTTCCAGGCTGCAGGAGTACGTTCTGAGGGATGCACTGAGGCTTGGTGCAGCCAATGCGAGGGTGCTGTGAGGAAGGACCACAGTCTAGAGTCCTCCCATTACCTGGCTGAGACCGAGGGGAAGTCCCTGAAACAATAGAGGAGGGAGTAACGTCAGGTGCCACAGGGGTGCTAACGGTATAAATAGAAATGATTGTAACAGTGTATAGAGATGGAAATAAAACAGGGAAGTCTGCAGTAAAAACACAGAGCCAGAGAAACTCAGCAGGTCAAACAGTGTCCTTTATAGAGCAAAGATAGATACAAAATATTGGTTCAGGCATCTGCCAACATTTTCTCCATACCTCAATGAAGGGCTCAAGCCAGAAACATTGGTTATGTACAGGGGTGCAGGGCTGCCAGAGCTCACTGGAGGGCCTCTCCAGGCACCTCATGGGGACCGCTCCGAGCACCTCATGGGGGCCGCTCCGGGCACCTCATGGGTCTGCTCCAGACACCTCATGGGGCTGCTCCGGGCACCTCATGGGGGCCGCTCAAGGTAGCTCACGGGGGCCGCTCCGGGAATCTCATGGGAGGTGCTCTGGGCACCTCAGGGGGGCTGCTCCGGGCACCTCGGGGGGGGGGGGGGGTGGGGTGGGGGTTGCTCCGGGCACTGCGGGGGGGGTGGGGGGCTGCTCCGGGTACCTCAGGGGGGCCATTTTTAGTGAGTTCCAGCACCTAAAAAATGAGCCCTGTACCCCTGATTATGTATCTTTGTCTTTGCTACATAAAGCACACTAATCCTGCTGAGTTTCTCCAGCCTTGTGTTTTTACTGTGATGGGAATGTATAGAAATGACACTAAGAGTGGGAAGAGGCTTTGAATGGGTTTTTCTTTGTAAATAATTTATTGTGTCTATTTTTGGTAAACAAACCATGACAGTGTCGTTCATGGATAGGAAGGGGTTAAAAGGATATGGATCAAATGCAGGGCAAATGGAACTAGACCAGAATGCCATCTTGGTCAGCATGGATGAGATGGACCAAAGGGCCTGTTCTGTGATTCATGACGCTAATAACACCAGAACTGCACTACTCCAAGTGTTGCACAGCTGAATGTTTCAAAAGGGTATCGATGCTGTGATCAGTGAATCCCATTACAAAAGTGCACTTCACCAAGGTACCATTCTCTGGGAAGAGAGTTTTGAACAGAATTATTTTAATATTTATGGACTCTGGGGTTGCATTATAGAAAGGATGATGTAAGAAAGTGGACGAGACACCTTTAAGAGGAAGCAAGAGAAGTCAGTGAAACATTTTCTCCACATCTACCCTTTCAAACATCTGGTTGGATTGTTTGGTTGAGCAAAGTTGCCAGGAAGACCCAAAACATCGACCAGTCCTTTCACTGATGCTGCTGGATCTGCTGGGTTTTTCCAGCAGATTGTTTTTTTTAAAAAGAACCCCAGCCTTTCCTGATAGTTACAACCTCTCAGTTCTGGCATCATTTTTTTTTAAACCAGTACTATGGACTCCTAATGGGCCTCAGATGTCCTAACACTGAGCCAAGTCGTTGCACAGTCCCAACATTTTTTTTAAAGAATCATTCTCCTCATTTAACTTTTAGGAAACTCTTTTCCTACAATATCCCAGTGAAACCAAAAAAACAAGGTGGCTTTAATCTTGGGTCAGATCCCTCCATGAACATTTCTCCAAATGAACAAAGTACATGTAGCAAGTGCTGTGGACAAAAAGTCTTGTTATTTCTGGTTACTATGTGATAGGTGCATGCTAAGAGCTCACAACCAATTTATTCCTCTTCTTTCAGGACAACAAGCTGGTTTGTGTGGCGAACACCAATGGTTCTGAGGCTGAATGCGAGCTAGGAAACCCAATGAAGCGAAACGCTGAGGTATGTGGTCGATTTTCTTCTGGCAGACACTGATTCTTGATCTTCACACTGCAGCTGTGAGTGAAGAGAACCGTAGAGCCAAAGAACATGACAGCACAGAAAACAGGCTCTTTGACCCTTCTGGAATGTGCTGAACAATTATGCCGCCAAGTTCCACTGACCTGCCCCCATTCCATAGCCCTCCATACCCATCCCATCTATGTACCTGTACAAATTATTTTTAAATGTTAAAATTAAGCCCACATTCACCATTTCACCTGGTAGCTCGTTCCACACTCCCAACACTCTCTGTGTGAAGAAGATCCCCCTCATGTTCCCCTAAACTTTTCCCCCTTCACTTGTTCCACACTCCCACCACTCTCTGTGTAAAGAAGTTCCCCCTAAACCTTTCCCCTTTCACCCTTAATCCATGTCCTCTGGTTTGTATCTCACTTACCCTCAGTGGAAAAAGCCGGCCTACATTTACTTCATCTATCCCCCTCATAATTTTAAATACCTCTATCAAATCTCCCTTCATTCTTCTATGGCAGGGAATAAAATCCTAACCTGTATTGTTTTTCCCTGTAACTCAGTTCCCAAAGTCCGGGCAACATCCTAGTAAATCTTTAAGATTAAAACACTGAAGTCTGCAGAACAGGTCAAACAGAGTACTTTATGTAGCAATGCCGAGATTACATAACCAACGTTTCAGGCTTGAGCCCTTCTTCAAGGTGTGCTGAAGAGCTCAAGCCCAGAACGTTGGTTCTGTATCTTTATCATTGCTATATAAAGTACACTGTTTGACCTGGTGAGTTTCTCCAATGTTGTGTTTTTACTAGTAAATCTTCAGTTTAATTTTAAAATAATTTGAAAAAGAAATGAATTAAAAGACATTAAAGCATTAAGACATAAATCAAACATTAGAGTAGCATAAGTAAAACTTAACAAACCCTTTTCCCTCCTCATCTTCGGCTGGGAACTCTCATTCAAGTGAATGGAGACTCCACGAGGTCTGGCTGGATTGGGATCCAAGAGGCACAGGTGTGAATTGCTATGGGATACCAGCACTCCTGGTTTCCACCACAGATGCCGCAGGTAGTCCAGGGACAGAAACAGGTGCACTGGCTCCTGTCACTCAAAACCTCTGTTATGTCTGAGATTTACTCCTCTGGGAATGGCCTGTGAAATTCAGACCAGTCACATGAAAGTGTGAGACTGATCAAACAGCAGTCAGAAGAAAGTTGCCGACTTGCTGTAAAACATTGAGAACTGAAGGGTTTGTTTGTGAGAGCAGATATGTCCATCGTGCAGAGCTCACATGGGACTGCCTGAACCCAAACTCACTCCACTCACATTCTGTCCCTGCTCACCGACTCACAGAGGAGACCAGAACTGCAGGCAGTTCTCCAGATGCGGCCTCACCAGGACCTTGTACAGTTTCAGCAGAATCTCCCTGCTCCTAAATTCAACTCCTCAAGCAATGAGGGACAAAATCCCATTTGCCTTCTTAATTACCATATAAACCATATAACCACTTACAGCACAGAACAGGCCAGTTCGGCCCTACTAGTAATTACTTACGGTAATTACTGGATGTGCTACTTTGCAACCTACTGCCCCCCCCCTTCAAACAACCTGGCCTCACCCTCTCCAACTCCCTAATCTCCTCCAACCTCAAACCCTTGCAATTATAGGTACAGTTGTCCAGCTCTATATGTGACCAAGCTTGGACCCAGGCATGCCATCAATCCAGGCTCAGGAATACCCTCCTTAAACCTCTCTGGTCTTCTACCCCTTTTTCTCCTCTATGAAGATTTTCTTTCAAGCCCAAGCATTTGATCACCTGTCCTGTTTTCTCCTGAGAGATGCAGGAGACTGCAGGTGCTGGACAACAGAGCACGGAATAGACTGCAGGAGGAGCTTGTGGGTCAGGCAGTGTCTGGGGAGGGAAAGGGATGGCTGAGGTTTGGGGTCGAGAGCCTGCATCAGGACTAAGAGGGTAAAGGGGAGATGGACAGTCCAAAGAGATGAGGGGAGGGGCTGCTCAGTGTGAAAGATAATTTTCTGGACAGTTGCTGAATGTAGGTGTGAACTATTTCAGGTTGCAATGACACTACGTTCTTTATCTGCAGGTCACATTTTACCTGATCTTAAGCACTACTGCAATCACCATTGAAACCACCACCCTGCCAATCATTCTTCACCTCAGCACGTGAGTGTTCTTTTGTATCCTGAAGTAGAACAAAATCAGCCAAGCGATGTAACTTTACCTGTTGTGGGGAATTTATGACATGTATTTCTCCCTGGTTGCCTTGATGTCTTCTCTGGCTGGAATGAAAAAAATCCTGGGAGGATGATGCCATCTGTTAAAACCAGAGGCTGGTTGATGTTTTCAGTGCATTGGTGTAGCGGTTAACGCAATGAGCAATCAGGACCGGGGTTTGTATCCCGCGCTGTCTGTAGTGAGTTTGTACGTTCTCCCCGTGTCTGCGTGGGTTTTCCCCGGGGACTCCAGTTTCCTCCCACCATTCAAAATGAACCGGGGGTTGTAGGTCAATTGGGCAGCATGGGCTTGTGGGTCTTACAGACAGTAGGGGGATTCGAACCCGGGTCTCTGGCGTTGTAACAGTATTGTGCTATCCGCTACACTAATTGTGCCACCCTAAGTTACATGGGATATTACCTTAATATAAACGGAACATTTCAAAATAGTCAGGCAAAGTCAGCGATGTTTTGTGAAAGGGTACTCACATTTGGCCAATTTAATGTAGTTCTTTGAAGAGGATGTACCATACATTTCCAGAAAGCACTTATTAAAGAGCATAAATAGGTCTTTATTGGGCTGGGGAGCTGTAATGTACCATTTGAATTGGGGCTACAACTTCTTCCCATTTTGGTAAATGACTTGGCTGAAAGCAAAACACGTGCGATTGCTGAATCTCCTAATGGCACAAAGACAGGTAGGAACAGATATTGTGAAGAGGACGCAGGAGAAGGGCGTGGGCAAAGATAATGCAAGTGGAGTACATAGAACATTACAGCACAGTACAGGCCCTTCACCCCTCGATATTGTGCCAGCACATATGGTATATTCCTCAAAAAAAATTACTAAACCCTCCCTACCCCATAACCCTCTATTTTTCTTTCATCCGTAGAACGTTAAGGAAATGGTAAATTGTCTTTTTTGGGAGGAAACATTTAAAAAAGTCTATCTTGAGAGGTCTGAGGGATCTGGGTGTCTCTGCACGATTCACTGAGGGCTAGTCCAGCAGGCAATGAGGAAAATTAACCAAATAACACTGTTTATTGCCAGGGTGTTACGTCGCAGGACAGCAGCAATATAAATTCACCAAGAGACTGTTTATTGTTTTTCTTTTAAAACAATATATTTATTTCTAACTACTAATAACTTAGCTAACTTAACCCTGACTACACACGAAATACTTGTGTGTGTGTGTGTGTGTGTGTGTGTGTGTGTGTGTGTGTGTGTGTGTGTGTGTGTTGGTCGTCCTTCGGTTCGTAGAAGACATTGTTGTGCAGTTCATCTGTGGACACGAAGGTGACTCTGCAGTCCCAGTCTAGAAGAGAGGAGTCTAGCACAATCGTGGCACTGGAAGTCTGTTATTGTATTAACTGTGGCTTCTACTTCATGACACCATTCACAGTTTTCCATCAGTTTTTGGCAGCGCCTGTCTTCAAAACTGGTGTAGGCTTCACAACACAGGGCTCACCAGCGGGATCTCTCAGCAGCCACTGCTTCTCGTTCTCTTGGCTGGATGCCACAATAGTGTAAGGTTTCCTTCACAGCATCTTTATAGCACTTGCATGGACGACCTTGAGGATGGAACGGGTGACACGCATGCGGAATTTCCCCAGTTTTTTTGATGTGACGTTGGTCCAGAGTCCAGGTCTCACATCCGTATAGGAGAGAAGGGATGATTACAGCTCTGTAGACTTTCAGCTTTGTGGAGATGTAGACATTGTGTTGATTGAGCACTCTGGTACGCAGCCTCCCCAGGGCCTCAAATACTTGGGGAGCATCATCTAAAGTGATGCGTCTTTGGACAAAGCAATTGACTCCAGGGTGTGTAGAATACCCAAACCATTTTAGCTTAGGCACAATTCTGGAAAGTCAGTCCAAAGTTCAGTCTTAGAAATCCTTTGCTCAAACTCAGACTTTTAAACTGTTGCACAAAAGTGATCAAGGACGTGAGAAACTGGGTGATCAGACTGCCAGAGAACTCACAAATCCTTGTTGAGTTGCTTCCAGAAAAAAAAATGGCCTTTCATACGAATAGTGGTAACAACTCCCCTTTTCCTTGCATAGGGGAAATGAAATGTGTGACTTCCATGAGTTTTCCAAAACCCAAACATGGGTTAGATCAATGGTTCTCAACCTTTTTCTTTCTACTCACAGACCACTTGAAGTAATCCCTGTGCCATAAGTGCTCTGTGATTAGTAAGGGATTCCTTCAGGTGGGATGTGAGTAGGAAGGGAAGGTTGAGAATCACTGCTCTAGACCCAATTGTTACTGAAATATTTTGCTTGAGAATAATTGTCATTGGTCTATTTCCTTTGGAGTTCTGAAACTGTGCACATAACGAGTCAATTAGGGACAATTAAAACAGCAGTTTTCAAACCATTTCTTTCCACCCACATCTTAAAGTGGGATGTGAGTGGAAAGAAAAGGTTGAGAATCATTGGATTAGATGAAGTAACCATCACAATGGTCACGATCCAATGAAGCAATTCTCTTGCTTCCTTTACCCAGATATGGGTCAATCAAAATGACCATTAAAATGGTCATATTCCCCTGACAAGGAGAATCTGCAGAATTGTCCATTTCACACAGTCATTCCACCTGTGTTCATTAGATGACTGGCTGATCAATACTGAATCCTGTTTCTTTAAGTGTCCCAACCACATGACTCATTATCACATGACTCTCTCTCACCATCTGTTTTTCCTGAATAAACAACCATTGTTCTTGGTTGTTCTTCCAGAGCATCACTTTGGTACTGTAAAGTATTGACTATAAACAATCTGTCTCTGCAAGCTGTGAATGGGTTACAGCTTGCACAAATCCTTAAAATGACAGTTATGCTAAATGAAATGTGAGCTTGTAATAAGGGGAATTGAATGCAAAATTGGGAGGTGTGAATATGCTTTAGGCATGAAGGGCTTTGTTGAGACCTCATCTAGAGTACTATGTTCAGTGTTAGTCTCTTTACTTAAGGAAAGATGTAAATCACTGGTTCTCAACCTTTTTCTTTCCACTCACATCCCACTTTAAGTAATCCCTATGCCATGGTGCTCTGTGATTAGTAAGGGATAGCTTAAGGTGGGATGTGAGTGGAAAGAAAAAGTTTGAAAACTACTCTTTTTAATCGTACCTTATTGACTCGTTATGTGCACAGTTTCATAGCTCCAAAGAAAATGGACCAATGACAATTTTTCTCAAGCAAAATATTTCAGTAACAATTGGGTCGAGAGCAGTGATTCTCAACCTTCCCTTCCCACTCACATATCACCTTAAGCCATCTCTCACTAATCACAGAGCACCGATGGCATAGGGAATACTTAAAATGGTACTGAGTGGAATGAAAAAGGTTGAGAACCACTGATGTAAATAAAGCAGTACTCCCCTTAAACATTTCATCTTTCTATGTCCTCATGAGCCTTGTCTCATCCAACCTCAGTGGAAAAGCCTGTTATCATTTACCCCTCATAATTTTAAATACTTCTACCAAATCTCCCCTCATACTCCGATACTCCAGGGAATAAAGTCCGAACTTGTTAACCTTTCCCGAGAACTCAGTTCCTCAAGCCTTGGCAACATCCTTGTACATTTTCTCTTATTGATATCTTTCCTGTAGTTAGATGACTAAAACTGCACACAATACTCCAAACTTGTCCTCCCCAATGTCTTATACAACTTTACCATAATATCCCAACTCCTATACTCAATACTTTGATTTATGAAGGCCAAGGTCCCAAAAGCTCTCTGTACAACCCAATCCACCTGTGATGCCACTTTCAGGGAATTATGTATCTGTATTCCCAGATCCCTCTGTTCTACCGCACTCCATAGTTCCCTACCATTAAGTCCTACCTTAGTTTGTCCTCCCAAAGTGCAACACCTTATATTTGTCCACATTCAATTCTATCTTTCATTTTGCAGCCCATTTTCCAGCCAGTCCAAATATTACTACAAGGTTTAGGAGCTTTCCTTGCTGTCCTTGACACCTCTAATCTTAGGGTCATCTGCAAACTTGCTGATCCAATTTAGCTCATGATCATCCAGATCATTGATATAGATAACAAACAAGAATGGTCCCAGCACCGATCCCTGAGGCACACCACTAGTCACAGGCCTCCAGTCCGAGAGACAATCGTCCACTACCACTCTGTGGCTTCTCCCACAAAGCCAATTTACCACCTCATCAGAAACAATTTACTGGAGTAATTCCTGGAATGGGCAGGTTTATTTTGCGAGGAAAGGCTGACCAGGCAAGCTTATATCTCACTGACATTTGTTTGGATGTGAGGGGACTTAATGGGCAACACTATTAGCGTAGTGGTTAGTGTTACGCTGTTACAGCACCAGCGACCTGGGTTCGAATCCCGCAGTCTGTAAGGAGTTTGTACGTTCTCCCCATGTCTGCGTGGGTTTCCTCCAGGTGCTCTGGTTTCCTCCCACCCTTCAAAACGTACCGGGGTTGTAGGTTAACTTGGGTGTAATTAGGTGGCACGGGTTTAAACGAACAGAATTGGCTTCAACTGTGGTGCAAATAAAATAAAAACAATTAATTGTAATGTTTATAACCCTGAGCAATCTTGACAGGGTGGTTGTAGAGAGGCTGTCTCTTCCTGTGGGAGAGTTTGGGACAAACAGTGGTTTATGTAAAACAGTGGTTCTCAACCTTTTTCTTTCCATTCAGTGATTAGTAAGGGATAACTTAAGGTGGGATGTGAGTGGGAAGGTTAGGTTGAGAACCACTGCTCTAGACCCAATTGGTACTGAAATATTTTGCTTGAGAAAAATTGTCATTGGCCCATTTCCTTTGGAGTTCTGAAACCGTGCATATAACGAGCCAATTAGGGACAATTAAAACAGTGATTCTTAACCTTCCCTTACCATTCACACACCACCTTAAGTAATCCCTTACTAATCACAGAGCACCAGTGGCACAGGGATTACTTAGAGTGGAAAGAAAAAGGTTGAGAACCACTGGTGTGAAACAAAAGGGGGTTTCCCATTTAAAACAGATGAAAAAAAAGGTTAGAACTCAGGATCTGTGGAACTCTGTTTCTTATAGGACAGTGGAATATTTTTAAGGCAGAGGTGGATAGATACTTCAAGGGGGAAAGGTTACCAGGAATGTGGAGCTGACATTCCAATCAGATCAGCCATTTTATTGACCAGTGAAGTAGGTTTGAAAGATTAATTGACATACCCTGCTCCTATTTCATATGTTTGGAGAGAACATAGAAACCTACAGCACAGGCTCTTCGGCCCATAGTGTTGTGCCGACCCAATAACCCACTCTAACAACTGCCTAGAATTTCCCCACTGTGTAACCCTCCATTTTTCTCAACTCCTTGTACCTGTCTAATAGTCTCTGAAAAAACCCAATTGTCCCAGCCTCCACCACTGTTACCAACAGCACATTCCATACATCCTCCCCTCTCTGTGTGAAGAACTTCCCTCTTACATATCCCCCCCCCCCCCCCCCCACCGTACTTACTCTCAAGCACCTTAAAACTATAGCCCCTCATGTTGGCCATTTCAGCCCTGGGGAAAAAGCCTCCAGCCATCCACACGATCAATGCCACTCATCGTTTTGTCCACCTCTATCAGGTCACCCCTCATCCAACATCGCTCCAAGGAGAAAAAACCAAGTTCATTCAGCCTACCTTCAGAAGGCGTGCTTTCCAATCCAGGAAGCATCCTTGTAAATGTCCTCTGCACCCTCTATGATGTGATGTGGGTTGCTTGGCATTCCTCCAGCAGTGCCAGGATCAAGAACTGTGGAGAAGGGAAACAAATGCAGATTCTCCATGCCTCCCCTTCAACACCCAGTAATCTTTCCTGTGATATATTGCTGCTGTGATTCTGCATCCACTCCATGTCCAGGGCATGGCCATCTCACTTCCTTTCTACAGGGGCTCTATCGAGAGCGTCCTGGCCGGCTGCATCACAGCGTGGGTACGGTTGCTGCAGAGAAATGGATCGGAGGTCAATCCACAGGACCATAAGAGCGGCAGAGAGGATCACTGGGGTCTCCCTCCCCCCCCCCCCCCCCCATTGACGTGATCTACTGGGATCATTATCTGAAGAGGGTGTGCAAAATCACTGAGGTCCCCTGCACCCTGCACCCTGCACACAGCATCTTTCAGCAGCTCCCATCGGGGAAAAGATCCAGGAGGATCAGAGCCAGCACCACCAGGCTGAGGAACAGCTTCTTCCCGCGCGGGCAGTGAGAATGCTGAACGACCCAAGGAACTGCTCACATTCACCCTCTGAGACTCTCATATCCATGAAACAATATTTATTTATTTATTTGTATATATGAATATTGTTTGTCTGTATCTATGTTCTGTCTGGATGTGTGTCTACATGTTTGGCCCCGAGGGCCGGAGAACACTGTTTCGTCAGGTTGTACTTGCACAATCAGATGACAACAAACTTGACTACAGTGAATGAGTTAGCTGCAGTACTACAGGTCTCTGCAGAGGGGAATGCCTGGTTCCCCACTTGAACAACGCTGCCACCTGCTGCCCTGTTATCTACTCTACTGCAGGTCTTTCCTATCTGTTTTTGCATCTTTTTAATATTGTGGTGAAAAGGGAATATTGTAGAATTGTTGAATTTAATGATAGCTCATCAAGGTTATTCTGATGAGGGTTCTGAAATATTTCTTGGCTTTTTTACAGTATAAGTGAACAAAGCAATTTGAATCCTGTCACAGCCATTGCCCATGTCATGATCGTACTGCCACTCTCCCTTTCTGGGTAAGTGCTTTGTTTTAAGTAACCCATTTCTGTAAGAATTCAACTTGTTCTGTATCAAAGGAACCAGAAGATTCATTGGCTAGTGCAGTGTCTCTCAACCTTTTTTCTTTCCACTCACATCCCACTTCTAAGTAATCCCTGTGCCATCGATGCTCTGTGATTAGTAAGCAATTGCTTAAGGTGGGGTGTGAGTGGGAAGGGAAGGTTGAGAATCACTGCTCTCGACCCAATTGTTCTTGATATTTTGCTTGAGAAAAATGGCCATGGGCCCAGTTCCTTTGGAGGTCTGAAACTGTGCACATAACGAGCCAATGAGGGACGATTAAAACAGGGGTTCTCAAACTTCCTCCCACCATCCAAAAACATACCAGTCAATAGGGTGTAAATTGGATGGCATGGACTCATGGGCCGAAATGGCCTGTAACCGGGCTGTAGGTCTAAATTTATAATTTAAAAAACATTTAATTTAAAAAAAAATATATAACTCATTGGGAATGTGAAGTAATTTATTTGTTGGATTTTGTTTACCACTGACCCTTTCTGCATTTCACAGATTTGTTACACCTCATTATGTCTTTTTTGGGGGTGAAATTATGGGAGAGAGTGCAATGAAAACAGAAGACCATGTGGGGAGCATTGTTGATTACGAATTAACGGCAAGTATATGACCCTCAACAGTTCTCAATTTTACTTGCGGCTGGCTAGCGGTTATTATCCATCCCAAATTGCTTCTGATCTCAGGAGGCGGTTACACCAGCCACATTAGCAATGGGACTGGAGGTACAGTTGGCAGAAAATTGAGTTTTGAGGGTAATCTGGTGGTTTCATTACTGAGACTTGCTTTATAATTCCAGATTTCTTTCATTGCTGTAATTTAAATTCCTGGAGCTGTTGCAGTGGGAAGCAAACTCATCTCTCCAGGCCTTTGGATACTAATCTAGTATCACAGCTGCTATATCCACCTCACTCCTAAATGACTGAGGACTGAAGTTCAACAGTCAAAACACAGAAATACGGGAGGAACTCAGGGGGTCTCTCAGTGTCCATAGATAAGGATATTAAGGTTTCACTTATGCCTTGATGAAGGGCTTAGGCCCGAAATATCGATGACATATCTTTACCTCCTACAGATGCTGCGAGACCCGCCCAGTTCCTCCAGCAATTACTCTGTTTTGATTACAGGTATTCCCCGACCTACGACCGTAATTGGGACCAAAGGATCGGTTGTATTGCGAAATGGACATAAGTTGGAATTGTGCCCACGCGCGTGGAGTGCCAAAGTCTTCAAGCAAACTTTTTAATCAAATCTCTTTTTTAATTTTAGATTTGACGATAACAACTTAAAGCTTCCTGAATTTGTCGATCAACCTTGGCAAATCTTTCCACATTCTGGCCCATGGAAGTGAGCTTTGCCTGAGTGCACTGATACAGCAAAGTTTTGCCCTCAAAGTGTATGGCTCAGATATAGCTGTAGATCCTTGACATGACTGCGGAATTGCTGAATTTACCCCATTGTGCAATGGAATTACATATTGAGATTGTATTTGCAAGTTTTACCAGACTTTGATGATTTTTGTTGAATGGTCCAACTTACCATTTTAGCTTTAATGGGTTGAGAATGCTTGCGACCCATCCTTCAGTGGTTAAACCCGTCAGACTGAAGATCATGAACCCATTCACTGCTAAATGTTACAGCACTCTCTGATCTCACTAATTTCTGCATAGCAGTCAACACAATTAAGAACTGCATTAAAAGTGCCATTTAAATCATGTCTTATCAAACAACTGGCCTGCTGCCATTTTCCCACACCTTGATGAAGGGCTCTAGCCCTAAACGGCGGATAGGTATTTTTGCCTTTGCTACATAAAGGACACTGCTTGACCTGCTGAGTTTCTCCAGCATCGTGTTTTTACTGAACAAACAACTTGCAGCTTTTCCAGAATGTGCCTATAATTTTGGGGTGACAAACATTCCAACAAGAAACAGACACCTTTGATTTTGCTTTTGAACTGTGGCCTGTACAGCGTGGTGGAAGAGGTTTGCTTGACCTGTTGCCAGCTGTGCTTAAACCTGTTCATGGCAAGAGGAGAACTGGAGTTAACTGTCCACCTCTCTCATTCTCTCAGGTGCTGAACACAGGAAAAGCTCTGAAAACCTTGAGCTCTGCTTTCCTGAACATCCGATGGCCTCATGAGATCAGCAATGGCAAATGGCTGCTCTACCCAATGAAGATCGAATTTGACGGCAAAGAGAACACGCAGTGCACCCCGCTTCACGCCATCAACTCTCTTAACCTGGTAAGCTTCTCTGTGGCTACGGCTGCCTCTCTTTGTGCAGCGGGACAGAGGTGAAAAAAGGCAGCTCACTCATTTAACAGTGTGAGATAAATTGGCATGTTCTTGCAGTGGAGGTTTGTAATAATGATTTGAATGTGAATGTAGGAAATATGATTAATAAGTTTGTGGATGAAATGAAAGTTGGTGGGGGTGTGAAAAATGAAGGTTATCTAAGGCAGCTATTCTCACCCTTTTTTTGGCTCTGGCCCCTTTAGTACAGCTCAAAGTTTATGGGCCCCCGTCCCCGTGAAGCAGTCAGGTTTTGGCTTCTTCTGTACGTCTCTCCTACCGACTACATAAAAATTTTATGATTTCAGTCTGTAGCCCCCTGCCCCCTTAAATGTGCTGAGCCCACTGGAGGGGGCTGCATGGCTCCCATTGAGAATGGCTAGTCTAAAGCTACAGTTGGAACAAGAATTTCAGGGTTGTATATGATGTCATGTATGTACTCTGACAATAAACCTGGAAGAGCAGAAAAAGCTGGGTGTCGCTTAATCCCGACAAGTGGGGGGTGGTGCATTTTGGCAATCAAATATAGAGAGGAGATCTACATTCAATGGTAGGGCACTAAAACAATGTTGGTGAACAGAGAAACCTGTGGTTCCAAGTCCACCGTGCCCTGAGAGTGGCCACGCAGGTCGATAGGGTAGGGACAAAGGTAGATGGCATGCTCGCCTTCACGGTCAGGGCGTTGGGAAGGAATCATACAATACGTTGTCTGTCAGGTCTGCTGCTGACTGTGTCAGTATGGGGGCAGATCTCTCAATGTTGACACCAGTCCCCGGGTGTTACATGAGCAGGACTTTGCAAGGTCGAGTGGGGTCTGAACTCGGTGCCTCAGACAGTATCAGGTGGGCTGTCTAGTTCTGTCCTTTCTCCGTTTGAATGTAGCAGCAATGCTACAACTGAGTGGTTTGCTTGGGCCGTATCAGAGGGAAATTAAAAGTCAACCATGATATGGGTCTGGAGTTGCAGATGGACCAGACCAGGAAGGCACCCGAGTGAACCAAATGGGTCTTTACGACAATCAGGTTGTTTTGTGGTCATTGTTACCAAGACAAACTGTTGTTTTTCCAGATTATCAACTTGAATTTAAATTTCACGCTAAAAAAGATAAGATTTGAACTCGGGTATCTGATCTTTAAAGCTTCTATCATATGGGACTGAAATTTCTCAAACATCTGTTCTTGGACATCTCCAACCAGCATAGAATAGATAGTGTCAACACATTAGTGAGACTGTACTCAGATCCTGGATCTTACAATAGAAGGATGAATGAAAGAATTGTTATAAAACATTTGTTAGCCTATAGTGGAGTACTGTTTCCAGTTGTGGTCACTGCACTTCTAAAAGGATGTGAAGGACCTTGAGAGTGTACAAAAGATTATCCTGTCTGAGTGGTGGACAAGGATACATTCCATTTTTTCCTGTCATGGCAACAATTCTATGGAAGATGCCATCTTACTGGTGCTACACAAAGCCCTGGAAAACCTGAACAGTAAAGATACATTCACCAGGATGCTCTTTATCAACTACAGTTTGACATTTAACACCATCACCCCGTCAAAACTGATCATCAAACTCCAAGACCTGGGGCTCAACACCCCACTGTGTAATTGGATCCTGGATTTCCTCACCTCCAGATATCAATCAGTGAGGATTGGTAAGAACTTCTCCTCCTCAATCTCCAGCAGTACCAGGGCACCATAGGGCTGTGCTCTTAGCCCCCTGCTCTACTCACTTTACACCTACGACTGTGTGGCTCAGTACGACAATAACAACATCTACAAATTCACCGACGATACCACGGTAGTGGGTTGTATAAAAGAAGGTGATGAGTCAGCTTACAGGAGGGAGATTGAAAACCTGGCTGAATGGTGCACCAACAACAACCTCACACTCATGTCGCCAAAACCAAGGAGCTTCAGGAAGGGTAAACCAGAGGTGTACGATCCAGCGATCATTGGGGGATCAGAGGTGGAGAAGGTGAGCAAATTTAGACCAGAGAACGCTGTTTCGTCAGGTTGTACTTGTACAATCAGATGACAATAAACTTGACTAGGGTGAAATGCTGAGAAATGTGTACTCAATATGGTGAGCTGAAGGGCCTGTTTGTGTGCTGTGTGACTGGGCTAGTTCTGGAGGTGACAGGTTTCAGCTCTGCGGGGTTTGAACAGAGATGCAGAAGTTGCAGCAGAGATGATTGAAAGGGGATGCAAGCAGTCAAGGCTGGAGATTCGCAGGAAGATGGAGAGAGAAGCAGAGTTAATTTTAGAGGAGAAGGGGGCGGAGAGAACAAAGGGTGGAGACTAAGGGCAGACTGAATGACATAAATGGTGATAGCACTGGCTAAGAGGTGGGTGGGGGCTGGAGGTCAAGGCTTCTTACTCACATCTCACCTGTCTGCGGAGCCATAAACAAGGGGTGAATGAGGAGGGGAAGCAAGCATTGCCGGAATGGTAAGATGCAACAAAAGTTCATCTGAAATAGAGAGTTAATCAGGGATTTCAGAGAAGAATTGGAGAGGCACTGGTGGGAGAATCATTTGCAGCAACACAGAGAAGGGCAAGGAAAAGACTGGCGGGATTGTTCTGTTAGAAAACTGACAAATGAGCCAAATGGACTCTTTCCATTGTTCCGAGCCCAGAGGACTCCAAAAACCAACAGAACTTCACCAAAACAATGGTTATTTAAACAGAAATGTTTGTAATCTTCTTCAAACATAATAATATTAATATTTAACTTATTACTATTGACTTAACGCCCTTCCAATTCTAAGTATGTAATTATGTGTTCAGGAAAGTTCTTTGTTTCACTGTTCATTCGTTCACTTTTCACTTCTCCAAGTTCACTGGGATCAGGCAATTTCCATACTGTGCATAGAATTAAACATTTATGATCTTCACCGGGCTCTGGCGCTTTAACTCAAGTTGTTACTACTTAGAGATATTCGTTGTTTGTTGGACACACACAAACTGATCTCCTTCAATCAGCCACTTCAATGACTTGCCGAAGAAACTTGCCCCCCATGGGTTTTCCAAAAGATAACGTCTTCTTCCAGGTCGCCACAGAGTTCTTCTTTTTCCCCTTTTCCAGGAGAAACACATTAACCAGCCACATCCTCTTGTAATTGACTACAAGGGTTTAGAATAGGTTGAACTCAGAACTCAAAACTTGTCTTCAAATGGGGTCTTATAGCAGGAAGGCAAAACTTGCAGGTTCCAGCAGCAACTCCTGCTGTAAACTGAAACTCCACTCTCTCTCTCCAAAGAGAATAGGATGTTTTTTTTTCTCTTTGTTTCCAAAACCACATGACCCCTCTAAGAACAGCAAATTTCAACCAGACTTGGATCGCTGGCATCGGCAAAAGATTAATCTGTTTCTGAGCCTGGACGTCTGTTCCTTTAAAGACAATAGTCCATTTAGATTCCACAACATCGGTCCAATAAACATCTACATGCGAAGTCTTCCTAGACACCCTTCCCGGCTTCTGTAAAGACACTGGCAGACACGAAGTCTATGCTCAGACATAACTCTTGCATTTCAAATGAGATGTCTTTTGTGAAATGCTAATGTCTGTTTGTGAAGTGTACCTAAACTAATACCTAAACTAAGCCCCCACAATCGATCCCTTTTTAAGATATATTTTATCATAATTTTATTAACCCATTCTGTGACATCATGCTGTCATTATTCAGTGCTTCAGGGTGCCACCAAATTCACCTCACTGCAGATGGCTGTGTTACCTGGTGAAACAAATGCTCCAACATCTTTCTCAGTGGGTGGTGGAACGAAGCTTTACAACAGAATTTGAGAAGTGGATCTGGCACAATGTAACGCAATCTCTCTTTGCTCCTGGCAGACATCGAGTGTGAGAAGCCCCGAGAAACCTCATGTAGAACGGCTGCAGGGAGACAATGCAGGTCAGCAACAAATGCCAGCTCACCAGATTGGAAAAAAGAAGAGCCTGACCCTGGTAACTGACCACACTGTTATGCATTCTTGGTGAATGTCGGGAGACGTGAACTAAAAGATATGGTTGAATGAAGTATTTCCTTTATGGGCTAAAAACTGACCTCAGTCCATTCCCATATTAATAAGACCAGAAGACATAGTAGCAGAAGTAGGCCATTCAGCCCACTGAGTCTACCCCACCATTTAATCCTGAGCTGATCCATTTCCCCACTCAGCCCCACTGCCCGGCCTTCCCCCCCATAACTTTTGATGCCCTGGCTAATCAAGGACCTGTCAATATCTGCCTTAAATACCCCCAATGACCCGGCCTTGACAACCACCTGTGGCAACAAATTCCACAGATTTACCACCCTCTGGCTGAAGAAATTCCTCCAAATCTCTATTCTAAGCAGACGCCCTTCAATCTTGTCGCTCTGCCATCACGGATCTGATTTATTCCGTTGTTCCACACATGAGTTTCTATTGAGTTGAATAAATCACCCCCACCACCCCATCACTAATATCTAACAGATGTCTTCCTGTTCACATGTGTGATGCAGCCATGCCAGTTATGATTATTTTGACAATTTATTGACTGAGTTCGAACCACCCCCTCAGCGCTCAAGTGTCCAAAAGTAATCTCAGCATCCCATGTGAGCAGGGAATAAAAGATAAGGAAAATTAAGAGGTTAACTGTGAAGGACAGGATGCATAGATGTAATGTATATGAAGTATAAAAAAGGTAAAGAAATAAAAAGGAAGAAAATGGGAGAAAAGGAGAGTAAGAACATGCAAGGCACAACACTCCAATCAAAGCCCGTGTTAATTCTTCATTTTCCAGCAGAGTTAATGACACAGCAATAAAATGTTTTCTGGAATTTGAACAATTTAATTGCGTTGATCTCATCCCCACAGTAGGTCTCTTTGCAAAATACGTGAGAAATGATCGTATCCACCGTTTCCACTGTCCTGTCAGCCGTAGGAATGAACGTGCAGTTTTGAGCTTGATATTTTACTTCAAACAAGCCAGCCAGTGCATTGAGAAGTTCCAGCCCAAAAGTCAAAGTTTCCATTTTGTGGCCAACCTTCAGGAAAGTCCTGGACACAATTTGATCAAACAGTGATGCACGTAACAGAGCATCCGGGTGTAAATTGCTTGAGTTTCTAATTTTGTAAAACATCTATCCACAGGACTGTGAACGGGGGACTGCGAACTGCATTGTCTTCCAGTGTCCCCTGCAAACCCTGGACACAACCAGATTGAAAATTAGCGCACGCCTATGGAACAGCACTTTTTTGGAGGTAATTTTACAACCCATTGTACCACCAAATCATTCTGGCTTGGAATCGTCCATTGAAACTCTCCCAGCACTGCTTGTGGAGGCTTGTCAATTATGTCACCTCTTTCTAAACCCCGGTGGCCACAACTCCGGGGTTTAAGATTAATTGGAATACGAACAGAATATGAACAGTCACCGGAAAGAGATGTTTAGATAACGATACAGATCAATTGACTGTACTATATATGACAGTGTATTAGTCAACTCTTGTACAAGATGACCCTTAGAATTTCCACTTACAATGTCGGTTTTGAGCTTGTAGAGCTCGTCGAAAGAACCAAAGACTTGTTGATCCAAACCAAGGCTTTTATTAGCAAAAGACCGGAGCTCTTCACAGGTGGCCGACCAGTCCGGAATGATCCGACCTGGCTAGGGACACAACCCTTTAAGGCCCAAACAATAGGTGTGGCTTAGCTCTCAGCCAATCGCTGTAAGCACAGTCTAGATACAGTAACTATATACACTATGTACATTGGTGATAGATCTGTACTATCACATTCACCCCTTCTTGGAGAATTGACCCGGGAAAAAAAAAAAAAAACAAAAACGAGGGAGAGAATGAAAAGGAAGGGGTAGGTCAAGGACTGTAGCGGTCAGGGGGTCTGACCATCCGGCGTGACCGCCGTGGTGCCGGGATTGGGGTCGCTGGAGTGGTGTCACCAGCGGGCTCATCGGGTGCGACTGCTCCGTCGCTCAATTCCCCAGTCGTTTTGTCGGCAGGGTGGCCCGAGTCATTGGGGTGCTGTTGGTCCTTCTGTTGCGGCACGGGGCCTGGAGCATAAGGAGTTGGGGGGTTTGCTGGGTCTACCGCGTCCTGAGCTAGGTCCCGCACCGAAACAGTGTCCTCCCGCCCGTCTGGGAACTCCACGTATGCGTAATGTGGGTTCGCGTGGAGTAGAGTCACTCGGTCGACCAAGGGGTCGTTCTTTGAGTGCCGGACGTGGCGTCGCAAAAGGACGGGGCCAGGGACGGTGAGCCATGCCGGTACAGTGGTTCCCGATTCGGATTTCCTCGGGAAAAGGAACATCCTTTCGTGGGGGGTGGCATTTGTTGCAGTACATAGGAGGGAGCGGATGGAGTGTAAGGCACTAGTGAGAACCTCCTGCCAGTGAGAGGTGGGGAGACCTTTAGACCGGAGAGCCAGTGTAACCGCTCTCCATATGGTGGCATTCTCCCTCTCGACCTGGCCATTACCGCGTGGGTTATAGCTCGTGGTCCTGCTTGAAGCAATACCACACTCCAGAAGGTACTGTTGCAGCTCTGCACTCATGAATGAGGACCCCCTATCACTGTGGATGGAATTGGGGTACCCGAAGATGGTGAAAATACTGTGAAGGGCCTGTATCACTGAGGTGGCAGTGGTGTCTGGGCAGGCCACAGCGAATGGGAAGCGGGAGTATTCGTCGATGGCCGTAAGGATGTAGGTATTACGGTTGGTCGACGGTAGGGGTCCCTTAAAGTCTACGCTAAGACGCTCGAAGGGGCGGGTGGCTTTGATGACGTGGGAGTTATCCGGACGGAAGAAGTGGGGCTTGCATTCGGCGCACACCGAACAGGCTCGGGTCATGGAGCGGATCTCCTCAACTGTGTAGGGTAAGTTGCGCGCCTTGACAAAGTGAGCAAACCTAGTGACCCCTGGATGACAGAGCGCCTCATGGAGTTTCCGTAGTCTGTCCATCTGTATGCTGGCGCACGTCCCCCTGGAGAGCGCGTCAGGCGGGTCGTTGAGCTTACCAGGCCGGTACAGGATGTCATAGTTAAAGGTGGAGAGTTCGATTCTCCATCTGGCGATTTTGTCGTTTTTTATCTTACCACGCTGGGTGTTGCTGAACATGAAGGAGACCGCGCGTTGATCAGTCAACAGTGTAAAGCGCCTCCCAGCGAGGTAATGTCTCCAACGACGTACCGCTTCAACTATGGCCTGGGCCTCCTTCTCGATCGAGGAGTGTCTACTCTCCGGACCCTGGAGTGTTCTGGAGAAGAAGGCTACAGGCCGACCGGCCTGGTTCAAGGTGGCTGCCAGGGCGAAGTCGGATGCATCGCTCTCGACTTGAAACGGGACAGACTCATCGATCGCGTGCAGCGTCGCAGCAGCGATGTCAGATTTGATTCGATCGAAAGCCGCTGTGGCTTCGGTCGAGAGGGGAAAAGAGGTGGTCTTGATAAGAGGACGTGCCTTGTCGGCGTAGTTTGGAACCCATTGGGCGTAATAAGAGAAAAGGCCCAGGCAGCGTTTGAGAGCTTTCTGGGTATGTGGGGGGGGTAAGTCCATTAAGGGACGCATGCGGTCAGGATCTGGCATGACTATCCCGTTTTCCACCACACAACCTAGAATAGCGAGTCGTGTGGTCCGGAAAACACACTTGTCCAAATTGTAAGTCAGGTTTAGCTGACGGGCAGTTTGAAGAAATTTGTCTAGGTTGGCGTCATGGTCCTGCATGTCGTGGCCACAGATGGTGATATTGTCCAGATACGGGAAGGTAGCGGTTAGCCCGTTCTGGTCCACCATCCTGTCCATTTCCCGCTGGAAGACCGCGACACCATTTGTGACCCCGAATGGTACCCTGAGAAATTGATATAGCCGCCCATTCGCTTCAAAGGCCGTGAATGGTCGGTCCTCGCAGCGGATCGGGAGCTGGTGGTAGGCCGAACGTAGGTCAATAGTGGAGAAAATGCGGTACTGGGCGATCTGGTTCACCACATCCGTGATGCGTGGCAGGGGGTACGCATCCAGGAGTGTGAAGCGGTTAATGGTCTGGCTATAGTCGACCACCATCCGTAGTTTTTCCCCATTCTTGACAACCACCACCTGGGCTCTCCAGGGGCTTGAACTGGGTTCGATGATGCCCTCATCCAGCAATCTACGCACCTCACTCCTAATGAATTGCCTGTTTTCGTAACTATATTGCCGACTTTTGGTGGCCACAGGCTTCCAGCCAGGGGTGAGGTTTGCGAAGAGTGCTGGCGGGGCAATCCGGAGTGTGGAAAGGCCGCAGGATTGGCCCCGGGGCACGGGGGCGGGTTGCTCGGGTGCTTCGGGAGTGGGGCGATGGCAGACCGAGAGGGGGGCGTGGGGTCCCCCAAAGTGTAGGGACACCGTTTGGAACTGACACTGGAAGTCTAATCCCAGCAACACTGGGGCGCACAATTGGGGAAGGACGAATAATTTAAAGTGGGTGACCGTCACGCCCTGTACTTCCAGCGTGGCGATGCAATACCCCTTTATCCCAGTAGAGTGCGACCTCGTCGCTAATGAGATCCTCTGGGTAGTGGGGATAATGTCAAGTCCCCAACGGAGGGCCAGATGTGGCTGGATAAAACTGTCAGTTGACCCAGAGTCAAATAAGCAATTGGTGTAGTGTCCATGCACTTTAATCAGTTCCATTGCTCTGGTGAGGGGATGAGAGCATTGCTGGTTTAATGTTATTGAAGCAGTTGACAGGCGAGTTTTGCGCGATGACGTCACACAACGGGATGACGTAGTCAACGCTCGAGGAGAAGGTTGGAGAACCTCCCGGAAGTGCTGTTGTGGCAGGTGAATGGTAAGTAGTGGGGTTTGTAGTTGCTCGTGATCGGTGGTCGGGCCCTGGCGGTCGTCAGCGATGGACGCTAGGGTGAGCACCTGGTTGGCCGCGGGGGTGGCTGCGGCGGCGGTAGCGTCGGCCCCGGGGGTGTCTGTGGCGGCAGCAGCAGCGGCGGTAGCGTCGGCACCGGGGGTGTCCGTGGCGGCGGCAGCAGCGGCTGTAGCGTCGGCCCCGGAGGTGTCCGTGGCGGCGGCAGCAGCGGCGGTAGCGTCGGCCCCGGGGGTGTCTGTGGCGGCGGCGGCAGCAGCGGCGATAGCGTCGGCCCCGGGGGTGGCTGTGGCGGCGGCAGCAGCGGCGGTAGCGTCGGCCCCGGGGGTGTCCGTGGCGGCGGCAGCAGCGGCGGTAGCGTCGGCCCCGGGGGTGGCTGTGGCGGCGGCAGCAGCGGCGGTAGCGTCGGCCCCGGGGGTGTCCGTGGCGGCGGCAGCAGCGGCGGTAGTGTCAAGTGTTCCGCACGGGGGCGAGAGGCAGGCCATCACCATGGTTGCGACGGTGGGTTGCCCCTTCCGGGTTCGGCGTCTCCGTGACGTCAGGCGTTGCCGTGCAGGGGAGCCCTCGCTCTCATTGGACGAGAGCTCCGGGGAAGAAGAGTTTGAATGGGATAGTGGCGGTTGAGCTTCACACGAGGCACTGTGTTTGCTGGCGGCCATTTTAGACCTACAGACTGCAGCAAAGTGGCCCTTTTTAAGGCACTTCTGGCACTTGGCTTTTCTTGCTGGGCACTGGGACCTGCTGTGCTTGTCCCTCCCGCAGAAATAACATTTCGGGTTCGCACGGGGCAGGGTAGCAGCAGCCGACAGGCCGTCAGGGGTAGGGTAGAAGGGCACTTTACTCACATCAGAACGAGGGGTCCAGTCCCTAGAGAGCTCGGTGGACTTTAAGGCTGCATCCTCCATTGTGATTGCAATCCGGGCCACGTCCTCTAGTTTTTCTACCCCTTGTTCGAGCAAACGCAGCCTCACTTCGTTTGATCGGAGCCCGGCCACATAGGCATCCCGGACGAGGTCGCTAGTGATCTCGGCAGCAGTTTTGTCCACACAGTTACAGTCCTTGCCCAACGCCTTTAATACTTGTAAATATGCCCTGCTGGACTCGCCGGGCTGTTGTTTCCTCGACGCAAGCATGAGCCGGGCATGAACTCTGTTCACCGGTTGATCATACAGTTCCTTCAGTACCTTTATGGCTGCGGTGTAAGTGGTCTCATCCTGGATGTTCTCGTAGACTCTCAAGGACACCATAGACAGCAATGCTGTTAGACGCTGGTTATCCTCCTCTACCTGAATGAATCTCAGGAAGTTTTCAAAGTTCAGCAGCCAGAACTTAAAGGCTTTGAAGGCTGTAGCTGACTGTGGGTCGATATCAAGTTTTTCTGGCCGAGTTAAACGCTCCATCCCTTTCAAAAAAAAATTCTTTTTGCTAATAAAATTGTAGAGCTCGTCGAAAGAACCAAAGACTTGTTGATCCAAACCAAGGCTTTTATTAGCAAAAGACCGGAGCTCTTCACAGGTGGCCGACCAGTCCGGAATGATCCGACCTGGCTAGGGACACAACCCTTTAAGGCCCAAACAATAGGTGTGGCTTAGCTCTCAGCCAATCGCTGTAAGCACAGTCTAGATACAGTAACTATATACACTATGTACATTGGTGATAGATCTGTACTATCACAGAGCTATACTCACTGCATAAGATGACCCCAAGTCTGGCACTTAGCACTGACCAGTGGAGTGATGGTGTCACAATATTTTAAAAGCAAATTACCCAGTAAAAGTTTACATTTTATTAGCATATTTTAAAATAAAACACTGACAGCTCCTTTAACAAGCCATGTAAAGCCTGTACAGAGCCGACCACAGTTGGACTAGGTGGATAGACTCCGTGGGGGAGCTCTGAGACTTTGCTGTTAAGGTCTACAACTTGGTGCAGGGGAGCGCTGAGACTTCGCTGTCAAGGTTCAGATTTTATACTTTGCGTAAAAGACGACCCCTGGTTTTGAGGTGAAATTTTTAAGTTTCTTCTCGTCTTATACACTGGCATATATGGTAATTCAATTTTAAAGTTGGCATCAGTAGCCTTCTCCTGTGGCTGTCCATTTCCAATTGTATCAATACCTGAAGCACAACTGACGTGGGTAACTGAAATATCACGTCGATGTGATAAGTATTTTCCTCTTGACTTTGGATTTGGGTCACATTGGGCCAGAGTCAAGATGGGTTGAGTACTGAAGATTTGAAGTTCCAAGATCTGTGCACAGGTTGCAAAGTTCAGCAGTGGTGAAAATGCTGGAACGTTGGCCCACATTCCCTCCTCCCCTCTTCTTGCAAAATGCATGCACATAGATATCAAAGGAAGACGGTCAAGCTTGGCAGGGATGAATACCACACAGTTGAATCATCTCACTTATCTCACCTAAAATATGGGTGAATGAGTTTGTGCTAAAACATTTCCTTTTTGTGCATGCAAACAATGAGGTGCTGGAGGCACTCAGAGGGTCAGGCAGCCTCTGTGGGGAGAAATGGCCAGTCACCATTTGGGACAGGGCCGTTCTTGATAAGCGTAAAATGGTGACTGGCCATCTCTCCTCACAGAGGCTGCTTGATCTGTGTGTGTGTGTGTGTGTGTGTGTGTGTGTGTGTGTGTGTGTGTGTGTGTGTGTGTGTGTGTGTGTGTGCATGCATTTTTCTCTGGCTGGGCTGGCACTGACCTTTGATGGCAGATAGCTCCAGTATCCTGCTCCCCAATGTCAAAACGAGTAGCCTGGGCAGGTGTATGTATTGATAAAAGCTTTTTAAAAAATTTTTAACAATGTGTTGACCTATCTTATTGAAATTACAGGAGTACTCATCGCTCAGTGACATTCGCTTGATCATAAATGCTGACATCAGTGTGAAGTCAAGCATTAAAAACCTCAAGGTGAAGAAGGCTGCTGCACAGGTACGGAAATAACTGCAAGCCCCCTCTTTACCATCAGCATTTAGATCTGACACAGGAGGTTAGGCTTGTGTAGTTTTATTTCAACTTCTGATATTTGGCCATTGCTCTTCTAACCTGCAGTCCAGATACATCATATACAACATTCAGTAAACATCCCATGAAGCTATGTGACCCGACTCTCCTGTAACCATGTCAGGGCAACTTGTGCGCCATATCATTCACTGGGACAAGACCCATGGTCCTTCCGCCTCCTTGCCTCAGAAGGGTCACTTCTATCCAAATTTGCCCACAAATATCTAAAATGCAAACCTGTAACGTGAGTTCTGGTTTTTTAATAACATTCAAAGTCAGTTTCTCTCATTTCCTTCAAAGTTCCGTCATATTTACATTCATTCTTAAAGTTTTCACTGAATTGGTTGCAGCTCTGTCTGCTCCCCACCCCTTTTCCGTTGATTTTCTCCACATCCACTCCTAAAGGTGACCCATTAGACCCCTTCAGTCAAAACTCTTGAAGGAAACACTGAGTTCAGGCGCAAGAGGACAAATGGTACCTTTAATTGCCTGAAAACCTTGTCTCCTTGGAACTTTTCCAAACCCTTCATCATAGACTAAACACACACATCTGCATGAAGATTCAGAATCAGGATTTATTGTCATGAACAAGTCATGAAATTTGTTGTTTTGTGACAGCATCACAGGGTAAACATCTCTATAAACCACCATACAACAAAAAATAAAAGTAGTGCAAGCAAAAGAAAAAAAAATCAAAGTGAGGCCGTGTCTGTGGTTCATTGATCATTCAGGAATCTGATGGCGGAGGGGAAGAAGCTGTCCCTGTGCCGCTGAGTGCTCGTCTTCAGGCTCCTGTACCTCCTTCCCAATGGGAGCAGAGTGAAGAGGGCCTGGCCTGGGTGGTGGGGGTCTTTGAGGATAGAGGCTGCTTTCTTAAGACACCGCCTCATGTCGATGTCCTCGATGGAGTGAAGTCTGGTGCCTGTGATGCTACAGGCAGAGTAAAGAGCCCTCTGGAGATTTTTCTTGCCCTGAGCATTGGCACTTCGGTACCAGACAGAGATGCAACCAACCAGAATGCTTTCCACCTACAGGAGTTTTTGAGAGTCTTTGCTGACGTACCATTGCTACATGACAAGAGATTTCTTTTAAAAAAAAAAGCTTCCAATTCAGGAAGAACACATTAGAATTACCGATTTGATCTTTGACCTCTGCAGGTTATCTTGCTAATATATCCAGAGAAGGCTGGTGCAGCATTTGGCGAAACACCCTGGTTGATTATCCTAATTGCTGTCCTGGCTGGGATCCTGGTACTGGCCCTGCTTGTTTTCCTCCTTTGGAAGGTAAGCACAGATCTGACCCGTTCTACTGAGTGTTGGTGGTTTCACCTATTCACATCTTTTCGACATTTCCTGACCTCTGAGATCTGAGGCTTCAAATGTGAAGAAAACTGCCTTCCCTCCCCCCCCACCCCACCCTTAATGTAGCAATACTGTTTAAAAAATAGTCCATTTGAGCCATTTCATCCCTACATTGTTTACTTGTCGTAACACTGGACCAACATTGCTTCCTTGCAGTGCGGGTTCTTCAAGAGAACAAACAAAGAGGCTAGGTATGAAACTGAATATCACAGGGCCCACCTTCAAACCCAGCCATCTGACCAGGACAAACTGGCCACCGAGGCATAATGCGGTAATTGTAGTGCCAGACCCCTGCTTGTTCTGGGACAAAGGCCTGCTGTGGTCATGCTATTGAATATAGTTTTGTATGCCAGTGGAGCTGGGGGTAGTGCAAGAATTATAAATAAATCTCAGGTTCAGTTCCATCAACAGTTTAAATGATTTGGACGTCTCCCATTGAGAAGAGGAATGTGTCACTCACATCGAACAGCTGAATATTGCCTCATAGGGTGTGGCAGATTCCATAGTTTCAGCCCCCCCCCCCCCCATGAATGAAAGCGAAAAGCTGACCCAACTTGGTTCTCAGCTCAATTCTTCATCAAATCTTCGCCTTTATTGGTGATGCAGGGAATCTCCAACCATCACCTGAGATTAACATCTTCTTGTGTTGCCAAGCCATTAATTCCTTACTGGGTTCCACAGATCATCAGGAATTTTGGTGTTTGGCTGAGGGGAGAAGTTGATGGTTGGAGACTATCTTAACTATTTATGCAGAGATCATTTGAGAGCATTACTGAATACATATTTACCTGCTGCGAAGAGGCAACAGCTGAGATGTTTAAGATGATCCAAGTGTATTCAAGCTCAGTAAATAATCCTTGCACTCCTCGCCACTCCCTGCATTCTGTCTATCATGTGGCAACAATGAATGGGTTTGCGATGTGCGTTGGGCATGCGTTTCTGTTCATTTCTGTGACTTTCCTCTTCACCACACTTTGGGATGTTTGCATTCATCTTCAGTGTAAGAATAGCCTGAGATGCTTTGCATGAAATACCTTTCATTTGATTATTTTATATCCCCAAAGAATCAGATATGTCCTCGCACGTGCTTGCATGTGTATTTTACTAATTGAATGAGCTTTCTCCTCTTTTGGTTGAGGTAATACTCACCTGTGCTGGAGGAGCATTGTGGTTGATTTAATCTGCATGAAGAGCGCCACAAATCATCAGTTCAACTTTAGGAAGTATTAAACTCGATCTCTGTTTCTGTTTCTCCTCCTTTGCTCACTTTCAAGCGTCTCTCTCGAGGTTGCTTCTGAACACACTGGCTCGACCTGCAGGATTCTTTGTAACTGCACATCTTCCTTCAGCTCGAAGAGTTAGTGCACAGGACACGAGGCGTCACCCAGTGCTCAGAATGCAAAGCCAACAGGGGCTTGTGGGGAGGGGTGACAATGTTTGCCACTCTCAAACAAATGCCATTAGAAATCGCTTTAGCATCAAGGGTTTGGACCAGTGTTCTCAACCTTTTTCTTTCCACTCACATCCCACTTTAATCCCAATGCCATCGGTGCTCTGTGATTAGTTAGGGATTACTTAAGGTGGTGTGTGGGTGGAAAGAAAAAGGTTGAAAACCACTGTTTTCCATCGTCCCTCATTGACTCGTTATGTGCAGGGTTTCAGAACTCCAAAGGAAATGAGCCGATGATGATTTTTCTCAAGCAAAACATTTCAGTAACAATTGGGTTGAGAGCAGTGGTTCTCAACCTTCTCTTCCCACCCACATCCCACCTTAAGCCATTCCCTCACTAATCACAGAGCACCGATGGCTTAGGGATTACTTCAAGTGGAATGTGAGTGGAAAGAAAAAGGTTGAGAACCACTGATTTAGACGGTGATAGAAAATGTTCGGTAGATGCCAATATCTGTCAGACCCTCCCAAAGTGCTTTTGAACTGCAAAGAAGTATGGCAGGCAATTTTCTCAGAGTAAAGCACCCACAACCAGCAGTGAATTATTATGCCTTTTACTAATGTCCGTTAAAGCGTAAATATTTGTCAGGTCACTTCTCTTCCTGAATTACCACAGGAAATCTTTTACTTCACTTGAGCGTTGTTTAACGCTGTTGTCAAAGTCTGTGTCACTGAAAAAGCAGCCCTCCCTGAAGTGTCAGTCAAATTTATGTACTCGTGTTTCTGGAATGAGACTTGAACCCTAACCTATAAAGTGAGAGAGTGGTGCTGACTGAGCTGTTGCTGTTCTCCAGTCAGACGTGGGAGTGTGGAGGTCAGCGGGGCGACAGGGGAGAGTCACCTCCAAAGGCAGGCGCCAAGCATTGCCTCGGTCAATGTGACCCTGGCCTGCCTGCAGCCAGATCCCAATTCTTGCGTTTGTTTTGCATGGTGGAGAGAGCAGAAATAAGTTGTGTTCTTTTTGTCCTTTGTAGTGTGGATTTTTTAAGCGTTCCCATTACAACGACACCGTCCCTCAGTACCACGCTGTGCGGATAGGAAAAGAGGAGAGACAGCTGCACGTGGATGAAAAGAAGACACAATATCAGAAGGAATGGATGACTCACTGGGTTGACAGTGACGGCTACTCATGAAGCTTATTTATTTTTATATATTTTAATAAGCAGCTTAAAACAACGCCCTCCCCAACCTCCCAACGAACATGTAATGTTTCTGATTAATTAGCAACTACCAAACTGCACTGAAAATGGACAAAGTGACACTCTGAGATAGTGGGAGTCACAAACTTGAATCCTGAACCCAGAGCAGATGCTTGACTACTTCCTGTCGGCGATAGTCCCGTGATCTCGTTGTGCATTGCGGTGGTGCTTGCTATTGCTGAATCGGAAAACGTGGTGTCATTTGTGCTCGTTTTTAATACCGTGGGTAATAAGCACCCTCCTCTCTGTCAACCCTTGCATTCTCCTCCAAACTAAGCCCTGCTACTAGTTAGCTTACCATTGCAATGCCCTACTTCAGACACCCGATAAAATAATCTGCTATAACTTGGTTTCCAGGCTCAGTGTGAGGGAGAAGCAGCCACTTACCACTGGACACACCTCAGTTGTGACTGTCGGTCCTGACCTGTCAAACAGGATGTGTTGACTGCCCATTGAGCCCGTATTCACAGAGTTGATGTATTTGACTGGCTTTGAGATATTCCCAGTTGATGGCTCCCATGTTGATTTGTTCTAGAGCAAAGAACGTGGCCTTTTGCTTTTCAACCTCTCTCCAGCCAGTCTGATGCCTGTGACACAACAGTTAAAATGCCAGCATTGGTGGAACCCCATGTTACATTGTAATATTTGAGAAACAGTGAAGGGAAATGTGACAACTTAAAGTCTTTCACGAACCAGCTCACGGCTAATCAACTTGTGTAGTCAGTGTGATCACTGCTGTACGGTAAGGAAATGCATCAGCCAATTTAGCACAGAAAGATTTTGCCAAAAGATAACAAAAGAGGCGAATGATGCTTCACACAGGTGGACCACGTGGCTCACTAGCCCCATCCAGTGCTCATGCTCTGCCAGGCTTCCCTCCAACCCATCAGCATGAGCACTGCAGCCAATTCTCTGAGCTGCATTCAGTGACCCAGCTCAGTGAAGGATATTGGAGGTGAAATTCCCACTTCAATGCTATTTAGTTATCTTTCCAAGTTGTGACACCCACCCAGCTTTGCTACACTTGCTGGAGCCAAGGGTTGCAGATCTGAACCAATTAGTTGTGTCCTGCAGTTCCAATTACCTCAATATATGCACACATGTGAATTATTTAGGGAATATTGTGTCCTATTATTTTTAGTATTTAAAGCAAAATTCAGTAATCCTGCCTGCCAGTTAGGAGGAGATGCAGAAAATTGGTCCTGGAAATGTCCTAGATTCAATTTAGGCTCCCTTTGAACACAATTTCCTGCAGGAACCATGTGTGTTAAGGTGCCTGATAACAAAATGCTAACAAAGTTCTTCAAGTCATTGGGTGTTATTTCTGCACTGTGGACCTTCCATCGCTGCCCCATCTTCTTGGGCCTTTAGAAGTATCTTGGTGTCACTACAAGTTTCATTGCAGGATATTTCCTTTTGTCTCTGGGTGGCCGCAGTATTCAACAGGAATAGATAGCCACGGGTTCTGGTTTAGGTTAAGCCACTGGAGAAGGAGGTTTCGGGGTCGGTCTCATCAGAAACATCAAATGGCATCGAGGACAAATTGAGGTAAATCAGGAAATAGTTAGTTGAGGTCTTGGAATTTTACAGCCCACAAAATCAGAGGAATTGAGAGGTCGATGATCCGCTGCAACAACCATGTCCCAGGTGAAGCTGAGTTGGCACAACAAACCTTGTCAGGATGAGGTGAAATTAGAAACAATCCCACTGCATCACATTAAAACATATAAACTAAATGGGAAAAATGTTGTGTTCCTTCTATCACAAACTAGTCAACATTGACAGTAAAACACTAGTCACAAGTTGCATTTCCAAGACAATTTTAGTTAACAGAAAATGTCTGTAACTGTTCTGCCCTCTATTTTTGTGCCTTAACGCGCCTGCTTTCAATGCTCCCTTTTGTTGTACACTTTGCATCTAATGTGTTTAAAGGCAGATGTTCTTTCCCTAATTGTTGATGTTCATTATACTTTATTGCGCCTAGTGATTGACCAGTTCTTACCTTTGACCTGATTTTGTCATTTGATTCGACATTGATGGTTGAGTTAGAGGAGGTAAAAATGATTGGTTCTATGTAGCCATTGTCACTGCTCTTTGGTCTTCTCTCCTGGAGATTTAATGGCACCAGACTCCTGTGCCCCTTTACTCTCATTTTTTTTTCAATTAGTGCAATATGGTGCTGTCCTAAAACCCTCAAACTGGGGTGCTTCAAATTTGGAAATTACCCTACGATGAGCTAACCTCTGCTACACATGCCAACTGATTCCCAAGAAAAGGTTGGAAAGAGACAGGGGAGGGCCAAAAGAAAAAGATCTCAGAGCATTTCATCAAAATATCTGTGTATAAACGCTGACTGATCTCCCATGGCAGTGCCTGAACCACGGTCAAGGCAGGTAGCAAGGGAATAGATAATGGCACACACATTGACTGTAGGTCTCCACTGGTCAATCACTAGTCACGACCCATCACCTGAATGGTTTGACGTCAGGTCAGGTGATAGTGCACTCGTGCAAATACAGCTGTTAAATATGAATATAGCTCAGATAATCAAAGTGTTACATTGAAAAAAAAGTGGTTGTACATAAATCTATATTTGAGTGTTGTTGCTTTGTACATTTTGTTAACAATTTTCATTTCTTTAATGAATGTTTGTCAAGCCATTTACGTATTTAATGTTCAGTTCTCAGAAGTGATTAAAAATTGGAAATATTCAGTTTTGTGGATTTCAGCCTTTGGTTTTTAGTTTAAAAACAGAAAATGCTGGAGATGATCAGGTCAGGCAGCATCTGTGGAGAGAGAAAGAGTGAATGTTTCAAGACATGCAAAGTTACCTCTTTTTATTTCTTCTCAGCTACTGTCTGACCTGTTGAGCATCTTCAGCCTGTTGGGTTTTTGACTCAGATTAGCAAGATCTGCAGTTTTTTTTTCTTTTTGATTGCGGTTTTTCTGATGATAGACACATCAATCCAGCAGAGAATGGCGAGAAGGCAGAATTGCCTTCCATAGGCAGAGATGTACTTACAGGAGATTGGGGAACCCATGAGGGAGAAAGGTCCACAAGGAGGTGCTTACATGAGGAGATGAGAGAAGAGGCACCTGTGGTGGTAAGCAATAGCTTAAACCATTTCCAAGCTATCCATTCTAATATCAGTGGGGTAATTGTTAGTGGTCAGAGGTGGAATTTGGGAAAGTCACGTGAACTATGTGTTGGCACTGGTTGGCCACCAGTCAAGAATGTATTCAAATCTAGGTCTAGAAATTCACCAGCGTGTGATGAAGCACGCGTAAGGGACTTTACTGGTTGTAGCAATGGCTCGTTTTGTGTGGGTTCATCAAAGCAAAGCTCATTTGCCCGAAGCTTCAGGTGCTGTTGAGTCACCCCCACCTCACCGTGTTAATTGCCATTACGGACCAATACAAAGTCTCAGATTAAGCCCAGGGTACCTCTAAGTCTATGGCTTGTGGAAGAAGGAGAGGCAGGGGTCACGTTGGAGTTTCAGAAAGGGATTTGATTGGACCCCTAGCACATTTGGTGGGGGGGGGGAGTTGGAGAAGATGCAGGGGCCCTTTTGGGGTCAAGAGAGGGGGAGGGTGATTGGGGAGTCAACGATTGAAACTCGTGGACGTGGGGGAAACCTGTTCCAGGCACCCACCACCCTGTGTATGATGTTTGCACCGCACATCTCAATAGAGGGGCTCTGAATCCTTCACTGACACACTATTTGTCTTTGAACACACAATCGCTTATTCTTTTTGTTCTGGGCATTGTTGACCACATTTAGGAATAGTCAATAAACCTGCAAGACTCCTCTTGGGAAAGTTAGGGTTGGTGTAAATGTGGGTACTGTTCTACTCAGGATCAGCATCATTGATGAATTCCATAATTGGACCTTGCATCCACTCTAAACTGGGACACAACACCCCCTGCCCAATATTTATATAAGATACAATAGGTCAGAGTGTACCCAATCTGGTCCATTGCCCGTACTAAACTCACACCTCCCTGTGCTCCTTCTGCTGGGACAGTGACCTTAAATGGGATGGTTTGTGTGGCCGTCTTGTGAGGTTGAGTCTACCATGTGTGATAGCTTGGCCTCAGGTGACAGATCCTGAGGTTCCACCCTCAGAACACACAGATAACATTTTGACAGGCCATTGAGCCTTTTTATCTAACTCTGATGGCCCAAGACATTTCCCATTCTGTCAACCTTCTACAGGAGCTCTATCGAGAGCATCCTGGCCAGCTGCATCACAACGTGGGGACGGATGCTGCAGAGAAATGGATTGGAGGTCAATCCACAGAACCTTAAGAGCGGAGAGAGGATCATTGGAGTCCCCCTCCCCCCATCAACATGATCTACCAAGATCATTGTCTGAAGAGGGCGTACAAAATCAGTGAGGACCCCTTCCACCCTGCACACAGCATCTTTCAGCTGCTCCCATTGGGGAAGAGATACAGGAGGATCAGAGCCACCACCACCAGGTTGAGGAACAGCTTCTTCCCACGGGCAGTGAGAATGCTGAACGACCAAAGGGAACTCCTCACACTGACCATCCCAGACTCTCATATTCATGAAACAATATTTATTTATTTGTATAGATCAGGGGTGTCAAACTCAAATTCACGGAGGGCCAAAATTAAAAACTTGGACTAAGTCGAGGGCCGAACTAAATATTTATTGAAATTTTTCAACAACATCTGCATGTTTTCTCTTCTTTCAACATATGTAATGTTAAACTTTAGGATATAACTTTAGGAGGATAATGTTATACAGGTCAGGAGTAGGTAGTTCAAGTTCACCCTTTGCTTGACCTGAGGGAAACCTATTTGCTCCCTGTGGAGATGTAGTCAGCATTCACAGGCTGTGTCCATTTTGGCCTGCATCAGGACTCAGCATTTCCTGCTCACTCCTCAAGTTCTAGGCCTCTATTCACCCTCGACCCACCATCCCTCTACCTGACCAGTCCTTTACCCAACCTCTACTCACCCCTCACTCCACTCGCTCTGCCTCTACCCACCCCATCCTATACACCCCCCTCTACTGCCTCTCCCCTAAACCTGTTCCTCCCTCTACCCGTCTCTCACCCTCTAATCACCCCTCCCCTACTCGCCCTGCCCCTCCCCTTTTACCTCTTCCCTATCCACCCCTCCTTCTACTCATCCCTCCCTCTAACTGCCCCTCACACCACCATAACTTCCCCTGCCCATTACTCCTCACCTACACCCTCTGCCCACCCCTGCTTGCCCACCCCTACTTGCCCACCCCTGCTTACCCACCCACTCAGGCCCAGCGCGCTGCCGATCAGCCTTTGCGGACAGCCACCATCTCTCTCTTCATGTGCAGGGCCGAACCAGCCGTCCCTGGGGTTCGAGCGGGTGCAAGCGCTGAAGGCCGTGGCGACCGGGAGAAGTGCGCTCGCGCTGTGGAAGGGCCGTCCGGTGCCAGTTGCGCGGGGCTCGCGCTGCCCGGGGGCCGTGCGCAGCCTGTCATGCCCGTCGCGCCGACAGGAAATCACAGGCGCTCGCCAATCTGCCGCACCGCTCGACAGGTGGGAGAAGTGACTGGTTGTGCGGGGAGCCTTCCAACTGGCTTGGCGGCTGATGACATCGACAGACTTCTCGTGTTACAATGGGGAAGGATGTGCAATGAAGGGGGAGGATGGTGGGGGTGACATTACCAAAAAAACAGCATCGGCTCTTGCTGCAGGGCGGGCCACCTCTAATACATTTTTCAAATGATCTTGCGGGCCAAATATAATTATATCGCGGGCCAGAGTTTGACATGTGTGGTATAGATGAAATACTTCCCCTGCACGTCTATCATTTATCTGTATGTGTCTTATGTCTGTGTTTTGCACCGAGGACCGGAGAACCCTGTTTTGTCAGGTTGTACTTGTGCAATCGGATGATGATAAATGAGTTGACTTGAAGATCACATTCTGAGCAAATCATGCTCACCCTTCCCAGTCCCCTCTTCCCCACCCCCTCCCCCTTTCCTGTACCCCACCCCTCCCCCTTTCCTGTACCCCACCCCTCCCCCTTTCCTGTACCCCACCCCTCCCCCTCCCATCTGCTACCCCCACCCCTCCCCCTCCCATCTGCTACCCCCACCCCTCCCCTCTGCTACCCCCCACCCCTCCCCTCCCATCTGCTACCCCCCACCCCTCCCCTCCCATCTGCTACCCCCACCCCTCCCCTCCCATCTGCTACCCCCCACCCCTCCCCTCCCATCTGCTACCCCCACCCCTCCCCTCCCATCTGCTACCCCCCACCCCTCCCCTCCCCTCCCATCTGCTACTCCCCACCCCTCCCATCTGCTACTCCTCTCCCATCTGCTACCCCCCACCCCTCCCCTCCCATCTGCTACTCCCCACCCCTCCCATCTGCTACTCCCCACCCCTCCCATCTGCTACCCCCCACCCCTCCCCTCCCATCTGCTACCCCCCCTCCCATCTGCTACCCCCCACCCCCTCCCGTCCCCCACCTCCTCACCCCTCCCGTCCCCCACCCCTCCCCCGTCCCCCACCCCTCCCCCACCCGTCCCCCGTCCCCTCCCCCGTCCCCCACCCCTCCCCCGTCCCCCACCCCTCCCCCGTCCCCCACCCCTCCCCCGTCCCCCACCCCTCCCCCGTCCCCCACCCCTCCCCCGTCCCCCACCCCTCCCCCGTCCCCCACCCCTCCCCCGTCCCCCACCCCTCCCCCGTCCCCCACCCCTCCCCCATCCCCCCGTCCCCCACCCCCCGTCCCCCACCCCCCGTCCCCCACCCCCCGTCCCCCACCCCCCGTCCCCCACCCCCCGTCCCCCACCCCCTTTCACTCATCCTTCCCTGTCACCCTCACCTCTCCCCCTTCCCTGTCCTCTTCTCACCCCCTTCCCTGCCCCCCTTCCCCGTCCTCTTCTCTGCCCCGTCCCCTACCCCCTTCCCTGTCCCCTTCCCTGTCCCCCATCCCTTCTCTCGCTTCCCTGTTTCCCCCAAGCCCCCTCTTCGCCTCTGTGGACTGTTCATTGCCGGAGGTGGTGACGTAACAGCGGCGGCTGGAGGCCGGGTGAAGTCACCGGCGTGTTGTGGACGTGAGACTACAAGTCCCAGCGCGCCCCGCGCCGATGCCAGGATGTCACGGCGAGCGGTGGGGTTGAGCTGCGCTCCTCAGGTGCTGTCCTCGCCCACCGGCCTCTGCAGCATGATCGCCACCTCGAGGAACGTGTTTGTGGGCAGGAAGAGGAGAGGGGCGGTGCAGAGCTCCAGCAGGTCTGTGTGTGTCCGTCCACCTTCTCCACACTCCGTCCTTGCTCCTCTTACCTGGGAATCTGAGGTGTTCCTGCTATCCCCAAGGGAACGGTCGGCAACCTTCGGGGGGGGGGGAGGAGGGGGGGGGAGGAGGGGGCAGACGGGGTGGGCAGGGCAGGGAGCAGAGGGAAGGAGGGGTGGGGGACCGGAGATAAGAGAGGGAGGGGGTGTGGGTCAGGGCGGGGCGGTGGGGGGGGGGAGAGGAGGTGGGCAACAGGATGTGAGAGATGGAGGGGATGGGGACAGGGGGGAGTGGGACAGAGAAGAAGGGGAGGGGGATAGAGAGGGGAGGGAGGGTGTGGGGAGGTGGGGGAGAGAGAGAGGGGGGGTTGGGGAGAGAGGGGGGGTTGGGGAGAGAGGGGGGGTTGGGGAGAGAGGGGGGGTTGGGGAGAGAGGGGGGGTTGGGGAGAGAGGGGGGGTTGGGGAGAGAGGGGGGGTTGGGGAGAGAGGGGGGGTTGGGGAGAGAGGGGGGGTTGGGGAGAGAGGGGGGGTTGGGGAGAGAGGGGGGGTTGGGGAGAGAGGGGGGGTTGGGGAGAGAGGGGGGGTTGGGGAGAGAGGGGGGGTTGGGGAGAGAGGGGGGGTTGGGGAGAGAGGGGGGGTTGGGGAGAGAGGGGGGGTTGGGGAGAGAGGGGGGGTTGGGGAGAGAGGGGGGGTTGGGGAGAGAGGGGGGGTTGGGGAGAGAGGGGGGGTTGGGGAGAGAGGGGGGGTTGGGGAGAGAGGGGGGGTTGGGGAGAGAGGGGGGGTTGGGGAGAGAGGGGGGGTTGGGGAGAGAGGGGGGTTTTGCTTGCTGATTGCCAGGCTTGGAGAGTTGAGAGTTGGTCAGGGAGTGCAATGGGGGTAATGTTTGCCCTGAGCTCCTTGGAAGAGTTGGATCTACAGGTGATTGTGAAGTTCATGTGTTTTTTTTATAGATCGACTTGGGCTGAGCTTGTTTTTGTTGCCCTTTGCAGTTGAGTGTGTTTCTCATTATTTATTGGCAGGCAGCCAAATTTAAACGAGTTCTTGCTCTTCTATGCAATATTTCCACTCATGTTACCTGTTGTGGGGAATGAATGTTTTCCCCTCATCATTTGTTTCGGTCCTTTCTGCCTTGCACCGACTGTTGTGCGTCAACCACTGGCATCTGTCTCTCTTTTAAAGAGACAGCATTTACTTGGGGGAAAGACAAGTTGTCAATTCCTTACTTTTATAACACAGGTCTTTCTTGATCACTGGTGGGTCTAAATCCCACAACTCTTTTCCCCCAGCAGGCTCTTTCACCAGAAGGTCTGCAATAGTTCATGAAGTGTCCCCCCCCCCCCCCCAAAGCAACCAACCTCCACCTTCTTGGGGGCAGTTAACATTGGGCAATAAGTGCTGGTTGGCAACGACACCATTTCTCAGGAGTGAAAGTTTCTGAATGTGGTAATAACTTATCTGATAGTTTTATTTTAATCCTCACTATTAGTAAGAATGTAACTGAGCTGGAAATGGCACGAGAGAAACAGATTTCAATGATTAGGAGACTGGATTATTAAAAACATGAAATTCAGTTCACAGAATTGGAAGTGATCGTTGAAGAGGAAATGACTACGGGGTGGGAATATGATTTAAATTAATACTGGATCTACAGGATCAGTCAAGGATATTTGATTATAGATAAGACTTCAGAACAAGAGCCACAAATGTAAACTGTAACAAAATAATTTAAAAGAGGATGCTAGATTGCTTTTTCTCAGCATCAGAATTTATTGTCATGAACACATCACGAAATTCGTTGATTTGTGGCAGCATCATGGCAAACATTCATATGAACCACCTTACAAAATAAATAAAAATAGGGCAAGAAAATGTCAAAGTGAGGCTGTGTCTGTGGTTCATTGATTATTCAGGAATCTGATGGCGAAGGGAAAGAAGCTGTCCTTGTGCTGCCGAGTGCTCGTCTTCAGGCTCCTGTACCTTTTTCCTAATGGTAGCAGAGTGAAAAGTGCAGAGAACAAAACAAAGGACTCTACATCACCTTTGTTGACCTCACCAAAGCCTTTGACACCGTGAGCAGGAAAGGGCTTTGGCAAATACTAGAGCGCCTCGGATGCCCCCCAAAGTTCCTCAACATGGTTATCCAACTGCACGAAAACCAACAAGGTCGGGTCAGATACAGCAATGAGCTCTCTGAACGCTTCTCCATTAACAATGGCGTGAAGCAAGGCTGCGTTCTCGCACCAACACTCTTTTCAATCTTCAGCATGATGCTGAAACAAGCCATGAAAGACCTCAACAATGAAGACGCTGTTTACATCCGGTACCGCACGGATGGGAGTCTCTTCAATCTGAGGCGCCTGCAAGCTCACACCAAGACACAAGAGAAACTAGTCCGTGAACTACTCTTTGCAGACAATGCCGCTTTAGTTGCCCATTCAGAACCAGCTCTTCAGCACTTGACGTCCTGTTTTGCGGAAACAGCCAAAATGTTTGGCCTGGAAGTCAGCCTGAAGAAAACTGAGGTCCTCCATCAGCCAGCTCCCCACCATGACTACCAGCCCCCCCAGATCTCCATCGGGCACACAAAACTCAAAATGGTCAACCAGTTTACCTATCTCGGCTGCACCATTTCATCGGATGCAAGGATCGACAACGAGATGGACAACAGACTCGCCAAGGCAAATAGCGCCTTTGGAAGACTACACAAAAGAGTCTGGAAAAACAACCAACTGAAAAATCTCACAAAGATTAGCGTATACAAAGCCGTTGTCATACGCACACTCCTGTTCGGCTCCGAATCATGGGTCCTCTACCGGCATCACCTACGGCTCCTAGAACGCTTCCACCAGCATTGTCTCTGCTCCATCCTCAACGTTCATTGGAGCGACTTCATCACCAACATCGAAGTACTCGAGATGGCAGAGGCCGACAGCATCGAATCCACGCTGCTGAAGATCCAGCTGCGCTGGGTAGGTCACGACTCCAGAATGGAGGACCATCACCTTCCCAAGATCGTGTTATATGGCGAGCTCTCCACTGGCCACCGAGACAGAGGTGCACCAAAGAAGACGTACAAGGACTGCCTAAAGAAATCTCTTGGTGCCTGCCACATTGACCACTGCCAGTGGGCTGATATCGCCTCAAACCGTGCATCTTGGCGCCTCACAGTTCGGCGGGCAGCAACCTCCTTTGAAGAAGACCGCAGAGCCCACCTCACTGACAAAAGACAAAGAAGGAAAAACCCAACCCCAACCAACCAATTTTCCCTTGCAACCACTGCAACCGTGTCTGCCTGTCCCGCATCGACTTGTCAGTCACAAACGAGCCTGCAGCTGATGTGGACATTACCCCTCCATTAATCTTCACGAAGCCAAGCCAAAGAAGAAGCAGAGTGAAGAGGGCATGGCCTAGGCGGTGGGGGTCCTTGAGGATAGAGGCTGCTTTGGACGGAATGAAGTCTGGTGCCCGTGATGTTGCTGGCTGAGTTAACAACCTTCTAGGATTTATTCTGTCCCCGAGCATCTCTATACCAGTCAGTGACGCATCTGGACAGAATGTAGAAGTTTTCGGTGACGTACCAAATCTCCTTCCAAAATATAGTCACTGGCGCGTCTCCTTCATGATCCCATTGACGTGGAACTAATTTGGAATAGTTCATCAAAGGAGGTTTCAGCAGGACCCAGATGTCCTCCAAGTGAATTTTTGAGTTACAAGAACGAAAGCATGGCCTTGAACCCACCGAATCTGCACCGAGCCACTGATTTGATTTTATTCTGATTTTCCCACCAACTCTCTCAATCCTATTGCTCATCTGCACAATAGGGGCAATTTGCAGAAGGCAATTAACCTGTCAAGCTGCATGTCTTTGGGAGATGGGGGGACCCCTGCAGTCACGCAGAATGTGCAAATTCTGCACAGGTGGCACCAGAGGTCAGGATTGAACCTAATTTGGTAGAATGGATACGGAACATTGTGTCGGGTGACCTTGTGGTTTTTTTGCACCCTTTGCATAGCGTAGCTGGGGAAAAGCTATTGGGAGAATCCAGAGCTGAGGTAGAATCTTAAAAATGCGTGAAACACTTGATCACACACAAGGTAGTGAGAAAACTGTAGGTTTTTGGGTGGTCATTTTGAGATTTCAAGTGCAAGGTTCAGAGTTTGTTTCTTATGGTAAGGGGTGTTCAGTGATTTGGACCAGAATGTGCCTGTGGAGGTGAGTATCACCATGGTGGAATGGGCTCAAGGGGCTGCACCTCCTGTGTTGATGTGGTAAGGGTTCTCTGTCTTGGCATGAGCTAGCTTGGAGCGTTGGAGTCAAATATCCCAAACAGTGCCTGCGTTGGTATGTTCTGATGTTAAGCTTTGTAGTTGAAGAGGAGAGTTGTTAAAAATGAGAAATGTGATCACATGGTGACAGCTGCCAAATGATGTAATGACCTCAGCCAAATCTTTGTACAGTGAAAATCTGGATCAACTGAAAATCTGGGCTTCTTGACGACGCTTGGCTTTTGTGTGTATGCATTATGTGCGAGCATTGCTTAAGTGCCACAGATGAACTACCCCAGGATCTGAACATCTGGGCTGATCCATTCCCTGAGCAGTCCAGATTTTTAGGACTTGTACTGTACTGATGAAATTTGTTGCCAGGTTGTAGAGCTGCTCAGTTTTATGTGCATTGTGGAGGGATTTTGTACTTCTTGAGGGGATTTCTGAGTTGAGTGTTAAGGATGTTGAGTGTTTTTCCATTGTAAGTATGTGGGGGTGAATCTTCACTTCTTGTTGAGGTGGGTGGTCGTGGGCTGGCTGCCTGTTTTACAGCAATCTATCTACTGCCCTTCAGACGACTGCAGGAGTGAGATGGTTGTCCACCTTGTGGCAGATTGGGTTTGCGAGGAGGTTTTGGCACAGCATTCCATAGTCCTTGTTACAGTTCATCCTGAGCAGCTGCCTAATCGAGGACTCTCTGAATTTACAGGCTCTCACCAGGGGTGTGCACAGAGACCGACATCTGGTGCTGCTGGAAGATCATCAACTGGGTTGAAAGACATGCTGGTCTGCTCAAAACTTGTTGATCTTCCAGTGCAGTGGGACATGCAGAAGCGAAATGCCAGACTGTAGGAGTACGTGGCGAATGCGAAGGCATTGTGGGACAGGACCACCATCTAATATCCTTCTGCTCCTGTGAATTGAGGGGCTGAGACTGGTGGGGAAAACTTTGTAAACAATGGAAGGGTGTATCACCCCACGGGACCACATTAAGGGCAATGGTGCTTTGTTCAAAGAAAAAAAGGACATGCCTATTTGTAGAAGCAGTAACACTGAATCCAAACAATGAAGAACACAAAAAGCTTTGCCCTGTTTTATTTTTATAATGAATGAGGTTTATTTTTGAAATAAAATTCTTCACCAGTCTGGTATCAAAACTGAAAGTTCACTCTCCCAGTGACAGGCTTGAGCCTTTACTGATCAGCACTGCAGCAGATAATGCCCTGTGTATCCTTTCTCCCCTACCCCATTAATGGCAGGCTGAGTTGAAGGTGCCTTGCTGTGCTTCTGTACCATTTCCTTAGCTCTGCTTCATCTCCCCAGGGTGGGCAGGGTTAGCGGGAGTGTGAAGCATCCCGTGACGCGGGCTTCTTGAAGGGCATTGGGGTCTCCTGGAATCCAATGTTCAGCCCTCCACCAACACCATGAGCCAAGTTTATTGTCATTTGATTGTACAAGTACAACCCGACGAAACAGTATTCTCCGGTCCTCGGTGCATAACACGTGTAGAAACAATACATATGTAGGACAGGCCATCGATTCTCCAGTCACTGACCATTTAGGGATCTTGCTGTGTGTCGATTGGTCCACTGGGTTTCTGATTATACGTTAGCAACCAGGCTTCAAAGTACTGCACTGGCTATAACGCACTTTGGATGGAAAATCTGATGCTGCATGGAAATGCAGGTTCGCTCTTCCTTTGTTTTTCATCAATGCAGGGAAAAAAAAAATCATTTTTGAGTTTTGCATAAAATGGAGTGCTGATGAATGTACTCACCACTTGCCTACATATTAGAGGTAATTTAAAGTGGCCAATTTCCCCCTTTCCCTCCCAAAAGCAGCAGTGGGAGGAAACCAGAGCACCCGGGGCAAACCCACATGGTTACGGAGGAAGGTACAAATTCCACGGAGACAACACCAGAGGTCAGGATTGAAACCAGGTCCCTCGAACTGTGAAACTGCTCTACGCCACTGGGCCAGTCCTTGAAATGGAGTACTGGAGGGTGTCAATGAAACTAACTGATCAGAAACCTCGAGTATCGTTTCACAGACTTTATTGCACATATGTCATGGCGAGCAGGCAGCATCTTCACTGTTTGCTGACTTAGAAATCTACTTCAACAAGCACGAAGATTTCTGTTATGGAAATAAGATTTCTTTTCTTCTTTGGCTTGGCTTCGCGGATGAAGATTTATGGAGGGGTATGTCCACGTCTGCTGCAGGCTTGTTGGTGACTGACAAGTCCGATGCGGGACAGGCAGACACGGTTGCAAGGGAAAATTGGTGGGTTGGGGTTGGGTGTTTCCTCTTTTGTCAGTGAGGTGGGCTCTGCGGTCTTCTTCAAAGGAAGTTGCTGCCCGCCGAACTGTGAGGCGCCAAGATGCGCGGTTGGAGGCGATAGCAGCCCACTGGCGGTGGTCATTGTGGTAGGCACCAAGAGATTTCTTTAAGCAGTCCTTGTACCTCTTCTTTGGTGCACCTCTGTCTCGGTGGCCAGTGGAGAGCTCGCCATAGAACACAATCTTGGGAAGGCGATGGTCCTCCATTCTGGAGACGTGACCCACCCAGCGCAGTTGGGTGTTCAGCAGCGTGGATTCGATGCTTGCGGACTCTGCCAGCTCGAGTACTTTGATGTTGGTGATGAAGTCGCTCCAATGAATGTTGAGGATGGAGCAGAGACAACGCTGGTGGAAGCGTTCTAGGAGCCGTAGGTGATGCCGGTAGAGGACCCATGATTCGGAGCCACATCATGGAATAAACTCGAGAACTGCATCACGACCTTTATTACAATTTTTGTCCCATATATTCATGTGTAATAGGTGATACCATGTAAAAGTCACGCCCTGACCACTACTCTCTCCTCAGCCCCTGTCACCCGCCCATCCAAGCTCCCAACTCCTCAAACGACACAGGTACTTACCACAGTCAAAGGCAGTATGCGTGTAAAAGTCTACCCCCTAAATTTTACCCTAAAAAGTTGGTTCACAAAATTCAACTGTTGCATATATTAGGAGAGGGAAAAAGAGCACAAATTGAAATTGAATTTGGCTTTTTGCTTCCAGTTAATTGAACCCTGAGCTGTTGGAGCAGAAAACCTTTTGAAAGTAATGCTCTTCCCTTGTGTGCACCTGTGAGGTCGTTTCTGCCCACTGCAGGCTTGCAAAAGCCACAGTGCTTTAATGCCATTCTTTTGCCATGAGACAATAGATTTAATGTCACATGGGTTTTCTTTCAAAACGTGCTGTTCTACTGTTGGAAAAACTTCCTCCTGCAACTTTCCACGTAAAGGATTAAGGAGACTTAGGCACCTGATTTGGGGACAATTGGAACCTTTCTTTTTGAATATGTGTGAGTGCATGCATTTAAAAAAAAATCAAACTGCATTTCTTGAGGGATGGTGTTGAAAAGCAGAATGGTTCTGTGACGCTTAAATATAAGCCCATTCAATGAGTTGCACGTGTCTGGTTGCTGTAGTTTGCTAAAGAATATAGAGGCACCTGGGATGTTGAGGAGAATGTTACCTATTGGAATGACTGAACTGAAAGGAGGTCATTTTGATTAGAAATGGGAACCATCTTAGGTATGTCTTCAAGAACATGAAAATGATTTGAAGAGTTCATATTGAGAAGAGCAAAGAATCTCCTGGAGGAGCTTATTGGATCCAGCAGCATCTGTGGGAGTGAAAAACAAATTGTCAATATTTGTGGTCAGAAACCCTTCAGCCTCAACAAAGAACTTCGACCTGAAACTTTGATAATTCCTTCCCCAACCCCCCCCACCCTCCCCCTCACAACATACTGGTCGACTTGCTAAATTCCTCTAGCATCTGTAGTCTCTCATCTCATGGTAGTGAGAAGGCTTTTTCACTACTGATGGAGATCATAATAAATGGTCACAAGTATTTAATTGTCACTAATTTTCCACAAAGAAATTCTGGGCACATTCCGCTCCTCAGAGTGGCAAGAATAAGGTGCTTGCTGCCCCTTAAGTATTTGGGGTGAATCCACTTGATGTATTCAAGGGGAAACCAGAAAACACATGAAGCAGAAGGGAATCAGAGGCGTTGTTTTTCATATTTCATTCATGACATACAAGGAGGCCATTTGACCCATTGAGTTTATGCTAGTTCTCAGAGCAATCCCATCAGTCCCATTCTCCAACTTCTATCTCTCCATTAATTCTCCACCCATTCCCATGAACTCCCCCGCCGCACCCCCCCCCCCCCCCCCCCCAGATTCTAGCACTCATTTATACATGAGGGGCAATTTACAGCCACATCTTTGGAATATGGGAGGAAACTGGAAGGGGGGGGGGGAAGAAATCCACACGGTTACGGGGAGAACCTGCAAACTCCACACAGACAGTGCCAGATATCAAGGTTGAACCTGGATCACTGACCCTGAGAGGCAATGGCTCTACCTGCTGCACCACCATGCCAGCCCAAATATTGATTGAGGGGAGGGAGGGTGAAGAGCACAAACCCCAGGACAAGCTAAGTGGGCTGAGTGGCCTGCTTCTGTGCTGTAAATAATTTGTAATGCAAAGAAAATCCGGACCACGCGAGAATCCAGATTTCTCACACTCTCAGCTTTTGTATACGTGATTCACAGACATATTACCTGAAAATCCAGACTGACCCAATCCCTGAGCAGTCTGGATTTTAGGACTTTTACTGTCGCATGATTATTTTCAAATGTCGGTGTGTGAGCTGGAACCTGCCCATTTGCTGCCAACCAGACCTGCCCATGAAACGCACAAATGCATGAATTTGCCTTCTGTCCAAAGCTTGCACTTGTCACTGCAGAGGTTAAGAGTTTCTCAAGGAAAATACTACAAGTCTAAAATAAAACCTGGAGATGCTGGAGGTACCCCGGTCCCAATCACTGGTGCTATAACAGTGTTGTGCTGACTATGCTCTCCTGACCATCACACTGGGGAGGGAGTATGTAGTTTAGAGGAGAATAATATGCTTTGTTAATTTCCTTGGAATTTTTAAAAAACCATAATAAAATGAAAAGGGCTGCAGATAATTAAAAAAAAACACCCAGGTAATTTGCAAAACAAATGTTACACCTGTCTTTCCCATCAGCAGGGGCCAAATTTAAATTTCTCTGTTTAGAGCCCCCTCTCCGAGGCTGTCATCCCAGCCCCATGATCACATTCTCCTTCAGTGTGAATGACTTGCACCTCCTCAGTGACGTGAGTGTTTTTCTCGATCAGTGATTCTGTGCCAGTCTTGTCAATGTGAACGCTGGGTTGGGTTGCATCTATGTTCCCATGCAGCAGGGCGGTGGGGTAAAAGCACAGAGGAAATCTAGCCTCCACCTTGCTCATTGGTGATAGTGGACCTGTTGTGAATTTTGAAATTTAAATTAATTTTAGAGACACAGCACGATAACAGGCCATTTCGAACCCATGCCACCCAATTGACCTACAACCCCGGTTTCAAACAGTGGGAGTAAACTGGAGCCACGGGGAAAACCCATGAGGTCACAGGGTGAACATGCCAACTCCACGCAGGCAACGCCTGAGGTCAGGATTGAACCCAAGACTCTGGGTCTACCCACTGCCCCACCCTGCTGCTGGAACAGGAGGGGGTACTGCACACTATTGGATGGAAGCACGTGTTCCTGATTTGTGCTGACAACATCTACATTTCTGACCATGGACCTTCCCACTGCTGGGTGAAAACATTGTACCTGGGAGGCCAAGAGAGAGAAGCAAATAATTCTCAGTGATGCCCTGTTTCGATGGTTGTGTTTTTTTTTTCCTTTTGCTGGCAGTGAGGCTTTGACCTTGGTTGGCTACCATTGTGGTTTTGGCCATGAGTGGCACTGGTGAGGCTGGGGAAAGGTTCGAGTTCTGTTGGCATTGGTGGCATTCTGCAATCTTTGGCTGTGGTGACACAGGAAAGAAATGATTGCAACAGCAAATGTTCCCAGGAGTGCACTTCTGTGTAATGGGTTTGTTGTCAGTGGAACTATTGATGTGGGCAGCACCATCTGGTCCGTCACAGTAAGTGTTTTCAGGCAGCTGTGCTGCCTTTGCTAGCAGCAAGGAAAGGGATCTCGCAAAAAAGCCAAAGTCCCTTGGTTAAAATTCCAGTAAACACTGCTCGGAGTGGAAGGAGAAGAGACCTTCTTGGTATTTTTGGCTTGGGTTATATCCTGATCATATTGGAGGTTTGGATCTGGAGCTCGGGTTGCCATTGGATCAAACAGGAGTCTGCGCGACTGCAGAAGTTGTGGGAGGTGAATCCACGGACCCTCAATGTCTCTGAAGGAAACTTCATGTAATATTACATTTTTGTTGCATGAGGGGTATCTTCTTTGGCTTGGCTTCGCGGACGAAGATTTATGGAGGGGTATGTCCATGTCTGCTGCAGGTTCATTGGTGACTGACAAGTCTGATGTGGGACAGGCAGGCACGGTGGCAACGGTTGCAAGGGAAAATTGGTGGGTTGGGGTTGGGTGTTGGGTTTTTCCTCCTTTGTCTTTTGTCAGTGAGGTGGGCTCTGCGGTCTTCTTCAAGGGAGGTTGCTGCCCGCCGAACTGTGAGGCGCCAAGATGCACGGTTGGAGGCGATATCAGCCCACTGGCAGTGGTCAATGTGGCAGACACCAAGAAATTTCTTTAAGCAGTCCTTGTACCTCTTCTTTGGTGCACCTCTGTCTCAGTGGCCAGTGGAGAGCTCGCCATAGAACACGATCTTGGGAAGGCGATGGTCCTCCATTCTGGAGACGTGACCCACCCAGCGCAGTTGGGTCTTCAGCAGCATGGATTCGACGCTTGCGGACTCTGCCAGCTCGAGTACTTCGATGTTGCATGAGGGGTATGGATAAAGTGAATAATTGCTGTCTTTCTCTCAGAATTAGCAGGCTCAGGTTTAAGGTGAGAGGGGAGAGGTTTAAGAGGGACCTGAGGGGCAACTTTTTCACTCAGATGGTGGTCCATATCTGGAACGAGCTTCTGGAGGAAGCTACAGATAGGAAGGGGTCCAAAGTATATGGACCAAAAGCAGGCAAATGGGGCGAGCCTAGAATGTCAACTTGGTCGGCATGGACCAGTTAGGCTGAAGGGCTTGCTCTGTGCTATATAACTCTATGACAAGCCATGGCCAGTTCAGCTCCCTTCTGCCCTTGAAGCAAACCGGCTGACTTTCCCTCTTCTGATGACTATTGTATTTGGAGGAACTAATGGCAGTGATCAATGAGACGTCCTGCCTTGCCCTTGTCAATGGAGGGGATTGCCCAGGCCTGATACCAGGCTGACTCACAATCAGTGTTCCCTTTCACTGATGCTTGCTGGATGCGAATAAGCTGGTATCCGGAAGCTTTGACTGGCCCTGAGTGATCTGTAAATGGCAGTGGGGAGAAGCCTTTGCTATGACGTCAGAAAGATTTGAAAAAAAAACCCAAGTTCAACAGCGTCCTGATTTCTACTCACATTGGAGAGTTCATTGAAGTTTTGAATCTCAAACTCTCTGGAGTGCTCTCTCCGCTTGGTACTGGTTTTATGCCTTCCAATGTGAAAGTGGAAAATGTGAGCTTACAATAGTAAAGCATAATAGTCTGCAGACACTGTGATTGAAGTCAAAACAAATGCTGGAGGAACTCAGCAGGTCAAACAGTGTCCTTTATGTTGCAACAATAAAGATACAGAACCAATGTTTTGGGCTTGATCGATCAAGGTATGGACAAAATGTAGGTAGGCTCCCAAGTTGCCACAGCAGCTGCAAAGATTGGCAGGCAGAGGAGGTAGAAAGCAATGGGTATGGTTGATAGTGGAAACTCAACTCCTCTGCAGCCCGACTTGGAGCTGGGATTGGCTTGGGATCTTGTTCACCTGCACCAACCATGACACTGGCTGGGGCACTGAGCTCTTGAGCCTTGGAACCAGGAGAGTTACCATTTCAGCTTCACAGGTAGAGGGTGCTCACTTGAATTTAAATTAAGACGTACAGCACGGTAACAGGCCCTTTTGACCCACGAGTCAGTGCTGCCCAATTACACCCAATTAACCTACAGCCCCGGTACGTTTGGAACGGTGGGATTAAACCGGAGCCCCCCGGGGAAAACCCACGCAGACCTGGGGAAACATACAAACTCTTTACAAACAGTGCGGGATTCAAATCCCGGTGCCAAATACTGGTGCTATAACAGCGTTGTGCTGAGTATGCTGCCCTGACTATCACACTGGGGAGGGAGCATGTAGTTTAGAGGAGAATAACATGCTTTGTTAATTCCCTTGGAATTTTAAAAAAACCATAATAAAATGAAAAGGGCTGCAGATGATTTAAAAAAAAACACGTAATTTGCACAACAAATGGTACACCTGTCTTTCCCATCAGCAGGGGCCAAATTTAAATTTCTCTGTTAAGAGCCCCCTCTCCAAGACTGTCATCTCAGCCCCATGATCACACTCTCCTTCAGTGTGAACGACTTGCACCTCCTCAGTGACGTGATTGTTTTTCTCGATCAGTGATTCTGTGCCAGTCTTGTCAGTGTGAACACTGGCAGCCAGCTCGAGGAGACTCCACCATATCGCTATCCAAATGCAAACTCGTTGCAGGACCAGTGCCAAGCACAGCTATAGGCAGGAGGCAGCAGAGAGAACTTGTGATACACATCAACATCGCCCTGCTCTCACAGTTCAGAGAAGTACCTTGCAGCATTTTGCTCAATTAAAGATGCAATGTAAATGCTAAGGTGAAATATTGTTTTCTCTCTCTCTCTTTCCCCTCCCCCCCCTCCCCCCCACCTTGCAGAAGCACTGGTGCATTTGCAGCATTCCCAGCTAAAGCAGGTCAATGAGGTGCAGGTGTTGTGAATGGAACAGACATTCAAGGAATGTGCTGGTATTTTGGATTTGAACAATGACCGTCTATATTTCCACTGTATTGTGCAATGAACAAGGCTAACAGGTGCTCTAGCCTGGAATCCTGAATATGAAACCTTTCATGAAGCCTTTCATTGACGTTTCAATGTAAATATAACGTGTTGGACAATATCCACTTGTTTACCGTGGATTTTTTTTTGAAGGCCTGTCTTTATTGAGACATTTACCCCCCCCCCCCAACCCCTGTCCTTCTTTCCTTCCCAGCTCTGCTGCTGCGCTGCCAAGACCTTTAGGCTGTGGCAACGAGGTGTCTCGTTGCTGGGTGTCTACCTGTTGATGCTGGCAACGGCTACCAGGTGAGCATCCAAGGTTTCTGGATGGATTACAGACTTCCTTTGGTCATGAATATATTTTATTAAAAACTTGTCGTGTGGTTCCATCTGGTGAAGGATAAGTCAGGTTTCTCTCAATCCTTTGACATTATGAATTAAAAATAAAATCAACTTTCCATCGTCCTCTCCCACCACTTTTTAATCCCCCTCTGCAGTTTCTCTCTCGTGTACTCAGCATCTTCAATTAGATTGCAGCCAATTCTGGACCAGTCTCAATAATGATGACGATTGTCAAGCTAGTGGTCTGTGGTGTGAATTGCACAGGAAACTATTCTCGCCCTCAGCAACTTTTCAGGAGTTTGCCACGTACCCAGACTAAAGTTGTTTCATCAAAGTATCTTAGCAACACTACCCTGGATGTAGAATACTCTGACAGCAATTTGAGGGGAAGAATTAATGATCCTCATACAACAAAAGTGAAGTAGAAATTTGGAAGTGTTCGAACTATTGTCCATCTGAGATGAATTGTGGTGTCCTAACTGTGAAAATGGTGATAGCAAAACTTGCTGTTTGTTGCAACCACTGAAACCTGCAGCCAATATTGTACCAGTGCCAAAACTAATGCTGTACCTGCATTTCTCTCACACCTTTCATGATCTTTCAAAACACTTTCTAGTCTATGGGGTACTTTAGAAATGTAGCCACTGTTGTAATTCAGCACAACGAGCTTCCAGAAGCAGTTGTGGCCAGGTAATCTGTTTTTAGTGTCATTGGTTGATGGGGGCATGCTGTCAGTCAGGCCAGAGAGAACTTTGATGCTCTTCACAATCATCCTGTGGTCAGAGGTCCAAAAGCTGGATCCAATCACCAATCGTGTTGAAGATGTTTCTCAGTTTGTGTGAGATCAGCCTGGATTATATAGATTTTTACATCGTAGGGGAATTAAGGGATGTGGGGGAAAAGGCAGGTCTGTGGAGATGAGCCTCTCATCAGATCAGCCATGATCACATAGAATGGTGGAGCAGGCTCGATGAGCCAGATGGCTGACTCCTGCTCCTGTTCCTTGTGTCCTTATGATGCACCCTGTCAGATTGAAGATTTTGTTTGGTATGTCTTGGAAGAGTGAGATTTTGGGCTCAGTTCAAGGAGAATAAAATGGGAAGCCCCATCGTCAACTTGCTATCAAAGTTGGATGAGAATCCCATTGTTCTCTGGGCACAAGTGGTGCCTGCACCCAAGGCTTGGCCAATGTGAATTTTAATGGTACAGCTGCAATGAAAGTATGGGCTTTTCATGCGCAATGTAGACAGGAGAGGATCAGCAAAATCAATGAGTCAGTTGCATTATATGATAGTCTTCAATTAAATTGTTCCATGTTCCTCATGGTGGGTACAGGAACACAGCGGTCAAGTTACTGGGCAGCCAACTCATCACAGATCAAAATAGTTGAAATAAATGTTGAATGAAAGCGAGTCACGGTAACTGAAATGACCAAAATATTATTAAAAAACCTTCTGCTTTCGGGGAAGGGTGGTTGCCCTTCTTGCTCAGTCAGGCCTCTCCGTGACTCCAGTCCCACTATTGTGGTCCACTCTTGCTTGTGTCTTAAGTTGAGGAGGAAGTTGAACTGTTGGACTGCTAATTGTCAGTGATGTCTGTATCCATCAGCAAAAATTAAATGCAGGGTAGTGAATTGATGTCTACTGAATAGACAATAGATGGTAGCTATTCGCAATGTCACCGAAGAATCTTGAAAACTGGACCGGAGGGCCTGTGACATCACGGGCACCAGTCTTCACTCGATCGAGGATATCTACATGCAGCAGTGTCTTTTTTTTTAAAAAGCAGCCTCTATCCTCAAAGACCCCCCCACCACCCAAGGCCATGCCCTCTTCACTCTGCTACCATCGGGGAAAAAGGTCCAGGAGCCTGAAGACGAGCACTCAGCGGCACAAGGATAGCTTCTTCCCCTCCGCCATCAGATTCCTGAATGATCAATGAACCAAAGAGACAGCCTTACTTTTCATGCACTACTATGTTTTTTGTTTACTTTGTAAGATGGTTTATATGTATGTTTGCACGGTGACCCTGCTGCAAAACAATGAATTTCGTGACTTATTCATGACAATTAATTCTGATTCTATGGTTTCATGGTACTGAGGAAGATGGGGAGATTTGAAGGTCATAAAACCCCTTCAGCCTGTTCCTGCATCCAATAAGATCATACCTGATCTGAGATCTTTTTAAAATTTATACATTTTAAATTTAGACATACAGCACAGTAACAGGCATTTTCAGCCCACGAGCCTGTGTTGCCCAATTACACCTGCAGCCCCCAGTATGATTTGAAGGATGGGAGGAAACTGGAGCCCCCTGGGGAAAACCCACGCAGACGTGAGGAGAACGTACAAACTCCTGACAGACAGTGTGAGATTTGAACCCTGGTCATTGCGCTGTAACAGCATCGCGCTAACCCTAATGCCCACCTAACTCTATATTTTTCCTCAAATCCATTAAGGCTTTGATTAATTAAAAAAACCTTGCAGATTTATAGTTAGTAATTGACCACGTTATTAATTGTCACTTTCAGCTCGTTCCAAACATCTATCAATTTGAGTGCAGAGGTACCTCCTAACCAGGCCTGAAAGAATTAACTTTAATTTTTGAGATCTGGCCCCAATGTCCCAACCTGTAGAAATAATTTCTCTCCATCCACGTTAAATATCCCCTTAATACAGTGGTTCTCAACCTTTTTCTTTCCACTCACATATCACCTTAAGTAATCCTTAACTAACCACAGAGCACCTATGGTATAAATTGTGATGGGGGATAAAGGTTGCGAACCACAGCCTAATATCTTGAGTTACCTCTTAATCTTCTGAATGCCAAGGAAAATTAAATTCTGTTGAGGACTCGTTCTCAATTCTCATCATTCTCAATTGCCCTAAGATCGAAAAGTCGATTGATCTCAGCCTCGAGTCCACGTAATGACTATCTCTGTGTCTTCCTGTGTTATGTACCTTGGACGATGTTATCTTTGACAGAGGACAGGACTGAACCCACTGAGAGTGAGCCTGCGGTTGTTAGCCTCTCTCCGCCAATGGGGAGAGCTGGAGGCACGCGCTGGGCAGTTTAAAAAGTCCAGCGTGCTGGTTTTGAAGAGGTTAGTCAGTGGACTGGACTGCAGACAGTCGGTCTGACTATGCATGCTCACAGGGCAGCTTCGGCAAGCTACACGCTGAGTTGCTTTGTTCACGGGTGCTAGCACCGCCATCTGGAGCTGTATGTCAGTGTGTTGGCCCAGTAGTTTCAGTGGGAAAAGGAAGACTGAGCTACTTTGTCCACTGGTGCCAGCACAGTTGTCATTACAACAGTTTGGGGAACTCTGATTCTGCGTGCGTGCGTGCGACCGAGTGTGCGTGCCACATTCGAACCTCAAACCAGTCTCGTGTTCCCCTATCAGGGTTGAAAGTCTATAGGGACCACGGTCATTTGGACACCGCTTCAAACTAAAAGGCTGGTGGGCAAGGAAACAAATCTGGAGACCAGATCCGTGAGCTGTTCCTTTTTGACTGACCGACTTGACGTGACTGACGTGGGGGTTTTGTTTTGGGAATTATTGATTTTTGTGGGGGGGGGGGGTTGTTTGAGCTTGGACTTTAATGGTCTGGGTTTTTTTTTCCCCCCACATACGCCGTATAAGCTGTTGTTTATTTAGGGTTGCCATTAAGGCTGGTGTTCGGGTGTTAAGTTTGTTGGATTAATTCTATTATTGTTAGTTTGTTAATAAATTTTGTTTAAAATTAACCCATTTGTTTATGCAACTCTCAATTGCTGCTAGGGAGTGGAACTCCTGAATGAGGGTGATGAATCTTTGACTTTGAGACAATACATTCCTCCTTATCTTTCGTGTTGGACCCTTGATTCTGAGGGTGTTCCCTTCTTTGTGTTTTCCCCACGTTCTGCCTGTCGATACATTTGACTTTGTTGACTTGAAATTTGGTTGCGGTTTGGTGTTTTTTTTGTGTTGCTTTGTCATACTTGGTGGTTCGGTCCATGAGTTGATGATGCGAGGCTCCGTCCTCTTCCACCTGGATTCAAACAAAATTGAATTCATGTGAGCAAGACCCTCCAGCTATTTACCAGCTGATTTACTCGACTTCAGTGGTTCTCAACCTTTTTCTCCCCCCATACCACTAAGTATTCCCGATGCCATAGACGTTCTGTGATGAGTAAGGGATTGGTTAAGATGGTGTGTGAGTGGAAAGAAAAAGGTTGAGAACTACTGCTCTACTTGTTATATTCAAAACCCTGCATCTGATGCATTTCTTGACCTTCACTCTTGATGATTTCTATTATGATCGAGGGCAGAGGAAATGGCTGATGCAAACTTGCCAGGTAATGACTGGATGTCCTGCCAGAGGTGCTGCACTCATGCCCTCCACTGTGGAGTGGACTTAACTACAGCTTAGTGGGTGCAGATGGTCCTGATGTGGATAATTGCAATAACATGGCATATGGTTTAGATTGTATAAGATGAGATCTAACAATGAAGATGGGTTCTAGATAAAATGCTGTTCACCCATTAAATTTACTCATGAAACTCACAAATTAAGTCAAGTTCTGTCAATTCATCAGACTTTACAAGTACAACCCGACAAAACAGCATTCTCCAGACCTCAGGGCAAAACACACAGACACACATCCAGACATAACACACATCCAAACAATACACATGTAGAATAAGTATTCATGTAAATAAATATTGTTTCATGAATACGAGAGGGTTAGTGTGAGCAGTTCCTTTGGTCGCTCAGCATTCTCACTGCCCGTGGGAAGAAGCTGTTCCTCAGCTGTGTGCAGGGTGGAAGCGGTCTTCGATGACTTTGCGAGCTCACTTCAGACGACGGCCCCAGTGGATCATGTTGATGGGGGGCTGGGGGGGGGGGGTGCGGGGGGAGACTTCCAGTGATTCTCTCTGCCACCCTTGTGGTCCTGTGAATTGACCTCTGATCCATTTCTCTGCTGCAGCCGTTCCACACTGTGATGCAGTTGGCCAGGACGCTCTTGATCGAGCTCCTGTAGAAGGTTGACATTATGGTGGCTGGTAGCCTTGCCCACTTGAATCTTCTCAGGAAGTGCAATTGATGTTATACCTTCCTTATAAGTGAGGAGATGTTGAGTCTCCACGATAGGTCATTAGTTAATGAACCCCAAGGATCTTGGTGCTCTTCACTCTCTACTACAGAGTTGTTGATGTGCAGTGGAGAGAGGTCGTTCCTGGTCCTCAAATCCATGATCATCTCCTTCGTCTTGTCCACGTTGAGACTCGGGTCGTTATACTCTCACCATATCACGAGATTTTCCACCTCTTCTCAGTAGTGTGTCTCATCGTTGTTGCTGACGAGGCCGACGACTGGTGTCATCTGCAAACTTTATGGCAGTGTTGGAGCTGGATCTGGTCATGCAGTCGTGGGTTAGTGGCGTGAATAGGAGTGGTGCGCCAATGCTTACCACTTGTGTTCTGTCTTGTATATTTTAACTTAAATGGAGGCAATATGGCCCACTGTTTCCAGCCAGAAGAATTCCATTGGTCCCATTCCTCCTTCCTTTTTCCCTGCAACCAATTATCACATGCCCATCAGTTCCTTCTGCTACACTAAGGGATAATTTGCAGTCTCCAAATAAACACACAAACATAGCTTTTGGGATGTGGGAGGAAACTATGGAGCATGTGGGGAAACTCATCCAATCATATGGAGAACATGCAAACTGCACAGACAGGGTCAGAGGTCAGGATTGAACCCAGGCCACTGTGAGGCAGTATGCAAATGCTGTGATCCCCTTCTGCCTCAACAGGCCTCATAACTGACATGTGACCTTGCTCCCTTCTCTACTTGTTCCTCCAATCCCTTTGTACCTTTTGTTCACAAAAATCTTATCAGCATCAAACTTATGGGCCCAGCATTAAATGCAATTTGCAGAAAAGTATTTTGCATTTCCACTGCTGTTTGCATGTAGAAGCATCTTTCCAACTCTTGAGAGTTCCAGTCATAATATTTAGACCCTTCTTGACCCCCTAAACAGTGGTAATCGTTTTTCTCCACCGTGTTTAACATAGTGGGCTACACCATGTGGAGCTTTGGGCCACACACACAGAATAATACTCAGGCAATTAAGAGGGCACAGCACAGGTTCCTTAGTGTGCCACCTGATACCAGGAAATACAAATGGAACAAAAGCCTGTGCAAAATTGGAATCCGAACACGAGATTACAGGATGATTTGACAGAGATGTTCAAAGCTACAAAGGAATGTTGTGAGCCAGACTGGGTCTAACATGGGAGGATTAAGATGAATTGGAAGTGATTTGGGATGGAGAGTATGGGAAACATGTTCATGCAACACCATGAGGCACCACCTGAGTTACCGATCGAAGTAACAGCAATGTTCAAGAGTGGGTAAGGCAAGAGGTTGAAGGGATGGGAAAAAAGAATGGAAATGGAGCAGACACATGGGACTTGAAGACAGCTCTTGTGCAGAATCAACATTGACATAAGTTTTTTTGGGCAGAGCAGCAGCTTTCAGTAGAGCAATACAGGCCCTTCATGTTGTGCCAACCCATATATTCTTTAAAAAAAGGTACTAAACCCTCCCAACCCCATAACCCTTTATTTTTCTTCCATCCATATACCTAAGTCTCTTAAATGCCCCCAATGTTCCAGCCTCCACTACCATCCCCAGCAACACATTCCAGGCTTAAGGTGGCTGCATTCTTGGTGCCCTTGACCTCACCTGATGAAAAATCTGCTCCTGGCTGGAGATCAAAGATCTCTGATGGAAAGCTTGCATGACATTTGCTGGGAGGAGGATAGGATTTGGCTGTGATTTCCTCTGAAGAGGAATTGATTGCAGGAAAAGCGAGAGGCCACAGCTGGACATGGATAAGAGGGCAGGAGAGGAAAGGTGAGAATTGATCAGGGCAGGGGGGTGGGTCTGTGAATGCAGAACTGGGGGAAAGGAGACAGAGATACAAGGGCTGGTGACCTGGAGACATGGGGATAGGGAAGGGGAGAGAGAGAGGGGTGGGGCTAACAGAAACTGGAGAAGTCGATGTCAATGCCATCTGGTTGGAGGGTGCCCAGACGGAATATGAGGCATTTTTCCTTCACTTTGCAGCTCGTCTCCATTTGGCAGTGCACGAGACCATGGACAGTCATGTCAGCATGGGAATGGAGCGGGGAATTGAAATGGGTCCTCTGATTTGTGGATTTAATGATATTGTAATGCCTAAAGAAAGCTCTTGGTGCCTGCCACATTGACTACCGCCAGTGGGCTGATCTCGCCTCCAACCGTGCATCTTGGCGCCTCACAGTTCGGTGGGCAGCAACCTCCTTTGAAGAAGACCGCAGAGCCCACCTCACTGACAAAAGACAAAGGAGGAAAAACCCAACACCCAACCCCAACCAACTAATTTTTCCTTGCAACCGCTGCAACCGTGTCTGCCTGTCCCACATCGGACTTGTCAGCCACCAACGAGCCTGCAGCTGACGTGGACTTTACCCCTCCATAAATCTTCGTCCGCGAAGCCAAGCCAAAGAATGGGATGAATATTGACTGGAATACTGGGGAGAGAAAACAGTTTGATTTCAAATTTAATAACCATGCACATTGGCTGCTGAAGAGATGGGGAATTACTTGGTGCTGGTGCCTTTGAATGCTTCCCAATGGCTGGTTAGTTGGACTGAATCACCCTTGATGTTGAGGACTAATTGTGGCTGGAGGGAGAACTCAAGATCAGGGCAAGGGAAGAAGTGCCTTGGGAAAAAACAGAATGCTTGGAGGTTGGCAGACAGTGGACGATATGTTGGGACAAGTAAAGGCTTATTTAAAATTGGAAGGAGTATCTTGTACTTAATCACGCAATGTAAATTGCACTTTCTTGTAGAGTATCGACTAGTAAGAGAGAGGGAGAGCTCAGACTTGATTGGCTTAGAATATCATCTTGGCTCAGTCCTTAGTGCTCTGGCTCGGGCATGGTTTGGAATCAGGGCGGTGTGTGTCATTTCACAAAATGTGAGCATGGGCCAGTGCTCCCTTCAGAAGAGTGTCCATACACTGATTTGGAAGTGAGGTATGGCCCTGCTAAGGTGGGAACTTGACACATGTTCCCAAGCATTGGCTAATGTTTGTTCCTTCTCAGCCATCAAGGACAACTTCCCTGCTTAATTGCCTTGCTGCCTTTTGTAGGTTTCTACTGGTGCAGATCAATTTGTCTTCATCTAGATCACAGTCACTGACTGCAGAGATTTATTCAATGCTTGCTGAGTCATTCCAATGTTCAATTGGATATCATATAGAACTATAAAACATAGGAAGCTATTCAGCCCTTCATCTCTTGATTGATACATTTATTTGTAGTTCTTTTTGGGATGTACCCAGAACATTGTTTATTATGGGCGGCACGGTTAGCGCAACGCTGTTGCAACACCAGCGATCGGGACCAGGGTTTGAATCCCATGCTGTCTGTAAAGAGTTTGTGTGTTTTCCCCGGGGGCTCCGGTTTCCTCCCACCTTCCAGAACGTACCAGGATTGTAGGTCAGTTGGGTATAATTGGGGGGCACGGGCTTGTGGGCCGAAAGGGCCTGTTACCGTGCTGTGTGTATAAAATTAAAATTTAAAATAAATTTTAAATATTTATTAAATGACGAGAAACTGGGGGACATTCACATAGAAAGGACTATTTTGCAAAGAAAAGGAATACAGAGAGAATAGCTCATTAAAATGATTCCTGAGATTGGGGAAGTTGGTTTATGAGATGCCCATGAAAATAGCTTGACTGTGGGTGTCACCACTACAAAATGCCAAACTGGCTATTTCTTCCCCTCAATCTAATCTACCCAATCTCTCATTTTGAAACCATGGAAGCACAGCAAATGAGCAGATTGGAAAGGGAGACTGTGGATAGCCTTCAGGAGAAGGGAAGAAATAAGCTGTTGATGCACATCTGTAGCCAGTGAAAAGTAGCCATGTGTTCAGCCAAATGCAGGTGTGTCTCTGGGTAAGATGGAGGCCAGCGAGGAGCAGTGAGAAGCTGTAAAGCAGTGGTTCGCCACCTTTTTTTCCACTCACAGACCACTTTAAGTAATCCCTATGCCATCGGTGCTCTGTGATTAGTAAGGGATTACTTAAGGTGGTGTGTGGGTGGGAAGGGAAGGTTGAGAATCACTGCTCTAGACTCACTTGTTACTGATCTATTTTGCTTGAGAAAAATTGTCAGTGGCCCAGTTCCTTTGGAGTTCTGAAACCGTGCACATAACGAGTCAATGAGGGACGATTAAAACAGTGGTTTTCAAACATTTCCTTTCCACTCACATCCCACTTTAAGCAATCCCTTACTAATCACAGAGCACCTATGACATAGGTGGGATGTGAGTGGAAAGAAAAGGGTTGAGAACCACTGCTGTAAAGGGTCAATGGTCTGCACTTCAGCAGGAACTGGTAGAGAGACCTCTGCAGAAGAGAAGAACCTTGGTTGGCATTATTCCCAGAAGTGATGTACTCTGTCAGGAGTTCCATTCCACAACAGGAATGCAGCAGTGAGGCCTTGTACTGCTGGAAACATGTTGCTGCTTTGCTGGTACTTGAAGTCTGTCATAAATAAAGATCAGATTGATTTTTAAACTATGCACATTTGGTTGTACCTAACCCGACAGGCCTGAACTCAGCTTGTACTTCGAACCACGGCTTATTGAATTTTGATGGATGCCTCCTTCTTCGAGTGAATTTAGAGAGAGCGTGGGAGATGGGGGCAGAGGTGCAAGTTTTCCTCGATAGAAAAGCATGAGAAGGATAGAGACGGGTGCAAGTTGGCCATTGAGCCCTTCGATCCTGCTCCATCATTCACCAAGATCTTCCAGCTCCTTCTCCTTTGATGTCCTGGTATCCCCTCGATACTTGGCAGAGCATTGATAAATGGTTCCAGCTCAGGGCTCTGAAAATGTCGAGTATTCCAGCTACAGGTGCTTCCTTGTTCCTTAAAAGTTCTCCCCACATCATCCCAGATGTCCACATGCCAGTATAGACTGATGAGAGGCCTGCAAATTTACTGATCCAAGTACGTGCCTGCATCATTTCTGGAAGTCCCTAGTGAATCCTGCTTCCACCAATGATGCATTGGAGCAACCTTGCACATTTGAAGCAAAAGTTTTCCTCATTTCCCCTCTGGTCCTTCTCTTTCAAAGAGAAACAAGAAAGTCTGCAGACACCGTGGTTGAAGTAAAAACACAATGCTGGAGAAACTCAGCAGGTCAAACTGTGTCCTTTATGTAGCCATGATCTGCTCCACTTAACTGTCTTCACAGTTTTGAACTGCTCTCTCGAACTGCTGATTGGTGGACAAATAGGACAGTCAGCTCTGGTTTTGGTAAATGCCCAGAATGCAAATATTTCTATTACGTGAATGCAACCTGAAAAATGTAGAATCATTTCCTCTCTCTGCTTATCGCGTGCGTTCCTGTTGATGAAGGAGGAGATTCTAGCTCCTGGAAAGTGAGACAAACCACATCAATCACTCAGAAGTTCTGGCTTTCTAAACGATGGCATAGAAGACATGTGTAAAACACGAAAGTCTGCAGAGACCCTGGTTAAAGTAAAAATACGACGCTGGAGAAACTCAGCAGGTCAAACCGTGTCCTTTATATAACAAAGGTAAAGATACATAAACCAACGTTTTGGACTCGAGCCCTTCATCAAGGTGTGGACAAAATGTTGGCAGGCGCCCAAACAAAAACAACATTTTATTCAGACACCTGCCGACATTTTGCTCATACCTTGATGAAGGGCTCAAGCCCGAAACATTGGTTACGTATCTTTATCTTTGCTACATAAAGGACAGTGTTTGACCTGCTGACTTTCTCCAGCAGTGTGTTTTTACATGGAAGGTGTGTGTGGCTGCTTGCAATTGCTGATGCAAATGAATGTACTGGATGTGTGTTTGTATTAACAAACCATTTGTGATATTTTCTAAAGGAATTGACTTGCTCCTCAACCATGTTTTTTTGGTTTCTCCAAAATACTTCAATGAATGGGTGTCAAATACTTACAATAATGTAAGAGTGCATTCCTCATAGCCAAGTGTGGTGGGTTTGCCAGTTGACTGGCTTTGCTTGGTCTGCACTGGGTTTGTTGAGTAGGAAGCCAATTTCATTCAGTTGCCTCAAAAAGTTGTTTGAGCTGTTGGGGACTCTTTCCTGACTTCCTGTGTTGCCTTCTCCCCAACCTAGAGCCGAGCAGGGACCTGGGAACACCGTCAAGTCAAACCCTTCCAAGCGGCACCGCGACCGGCTCAATATGGAGTTTGACAACCTATTAAGTCTGCTTCCAACCACCGAGGATGTAGCTAGGAGGTTGGACAAGCTGTCCGTGCTGCGTCTCAGTGTCAGCTGCCTCCGACTTAAAAGGTTCTTTGAAGGTAAGGGCTACAGACTTATGACATCTAAATATATGAGATTCTTTTAATTGTCACGTCATAATAGATTAAAAATGTAATGTACATGATATACTTTAACTTCTGCCTGCCGTAAGGCAAACAGTCCCCATCAGAGTTCCCCAGTGCCCTTACAGTACGAGAGAAAGAGAAGCAATGGAGAGACCCTTCAGAGTCACCGAGCGTCCATGGATTCATCTATACTTCTGCAGCCACACAGATTCCTGTTCGATCCATGAGCCGCCCGAGTTCCAGTTCCAAACCTCCAATATGATCAGCAAGCCTTCAGCGCCCGAGGCCCTTCGGGAGCCCTTCTTGCTCTCAGTACCCTCTTGAATCCTGGCTTCGATACCTGGTTCTCACGAGCCAGTCTCCAGCAGCCTGTGCCCGATTGCAAGTTGCCAACGGCCTATGTGACCCTGCTGTGATCACCATCCTGTAGCGTTGTCTCCTCTGCTCCTCAGCAAGGGGTGTTTCTGGTGCCTTGTGCCAGCCTGCTGCTTCCCCGAAGTCTTGAATGTACTGTGAGCTGACGTCTGAAATCTTCAACTGCCCTTTTCAGAGTCAGAAAATTTATTGAATAGAAGGAGGTCTTTGAGCCCATTGTACCTGTCCCAGTCAAACAAGAGCTGCCTAGCCCAATCACTTGGGCTCTTGGTGCTCTTAGCCAACACACCATGTATTGTTTAAGAATGTGAGGGTCTCCACCTCTCACACCCTTTTCATGTTGTGAGTTCCAGACCCCACTACTGTCTGAGTGCAGGGTAAATTGCTCTTACAATAACCAAATTGAAGCCTCTGGTTTCTGAGCCCTCTGCTTCAGGAAAAATCAGTTCTTCTTTGTCTATTGATCCCCCTCATAATTTTTCTACCCCCTCGGTACAGCTGTGGAGTATCAGCATGCGTTTTGCAAGTAAGGCTCCAGAGCTGATTGAAGGGCAAGGGTGCAACCTCACTGTCGTTGCAGATGTTGATTGACACGTGAAAGCATGCAAATAATTATTGAAGATGTAAACTCCATGCTAAATTGTAAAGACCAGGGTTGTACCTTCAGGAATGACAGATTTCATGGATTACCCTGAGGAACAGTTAATCAGAGAGAGTATTTAGCCTGACCTAGGAAGCAACCTGGTCAGAGGTTAGAATACCTATGCACTACAAATAAATGGTAACACGACCAATAACAGGTAATTCTGCCTGGCCCACAGGAAGAAGAATGTCATGCATGTCCCCTAACAATAAATCTGAAATCGAAATACTCTGACATAATGGTTAATATAGAGCAAAAGTGAACAATAAAGAAATGCCTTTCTGTTTTATTAAAAAAAAAGTGCAGAATTCCCCTCAAAAAAGAAAGTGGATTCTATCATCTTTCCCTGAATTCAAGCAGCCTTCAGGGAGGCTTCCAAACTTTTGTTCCATTGCAGCCATGAAAATCTAGCCAAGAGGGAACTGCACAGTGAGTGGCAGTCAGCTCTTTAAATATAGAAGAGCTGTTGTCTACAGCACTCGTATACAGAGGTGATGATCCCAAGGTTACCCAATTGGGCTCTTTTTTTTCATCTCTCCCTCCCTTCAGTTTTATCCACTTTTTAAAAAAAAACTACTGTCCCTGAAAGTGTTAATCTGACAGGTTACCTGTTGCTTTGTGAGTTGGTGAGTAAAGTGTGTGGTGTGTAAAGAGGAAGGAGTTGTCACGAGATATTGATTTGAGTCAGGCTTTTCGATTCTCAGACTGAGATTTCTTTGTGCAAGGGTGAGATTAGGAGCAGAGATAAGCAAGTCTCAAAATCTCTGAAGATTGACTTCCTTTCTTTAGGTAAAGGCTAAAGTTGCATTTCAGGGCAAGGGCCAAGTTCATCGGCCGATGCCTTACACTGGGAGAATTTGATAACAACACACTGGCCGTTTAGACTGTCAGTGTCTCTGGCCCTCTGGCTCCATGTGGATATCTCTCCCAGCTGCTGTTGTCTGTGTCCCGTCCTTGACTCTGCCTTCCCTCCAAATGGAATTTTTTAAATTAAATTTTATTTCCAGCACAGTGGAAGCCTATTCCGCTCATTTAAACTTGTGCCACTTAATTATCCCCAATTAACCTTCAACTTTTAAGGGCAGCACTGTTAGCATGGGGCTTAGCAAAATGCTGTTACAGCGCCAGCAATAGGGGGCTCGAATCCTACACTGTAAGCAGTTTGTACATTCTTCCAATATCTGTGTGGGTTTTCTCCAGGGGCTCCAGTTTCCTCCCACCATTCAAAACATACCAGGGGTTGTAGGTCAATTGGGTGACACAGGCCTGTGGGCCGAAATGGACTGTTACCGTGCTCCATGTCTAAATTTATAATACATTTTTGGACAGTGGGAGGAAACCAGAGCCCTGGGAAGAAAAACCCATGCATACGTGGGGAGAGCGTACAAACTCCTTTCAGACAGCGCAGGATTCGAACACTGGCCCTGATCACTGGCGCTGTGATAGTGTTGAGCTAACCGCCTCACCAACTGTGCTGCCCCATTACTTTCTCTTATTTTTGCTTGGACTTTGCATGCTCCTGGTGATTCCAATCAACAGGTCCACTTCGAACTGTCCTAGTGTAGACTGGGATCTATAATCATCCTTTCAACCCTCTTCTTAGACTTCCTTTTTACAAAGCTGGACCTCACCAGCAGAAGAGGAAACTGTACAGCCTTTGTCTCCAATGTAAAACCAAGATCACCTTATCCTGAGTACTTGAATTCCAGGGTACAAGCAATGCTTCTGCAGGAGTACACTCAGAGGCTGAGTTGTTAATTCAGGGGTTAGTGCAACATGGTTCCAGCGACTGGAACTACTGTTCAAATTTGGCGCTGTCTATAAGGAGTTAATACGCTCTCCTCATGTCTGTGTATGTTTCCTCCCATCGTTCAAAAATGTACTGGGTTGTTGGTCAATTGGGTGTGCTTGGGCAGCACGAACGTGGGGCAATGGAGTCTGTAACAGTGCTGCATGTCTAAATTTAAAAAAAATTAAACAATTGTGGACTTGTTCTCCAAAGTGTCCATGAGAATTGGCCTTGGAACTCCAAACTAGGGGGCTTAATAGCCTACCCCAGCTATAGACTGTCCCTGAGAACAAAAGTGGCTCTATGTGTGACCGAGAATGTGTGCATGTCTGTGTGTAGTCTTTGTGTATGTGTGTGTGTATGCATTAATGTGTAGTCTGCATTTGAATAGGGTCCGTCTGTAATCTGTGGGTGTATGGAATTTGTGTGAGTGTGCGGGTGTCTGTGTAGTCTTTGTGTTTGTAAGAGGTCTGTGTGTTCCTGTGAAGTCTGTACGTCAAGAGTCTCTGTGTAGTAGAATTGGATCACCATCAACTGTGTATTTTTTTTTTCCTGGGATTCATGCTGATTTTACTGATCATTCGATGACAAATTGTAAATATTTTTCATCTGCTCGCTGTCTCATCGCTTTCAGCCGGTATTGTTTAGTCAGGCCTTTCGTGCCGAAGTCGAGCCTGGATGACAGCCAGTGATTGTTGATGGCAGATTGAGGAATGTAGGGGCCAATTTGTTTGTGGTGATAGAGTTCATCTGAGTTATCTTGTGATAGATGATCTGCCGTATTGTACCTTTTCCCTGTTTGTTTCAGCTAGTTTTGTTTCTACATTCTTGAGTTACCCCATGCATTCTGCCAATGGAACTTATTGATGAGCAATCCTGATCAGGAACTCTGCCTGAGTCAATTAATTTTTCTCCTTCCCCCCACCCCCCCCTATTTTTTTTTCTTCTTTGGCTTGGCTTCGCGGACGAAGATTTATGGAGGGGTATGTCCATGTCTGCTGCAGGCTCGTTGGTGACTGACAAGTCCGATGCGGAACAGGCAGGCATGGTTGCAGCAGTTGCAAGGGAAAATTGGTTGGTTGGGTGTTGGGTTTTTCCTCCTTTGTCTTTTGTCAGTGAGGTGGGCTCTGTGGTCTTATTCAAAGGAGGTTGCTGCCCGCCGAACTGTGAGGCGCCAAGATGCACGGTTGGAGGCGAGATCAGCCCACTGGCAATGGTCAACGGGGCAGGCATCAAGAGATTTCTTTAAGCAGTCCTTGTACCTCTTCTTTGGTGCACCTCTGTCTCGGTGGCCAGTGGAGAGCTTGCCATAGAACACGATCTTGGGAAGGCGATGGTCCTTCATCCTGGAGACGTGACCCACCCAGCGCAGTTGGGTGTTCAGCAGCATGGATTCGATGCTTGCGGACTCTGCCAGCTCGAGTACTTCGATGTTGGTGATGAAGTCATTCCAATGAATGTTGAGGATGCAGCGGAGACAGCGCTGATGGAAGAGTTCTAGGAGCCGTAGGTGATGCCGGTAGAGGACCAATGATTCGGAGCCGAACAGGAGCGTGGGTATGACAACGGCTCTGTATACGCTGATCTTTGTGTGTTTCTTCAGGTGGTTGTTTTTCCAGACTCTGTGTAGTCTTCCAAAGGTGCTATTTGCCTTGGCGAGTCTGTTGTCTATCTCTTTGTCGATCCTTGCATCAGATGAAATGGTACAGCCGAGGTAGGTAAGCTGGTTGACCGTTTTGAGTTCTGTGTGCCCGATGGAGATGTGGGGGGGCTGGTAGTCATGGTGGGGAGCTGGCTGATGGAGGACCTCAGTTTTCTTCAGGCTGACTTCCAGGCTAAACATTTTGGCAGTTTCCGCAAAACAGGACGTCATGCGCTGGAGAGCTGGCTCTGAACGGGCAACTAAAGCGGCATCGTCTGCAAAGAGTAGTTTACGGACAAGTTGCTCTTGTGTCTTTGTGTGACCTTGCAGGCGCCTCAGATTGAAGAGACTGCCATCCGTGCGGTACCAGATGTAAACAGCGACTTCATTGTTGAGGTCTTTCATGGCTTATTTCAGCATCATGCTGAAGAAGATAGTAAAGAGGGTTGGTGCGAGGACGCAGCCTTGCTTCACGCCGTTGTCAATGGAGAAGGGTTCGGAGAGCTCATTGCTGTATCTGATCCGACCTTGTTGGTTTTCGTGCAGTTGGATAACCATGTTGAGGAACTTGGGTGGTGGACTAGCCTCGCCAAACGAACCCAGCTCAGCGCGGACATTGGCGACTTCAGGGGTTTTTATGAGACACTAAAGGCTGTGTACGGCCCCTCACCCCAAGTCCAAAGCCCGCTGCGCAGCTCAGACAGCAAAGTCCTCCTCAGCGACAAGATCTCCATCCTCAACCGATGGTCAGAACACTTCCAATCTCTTTTCAGTGCCAACCGCTCAGTCCAAGAATCCACCCTGCTCCAGCTCCCTCAACAACCCTTGAGTCTAGAGCTGGATGAGGTCCTTACCCGGGGAGAGACATATAAGGCAATTTGAACAACTGAAAAATGGCATAGCAGCAGGTATGGATGGAATACCCCCAGAGGTCTGGAAGGCTGGCGGCAAAGCTCTGCATACCAAACTGCATGAGTTTTTCATGCTCTGCTGGGACCAAGGAAAGCTGCCTCAGGACCTTCGTGATGCCATCATCATCACCCTGCACAAAAACAAAGGCGAGAAATCAGACTGCTCAAACTACAGGGGAATCACACTGCTCTCCATTGCAGGCAAAATCTTCGCTAGGATTCTCCTAAATAGACTAATACCTAGTGTCGCCGAAAATATCCTCCCAGAATCACAGTGTGGCTTTCGCGCAAACAGAGGAACTACTGACATGGTCTTTGCCCTCAGACAGCTCCAAGAAAAGTGCAGAGAACAAAACAAAGGACTCTACATCACCTTTGTTGACCTCACCAAAGCCTTCGACACCGTGAGTAGGAAAGGGCTTTGGCAAATACTAGAGCGCCCCCCCCTCTAAATTTAGTTATAATGACAGAGATTCCCTCCCTTTTGCCAATGCTAATGTAGCTCATGTCAAACCTGTCCCCCTCCATCACCACCACCCTCTATCTGGCAGAACTTGTTCTCACCCTTAATAACTTCTCCTTCAATCATCCCACTTTCCCCAAATCAAAGGAATAGCCATGGGTACCCGTATGGGCCCCATCTATCCCTACTTGTTTGTGGGCTTTTTGAGGCAATCTTTACTGCAAGGCTACACAGGCAAGGCCCTCAACTCTTCCTCCACTACATTGTCAACTATAACGGTGCTGCCTCATGCACGTGATATCTCATCAACATTATCTACTTTTCTGCTAATTTTAACCCTGACTTCAAATTCACCTGGTCTATCTTCGGCAACACTCTCTCCTTTCTTGATCTCTCTGTCTCCATCTTGGGAGACAAACTTTCTATGGATATTTTTTTTCCAAATCCACCAACTCCCATAACTACCTTGACTACAATTCTTCTCGTCCAGTCCCCTGCAAGAAATGTATTCCTTTCTCTCAATTCCTCTGTCTTATCTGTTCCAAAGATGATGTCTTTCAATCCAGATCATCCAAAATGTCGTCCTGGAACATGGCTTTCCCTCCACCACCACCATTAACTCAGTCCTCACCCACATCTTCTCCATTTCCCGCTCACTGCCCTGGCCCCTTCTGCCCCCACACGCAACAAAAACACGATTTCCCCGGTCCTCACCTACCACCCCACCAGCCTCCACACCCAACCCATTATCCTCCATAATTTCTGTCACCTGCAACGTGATCCCATCACCAGACACACCTTCTCCCTCCCTTTTTTGCCTTCCGTCTTTGTAACTCCCTCATCCACTTATCCCTTCCCAATAATTTTGCTCACCCAGGCACTTCCCCTGCAGCCATAGGAAGTGCCAGACGTCCCCACCCCTCCTCCCTCACTTCTATTCGGGGCCTCAAACAGTCCTCCCAAGTAAGCAACACTTCACTTGTGTATCTGTGGGAGCGATCCATGGCACCCGTTGTGGCCTCCTGTTCGTTGGACGCAGACTGGGAGATCGCTTCGCTAAGGGCCTTTGCTCTGTCCACAGTGACCGGGATCTTCCAGTGGCCAACCATTTCCATTCTGCACCCCACTCCCACGCTGATGTGTCTGTCCATGGCCTCATGTACTGTTAAACCAAACCCACTTGTAAATTGGAGAAACAACACTTTATTTTCCACCTGGGCCCTCTCCAACTGGATGGCATTAACATCAACTTTTCCGGTTCCTGCTGGCCTACTCCCCCTCCCTTCCCCCTCCCTTCCCCATCCCTCTGTCTCCTTTCCTCCAGCCCTCCACCCCCTTCCCTCTCCATTCACAGAGCCATCCCCCCCTCCCCCGTTTGCTGGTGGGCCCTCCCTCCCTTCTCCACCTATTATCTCCTGCCCGTGGGACTGTGGTCCTCCCCCTGCCCCTACCATTTTGTCCAAGCCCCTGCCTACATTTTGCTCATACCTTGATGTAGGGCTCAAGCCCGAAAAACGTTGGTTGTGTCTCTTTATTGTTGCTGTATAAAGGACACCATTTGACCTGCTGAAAACCAACAAGGTCGGGTCAGATACAGCAATGAGCTCTCTGATCCCTTCTCCATTAACAATGGCGTGAAGCAAGGCTGTGTTCTCGCACCAACCCTCTTTTCAATCTTCTTCAGCATGATGCTGAACCAAGCCATGAAAGACCCCAACAATGAAGACGCTGTTTACATCCGGTACCGCACGGATGGCAGTCTCTTCAATTTGAGGCGCCTGCAAGCTCACACCAAGACACAAGAGAAACTTGTCCGTGAACTACTCTTTGCAGATGATGCCACTTTAGTTGCCCATTCAGAGCCAGCTCTTCAGCGCTTGACGTCCTGCTTTGCGGAAACTGCCAAAATGTTTGGCCTGGAAGTCAGCCTGAAGAAAACTGAGGTCCTCCATCAGCCAGCTCCCCACCATGACTACCAGCCCCCCCACATCTCCATCGGGCACACAAAACTCAAAACGGTCAACCAGTTTACCTATCTCGGCTGCACCAGTTCATCAGATGCAAGGATCGACAATGAGATAGACAACAGACTCGCCAAGGCAAATAGCGCCTTTGGAAGACTACACAAAAGAGTCTGGAAAAACAACCAACTGAAAAACCTCACAAAGATAAGCGTATACAGAGCCGTTGTCATACCCACACTCCTGTTCGGCTCTGAATCATGGGTCCTCTACCGGCATCACCTACGGCTCCTAGAACGCTTCCACCAGCGTTGTCTCCGCTCCATCCTCAACATCCATTGGAGCGCTTTCATCCCTAACGTCGAAGTACTCGAGATGGCAGAGGTCGACAGCATCGAGTCCACGCTGCTGAAGATCCAGCTGCGCTGGGTGGGTCACGTATCCAGAATGGAGGACCATCGCTTTCCCAAGATCGTGTTATATGGCGAGCTCTCCACTGGCCACCGTGACAGAGGCACCTCTTGGTGCCTGCCACATTGACCACCGCCAGTGGGCTGATATCGCCTCAAACCGTGCATCTTGGCGCCTCACAGTTCGGCGGGCAGCAACCTCCTTTGGAGAAGACCGCAGAGCCCACCTCACTGACAAAAGGCAAAGGAGGAAAAACCCAACACCCAACCCCAACCAACCAATTTTCCCCTGCAGCCGCTGCAACCGTGCCTGCCTGTCCCGCATCGGACTTGTCAGCCACAAACGAGCCTGCAGCTGACGTGGACTTTTACCCCCTCCATAAATCTTCGTCCGCGAAGCCAAGCTAAAGAAGATAAAGGACACCATTTGACCTGCTGAATTTCTCCAGCATTGTGTTTTTACTTCAATCACAGTGTCTGCAGACTTTTATGTTTTACTCTTGGCTGTTACTAATTTGGCAGTGCTGTTACTCCCTGAGACAGCAGAGGGTTTTTCTTGATATTTTTCTCCCCCCTTCAAGCTTTGCCCACCAAAGTAAAGAACGAGTTAACTCCACTTCCAATTGTGAGCTCCTCTCCTCCTCTTTGATGCAGTTTAAGTCTGAGTGATTAGTCTCAAACAGATCAAGCATGCACTCTCAAACTCTGGTCAATCGATCTTCCTGGTCTTGATCACTCCACTGCTGGTGACCCTATTTTCAGCTTCTGAGGCACCAAACATTGGAATTCCCACCCTAAGCCTCTTTGCCTCTCCTTGTATTAAAATGCAGCTTAAAAGCAATCTCTGATTTTACAATAGAAATGGAGATTATTATGAAAGAACAAGTTTTTTTCTTCTCTCCTTTTCATTCCCATCTGGCACTCCCTAATTTTCCCATCCTTGCCTGAAGGTCATGTCTTCCTCCTGGCTTGTGCTTGCAAAGGTATCGGGGACTTGCTGGTACCTCACTGAGAGTTTTGTGGGAACTCCAGTGGGCTTGCCGTGAGCTATTGAGCTGCAGGGAATAGCAGGCAGTGATAATTCTATCATGGCACTCGTGTTCTAATAGGCAGACCCAGATAGTTATTGGAAATGGAATCTTGAAATTTTGCTGTATTCCTTCTCGAAGGATGTGCAGTTTTATTTTAAAGCCCAGTTTCTTCACTGGATAAGAAGATAAGAAATAGGAGCACGAGTTGGCCATCCAGCCCATTGAGCCTGCTCCGCCATTCAATAAGATCATGACTCATCTCCACCTATCTGCCTTTTCCCCACATCCCTTAATTCCCCTACAATGTAAAACATCTATCTAATATTATTTATTTCATTGGTCGTCCTTCGGTTTGTAGAAGACATTGTTGTGCATTTCATCTGTGGACATGAAGGTGACTCTGCAGTCTAGTCTGGAAGCGCAGAGTCTTGTACAATGGGGGCACTGGAAGTCTGTTGTTGTAATAACTGCGACTGCTCCTTCGTGACACCGTTCACAGTTTTCTATCAGTTTTTGGCAGCGCCTGTCTTCAAAACTGGTGTAGGCTTCATAGCCCAGGGCTCACCAGCGGCATCTGTCAGCAGCCACAGCTTCTCGTTCTCTTGGCTGGATGCCACAATAGTGTAAGGTTTCCTTCACAGCATCTTTATAGCGCTTGCATGGACGACCTTGAGGTCCCCTTCCAATTTTCAGTTCACTATAGAGCAGCTGCAAGGCATACGGTGGTTGTCCATTCTGATGACGTGTCCAACCACTGCATCTGGGCTCTGATGATCAGGGACTCGATGCTGGTGGACTCGCACGACCCAAGATCTCCAGGTTGGAGACACGATCTTGCCAACGAATACCAAGAATGGAACAGATGACGTGCATATGGAATTTCTCCATTTGTTTGATGTGACGTTGGTACAGAGTCCAGGTCTCGCATCCATATAGGAGAGAAGGTAGACTTTCAGCTTTATGGAGATGCGGACTTTGTGTTGATTGAGCGCTCTGGTACGCAGCCTCCCAGAGCCTGGCTGGCCTTCCTGATCCTGGAGTCAATGTCTTTGTCCAAAGACACAATTAAAAAAAAATGTAAACAGCTTCAAAAATCTATCCAACCTTGTCTTAAATATATTTACTGAGGTTGCCTCCACTGCTTCAATGGGCAGCGAATTCCATAGATTTCTTCCCCCCCCTCCCCCGCCCCCCCGGGAAAAGCAGTTCCTCCTCATCTCAGTCCTAAATCTACTCCCCTGGATCTTGAGGCTCTGTCCCCTAGTTCTGGTCTCCCCCACCAATGGGAACAACTTGCCTACCTCTATCTTATCTATGCCTGTCATAACTTTATACGTTTCTATCAGATCCCCTCCCTTATTCTTCTAAATTCAAATGAGTACAGCCTCAGATGACTCTATCTCTCTTCCGAGACTAACCCACTCAACCCTGGAATCGACCTGGTGAACCTCCTCTGCACCCCCTCCAAAGGCAGTCCATCCTTCAAGTAAGGAGACCAGAACTGCTCGCAGTTCTCCAGATGCTGCCTCGCCAGGACCTTGTACAATTGCAGCAGGACCTCCCTGCTCCTAAATTTAATCCCCCTAGCAATGAAGGCCAACATTCCATTTACCTCGACAGCCTGCTGCACCTGCAAACCAGCCTTTTGTGAATCATGCACAAGCCCTCCCAGGTCCTTCTGCAAGACACCATGCTCTTATCCTCCATTTTTCCTTCCAAAGTGGATAACCTCACATTGCACTCCATCTGCCAGACCCTTGACCCCCTCACTTAATCTATCTCTATGTCTCTGCAGACTCTCCATAATCCACTGCACAATTTGCTTTTCCAGTTAATTTAAGTGTAATCAGCAAACTTGGATGCACCACGTACTCTGTCCCCTCTTCCAGATCGTGGATATGGATGTCACTTTGCAAAACCAGCATTTATTGTTCCTCTGTAGCTTGCCATATCATTGGCGTAGGTCTAGCGTTGCACACGTGGTCTAGCGTTGCACACGTGGTCTAGCGTTGCACACGTGGTCTAGCGTTGCACACGTGGTCTAGCGTTGCACACGTGGTCTAGCGTTGCACACGTGGTCTAGCGTTGCACACGTGGTCTAGCGTTGCACACGTGGTCTAGCGTTGCACACGTGGTCTAGCGTTGCACACGTGGTCTAGCGTTGCTTCTCTGAAGCATATCAGTGAACCAGATGAGTACCAGTATTTTTAAAATAATCCCTTTGGTTGCCAATACAGGTGCTCACTTTTTAATTCTGGGTTACTGGAGTTTAAATTCCTGTTGCCATGGTGAGATTTGAACTTGCGTCAGTGGATTAACAGTCATGGATCTTGCTCGCTAAACCACTATGCCATGTAACCCTTGGTCTTCAGGACCTTCTGATGGGACCTGTAATCCTGCTTTGTATTCCTGTCTGCTAGGATCTCATGAAGTTGTTCAGCATATTTTCAATGGTATAAGGAGTTGGCAGTGACCAGCAGTATATACCAGTGTTGAATTACAAAGACCTCTATTGTATTTGCAACCTCTGTTGGTTAGATATTTTTAAATAAAATTTGGATTCCGTCAAGCAGCAAATGCTAGAAGAAGTCACATGCTCCACTTTACTCCAGTTACACTAGGCTCTTTCAGGTGGCCCAAACCCCCCCGTGTAAAGCCATTGATTACCACCCCTTGCGGCTAAATATCTACTTACCTGAATGTGCCCAGGGTGCCTCTGAGGTGCCGATGTCAACCCTCCTCGGGGTGGGATGCACCTGAATGTGCAGCTCCTATAAGCGCTTAGGGGCGTGCTGAGGACTCCATCAGCCTGCGACCCAACTCCCCGCGACCTGACAGCCCCCCCGCCACGCGACCTGACAGCCCCCCCCGCCCCGCGACCTGACAGCCCCCCCGCCCTGCGACCTGACAGCCCCCCCGCCCCGCGACCTGACAGCCCCCCCGCCCCGCGACCTGACAGCCCCCCCCGTCCCGCGACCTGACAGCCCCCCCCGTCCCGCGACCTGACAGCCCCCCCCGCCCCGCGACCTGACAACCCCCCGCGACCTGACAGCCCCCCCCGCCCCTTTGGGAAGGGGGGCCTGCCGGTGCACTTCAGTCTTCGGGGCCGCTCTCTGTGGCTCAAGACGTGGCATACCAATGGCGGTCTTCTCTACCCATAATCCACCATGCAGCTGGAACTTAGGATGGGTGGCACTAGGCACCTGTTACCTTGGATCTGGAGGGCGTTCGAGTTGTCTCTGGATGTGAATGGGATTCTGGAGCAGCCTTTTAGGGTTGAAAGGTGAGTTCTTAGTTTTCAATCTGCTCTTGTCGCTGCCCTCAAGGCAGAGGGTTTGCCTGAAATGGCCTATAAAGTGTACACATCTACTGCGTTCCCAAAATCACTGGAATAAATAACTCTCTGCAATCAAGAATCAAGAAATAATTTTACCCACAAAACACAAGAACATAAGAAATGAGAGCAGGAGGCGGCCAATCAACTCCTTGTGCCTGTCCTGCCATTTAGTAACGACTTGTCCCTCAGTTTCTGTTTCCAGCACAAGCCCCTCATCTCTCAGTGCTACATCACTCGGAATAAACATTGTCTTTTATGGCAGGTGCTGCTGGGATTTGTTTTGATCCTACTGTCAGAGAATCCTTTGCCCATCCCTGGTCTGTGACATAACTGTGATCAGTCATTTTGCTCTCTCTTTGATTGCTCGTGCATTGGGGATGTCATTTGAATGTTACCAGCTGGGGTTCATTGCTGGTGCCAAGTCGTTTGTTTACTTATTCTCTCAAGAATAATCATATTGGCAAAGGGTAAAGCTGATCCATTGGTGACTTGGCACCCCTGTGATAAAGACAATTAACTGCCCAAAGACCGATGCAGGATGAGTGAGGAGGACCAGAAATTCCTTCCAGCCATTGCGATGTTGGTAATGCCAGTGTTCATTACCTGTCCTTGAACTTAATGACTCACCATTGTCAGAGGGCATAGGCTGACAGTGAGAAGTTCAGATGGGATCTGAGAGTATTTTTTTCCCCCAGAGGGTGGTTGGATTCCAGTTCCTGAGAGAGGGTGGTGGAGGCAGAGACTCTCTCAACATTCAACGGGTATCTGATTGAGCACTTGAATTTTCGAGGTGGAGAAGGCTACGGACCAAGTGCTAGTCCAGTAAAAGTCCAAAAATCCGGATGCCAGAAATTCAGACCACCCTGAGAGTCTGAACTTCTTAAACTTATAAAATTTAGTGGGCTTTTGTGTGCGTGCGTGCATAAGCACCACAGAGTCACAGAAGACACAGAAATGAACGAATAAATAGTTTTTTTTTTTACTTTGTATGGAAAACAAAAGTTTTGTTAATCAACTATTTCATCTCTTTATTCTCCTTAAATTTGAATTTTAAAAGTACAGCCAGAGAATCCGGACTGACTCAATGCCCGAGGAGTCCAGATTTTAAGACTTTTGTAAATGGGAGGAGTGTGGGTGGGCATGGTGCTTATCATGAACATGGTGAGCTGAAGGGCCTGCAGTCTGACTCTATGGCAACAGCATTAGTGTAACAAGGGGAGATTCAAGAGTCTGTTCGGTATTGGAAAGAAACCATTCTTGAACCTTGAGGTGCTGGTTTTCAGGCATCTGCACCGTCTGCCAGTGAGAAGAGGTGGTGACCAGGATGATTGGGGGGTCCTTTATTATTGTTGGCTGCCTTCTCGAGGCAATACCTCACATGGATGTCTGCAATGGACAGGAGACCAGCGACTGTGATTGTTCCAACTACACTTAATACCTCTGCAGCCTTCTGAGTTCTTGGGCAGTCGAATTCTGTGACTCAACTAGTCAGTGTGCTTTCCACAGTGCATCTGTCACAGGAAAAATGTAGAAAGCTATTATTAACCATATAACAATTACAGCACAGAAACAAGCCAGTTTGGCCCTTCTTGTCCATGCTGAACACCGTCTCCCTCCTATAGTCCCATTGACCTGCACCCCCAGCCCATAGCCTTCTATACCTCTCTTGTCCATATAACTATCCAGCTTTTCCCTCAATATTAAAATTGAGCCCGCATCTACCACTTTGGCCAGAAGCTCATTCCACACTCCCACCTCCCTCTGAGTGAAGAAATCCCCCCCCCCACTCATGTTTCCCCTAAACTTTTCCCCCTTCAATCTCAATCCATGTTCTCTTGTTTGAATCTTCCCCCACTCTCAATGGAAAAAAGCTTGTCTACATTGACTCTATCTGTCCCCCTCATAATTTTAAATACTTCTTTCAAAACATCCTTCAATCTTCTACACTCCAAGGAATAAAGTCCTAGCCTGTTTAACCTTTCTCTGTAACTCCAACCCTGAAACCCAGGCAACATTCTGATAAATCTTCTCTGCAATGTACTGTTTATATCCTTCCTATAATTTGATGATCAGAACTGCACATAATATTCCAAATTTGCCCCACCAATGCTGTATACAACTTCAACATGACATCCCAATCTTGTACTCAATAGGCCAACATACCAAATGCTTTCTTCACCACCCTATCAACTTTCAGGGATTTATATACCGGAATTCCTAAACCCCTTTGTTCGACTGCCCTCCTCAATTGTCTGCCATTTAATGTGTATGACCTGTTTTGATTAGTCCTACCAAGATGTAGCACCTCACACTTATTATTAATCTCCATCTGCCATCTTTCAGCCCACTCTTCTAATTAGCCTATATCCCACTGCAAGCTTTGAAAACCTTCCTCACTGCCCACAACATCACCAATCTTCATATCATCTGCATATTTATTAATTCAATTTACCATCCTATCATTCAGATCATTAATATATATGACAAACAATAATGGGGCCAGTACCGATCCCTGAGGCACTCCACTAGTCACCGGCCTCCACTTTGACAAACAATTTTCCACTACTACTCTCTGGCATCTCCCATCCAACCATTGTTGAATCCATTTCACTACTTCACATTAATACCTAATGATTGAACCTTCCTAACTAACTTCTCCCTCCATCCCCCTCCCATCCATATACTTATCCAACTCTTTTTTAAATGACAAAATTGACCCTGCTTCCACCACCTTTCCCAGAAGCCTATTCCACACAGTAACCACTCTCTGAGTAAAGAAGTTCCCCCTCATGTTACTACTAAACCTTTGCCTGTCAACTCTCAACCCATGACCTCTTGTATCCATCTCTCCTACTTTCAATGGGAAAAGCCTTTCCACATCAACTCTATCTATCCCTTTCATTACCTTAAACACCTCTATCAAATCCCCTCTCAGCCTTCTACGTTCCAAGGAATAAAGACATAATTTGTTCAATCTTTCCTTGTATTCCAAATGCTGAAACCCAGGCAACATTTTTGTAAATCTTCTCTGCACTCTCTCTATCTTGTTAATATCCTTCTTCTAAATTGGTGACCAGAACTGCACACGGTACTCTAAATTTGGCCTCACCAATGCCTTGTAAAATCCACATAAACAACATTCACAGTCTTCCTCTCGTCAACCTTCTTAGTAGCCTCCTCGAAAAACTCTTACGGCAGGATACTTTTTATATTAAAAAAAATTTGGCAAAGTCAACATTATTTTGTGAGGGTGAAATTGTGTTTGACTAATTTGAGTTATTTGACTAATCAACGTGCTGCGGATAGAAGGTGGATGGACTGCACTTGGATTTCCTGAAAGGCATGTGATAAAATGTCACATCAAAAAGAAAATCTCTGTGTGTAGGAGGTCGTGTATTGCTATGGATTGAAGATTGTATGGCATGTAGGAAACAGAATAGGCAGAAATGGGTCTTTTTCTACTTGGCAACCTACTGTGAGTAGTGTGCCACAGGAATCAGTGGTGCAGCCTGCGGGGCGGGGGGGGGGGTGGCAGGCAGGCGGATTACAAATGTGTGGAACCTGGTGATGAGGGAGGAAAGATTTGGAGAACAGAACATAATGTGGGGAAATGTGAAATTGTGCATTTTGTATCTACATTATTCAAATGGTGAGAGAGATTGCAGAGCTCTGAAATGCGAGTTCTCTTGGTGGCTTAGTTCATAGTTTACAGAAAGCCACTGTGTGGTACATCGTCATTTGGAAAGCTAGGGGAATTGAATACAAGAGTGGGGAGATTGTATTTCAGTCACTTCAGAACTTTGGTGCAAATTCATCTGCCTACAGTATTGGTCACCCTATTTACAAAAGGATATAAATTCATTAGAAGTAGTTCAGAGAAAGCTTGTGAGATTTATGCCTGGAATGGGAGGTGGGGGTGTGGTTGGTTCTGCGAGGAAAGGGTGGACAGGATATCCACTGGAGTTCAGAGAAGGAAGAGAGGACTTGGCAGAGTGACTCTGGAGTTGATATTTCCTTTTGTGGGAGAATCTCAAACTGGGCTCCCTGTTTAAAAACAAGAAGAAAATCACAAAATTCTGTAGACTCTCTGTTTGAAGTAAAAACACAAAAGTGCTGGAGAAACTCAGCAGGTCAAACAGTGTCCTTTATGTAACATTTCTCGTACCTTGATGAAGGACTCAAGCCCAAAACGTCTGTTATGTATCTTTTGTTATCTAAAGGACACTCTTTGACCTGTTGAATTTCTCCAGCATGTGTGTTTAAAAAGAGGTCACCTATTTAAGATGCAGAAATTGGAAGTTTCTTCCTCAAAGCAAAGTGGAATCAATGTCTTTGAATGTTTTTAAGACCGAGGGAGAAAGAATCTTGATAAGAAAGGAGGTGAAATGTCACCATGAGTTGATGGATTTGAAATTGCACACTGATCTTCCATGGTCTCATTTAAATGCAAAGCAGGTTTGAGAGATTGAATGGTCTACTCCTGCTTCTAATTTCTATCTTTATAAACTGGCACTGTGAGCTTTCTTGCGTTTTTGCTTCCTGCCTTAATATTCATGAAGCTGGAGGGACTCAGTGGTCAGGCAGCGTCCATGGAGAGAAACGATCAATCAGTGTTTTGGGTCATGACTCCTTTTTGAAACCAAACTGGGAATGGGAGACAGCAAACATAAAAGGGTGAGGGAGGAGCCAAGAGGTGACAGGATGCTGGACAAAAGAAGATGGGAGAGGTGAAGGGACAGATAGAGAGTAGTGTTTGAGGGAAAAGTGAGAATGGGAGCAGATGAAGGAGAGATGGAAACTGCGGAACTGGATCGTGCTGGGGGTTACCTGAAATTGGAAAATTCATGGTTCATCGTGTTGGGCTTTTGGCTCCCCAGCCACACCCCCTTCCCTCCCCCACCTCCCCTTTTTATGTTTGCTCTCTTCCCTTTCCCTCTTTGGTCTCGATTAAGGATCCTGACCCATAATGTTGACTGACCATTTCTTCCCATGGATGCTGTCTGACCTGCTGAGTTTTTCCAACATCTCAGTGTTTGGTTGCCGATCCAGCATCCACAGTTCTTGTAATTCTATATTTGTAGACTTTTATTTTTTTTTTTAAACGCAAGAATTCCTGCATGTAATAAAACCTCAGAACTGCCGCCTTCAACACACACACACACACACACACACACACACACACACACACACACACACACACACACACACACACACACAGTGTTTTAGCTGAGTGCTAGTTTTCCTGTGGGCATGGTTCAAAGTCTGTTCCAGTTAATGGGGATGAAATGGACACATTAACTGCAATGTATTGGACATAATTCTCTCCAATTCCCAGAAAGCTCCAGCTGACATAATCACAGCAGCATTGATCTCACTCCAGAGAACCAGCAGGGCACAATTGTCCCTTTCTCTTCACTGCCACCACACCCCCCCCCCCCCCCCCCACCAATTCATGTGATCTATGGGGGTTGTTGTCTGATGAGGGCATACAAAATCATCGAAGACTCCTTCCACCCCGCACACAGCATCTTTCAGCTGCTCCAATTGGGGAAGAGATCCAGGAGGATCAGAGCCAGCACCACCAGGCTGAGAAACAACTTCTTCCCACGGGCAGTGAGAATGTGAATGACCAAAGGAACTGCTCATACTGACCCTCCGAGACTCTCATATTCATGAAGCAATATTTATTTGAATAGCTGAAATACTTGTCCAGCATGTGTATTGTTTGACGGTATGTGCCTGATATCTGGTTGTGTGTCTGTGTTTTGCACTGAAGACTGGAGAATGTTGTTTTGTCGAGTTGTACTTGAGCAATCAGATGACAATAAACTTGACTTGGGCTTGTGCAGGGAAGGAGGATGTCACAGACACAGTAAGGATTGTTTTAGTTTGATTTCTGACTCAATTATTTGGGAAAGAAACTTTTTTTGAAGTTCAATGAGCTTGTTCATGTTGATCTGCAATTGCTCACTTGAGGAAGAGTATCCTGTAACTGAGTAAATCATCCCAAAATATGGATTGTGTGTGCACCACGGTCCAGTGAAACACTCTTTTGTTGGATTGTTTCTGTGCAGTCAGATGATACTGAGCTTGAAAATAACAAGTGCTCCATCATTCTGGATTTGCATTCCTCATCAGTCGTGCTTTGAGATTCCTTACCTGCATGCTGCAGTCTTGGTGTAATATTCACTTTGTCCAGTTGCTGTCTATGTACTGACCGGATTGACACTGGTCCCTACAGATTGTGAAGCACGAGTAGGAAAATTTAGGTAGTGTAGATGTGGAGTTTTGAAGGTTGAGAGGTCACCTAAACAGGCCACCTGAAATGATTGAGCAAGTCGATGGATCAGGTGTAGAGGAACTGTTTTCTCTGATTGGGGGTGGGGGGCGGGGGAATAAGAAGAATTTAATTAAAAATTATCGTCTTAAAAACATTTTTAGACATATAGCACGGTAACAGGCACTTCTGGCCCATGAGCCTGTGCCACCCAATTACACCCCATTAATCTACAACCCATAGAATGTTTTGAATGGTAGGAGGAAACTGGAGCCCACGGGGAAAACCCAAGAGGAGAATGTAAAAACTCCTTACAATCAGCGTGGAAGTCGAACCCTGATCCTGATTGGTGCTGTTTCAGTGTCGCGCTAATTGTGTCACCCTTTTCAGAAACAAAAAGGAGACATGATTGTAAAATCAGTGGGAGGATTTTGAGAGGGAAACATCGCACAACCATGGAGGGAATCTTGAACACTTTCTCCTAAAACTCTGGATTCCTCATGACTGCAAATTTTCATGTCTGTTAGTTTTTAGAGAAAGGTACTGAGGGCCATTTAAAGAACAAAATCTTGAATTGAGCTTTAGAGAAGAGTGCTTTCAGGTTTCCCAGCACTAAGGATGCTGATACTGTCATGTTTCAAGCAAGTGTTTCGTACTGATGTGATGGTAGTTTTTGCAGTTCCCAGCATGTAGACCAACAGGTGTGATCAGTGCAGCCAACTCTCAAAAGACACACAAGACAAGTGACATTCTTCCAGAAACAGGAGAATGTTGCTACTAAATAAGCAGGGGATTGGAAGATTGCTTTCAGGGGATCAAAGGGGTTTGGATAGGCCGGTGAAGAACAGAACCCAATGCCCTTTGAGCCTGGTGGTCATGGTGATCCCCCTGGGTGACAGCCTGGGGCTCCTGCTGGGAGGTGGCCAGGGAGAACTCTGTAAGGGTGAGGAATACTTCCACTGTGTAAACTCCCACAATCGAAGCAGATCCCCATGCCCGCACTTTGACTGCTGGAGGTGAGTGGATGATCGATCTTATTCACCCACTTATTTCCTTGTAAGCAGCCCTCTTTTCATATTGCTACACTACAATACGTTTTTGTTAAAGAAGCAACATTTCAGGAGTCTTTGCCGCAGCAGTGACTCAGAAGTTGACACGCAATCTAGAAGTTTCCAAAGCTTGTGCTTCGAAGCTTTACTCCATCTCAGCGGCAAAAGTGAACTTTTCTTTTCTGGTGAGTCATGGGCTGCGTCCCAGATAACCACAAGAACCTAACGATCCAAATTCGAGTCAAGTTGATACCAAGTGGCTGTGATTGCCGAACCCAGAGGAAAACCTCATCTAACTGCACACTCGTTTATCACGCTATTCAATGCATTTGGAAAGCGGAAGGAACTGAAGGTTGTGAGCGAGCAGTCATCTTGTACAGTGCCTTTCAATGTTACACTGGAGAGTGGGTGTCAGCTTCAGGGTTTCCCCATTCTCTTGCAATTGACTCATTCAATTGTGGAGCCAGTGAATAAATGTTCTTTCCTTCATGTGGTGGGGTGAGAGGGAAGCATCTGGAGGTGGCACAGTTGCTCTGAAGAAACCAAAGAACTTTTGAGTGCCCAGAGTGCATTTTTTCTTGACCATTCTGCATGCATTTGTTTAAGTGGGAGTGATTTACGTTCGCATAATTGTAATAAAAAGAAGGCCACTCAGTACATTGTGCCTCTTTGAAAGTGCTGCTCATTTAGTTCCGCTTCCCAGTTCTCTCCCCCCCCTCCCCCCCCACCACAATCCAACACACTTTTCCCATTTAAGATCTAGCTCTCTCTGCATTTTATGCTGCACTTTCACATTTGGCCTGTTATTCCACCTCCCCATCGCTGCTTCCCCAGGGTCAAAACATCATGTCAATGCAGTCATAAGGAAGGCTCGCCAGCAGCTATATTTCCTTAAGCATTTGAGGAGATTTGGTACCTCACCAGAGACTTGCAAATTTCCACAGGTGTACCATGGAGAGCATTCTGACTGGTTGCATCGTGGCCTGGTGCGGAGGTGCCAATTCACAGGATAGGAAAAGGCTACAGAAGGTTGTTAACTCAGCCTGCGGCATCACAGGCTCCAGACTTCACTCCGTTGAGGACATCTACAAGAGGCAATGTCTCAAGAAAGCACCCTCTTATCTTCAAGGGCCCCCACCATCTAGATCATGCCCTCTTCTCACTGCTACGATTAGGAAGGAGGTGCAGGATCCTGAACACTCAGCGGCACAAAAATGGCTTCTTCCCCTCTGCCATCAAATTCCTGAATGGACAATGAACAACAGACACTACCTCACCTTTTTTCTCCTCTTCTTTGGCAGAAATTTATTTATTTATTTTTAAATAGTGTATTTACAGAAATGTAATTTATAGCAATTTTTGTGCTTGTAATGCACGAAACAACAAACTTTGTGATATTTTCACGACAATGATTCTGAACAGCTCGTACAGATTCCACAAGGCACGGTTTCCTGATCACGTGTGACCAATTGTAGCTCCATGATGGAGAGCTCCAATGAGGTCTCCTACTATAGATAGCATTATAGTCGAGCGTAATTCTGCAGACTCGAGTAACTGCAGATGCTGGAGTTTTCAGCAAAGCGCAATCTGGTAAAACATCACAGCTTCCCCTTTGTTTCCATCCGATCCTTTTCTCTCCATAATATCACCATTATTGCCCTCTTCACTGATCAGGCTCCAGAGTTGGTAAGATTTTTCGGAGGTTTGGTATGACATTGGAAACTCAAGCAAATTTCCTCAGAAGTGTGGTGAAAATAGTGCTGACCGGCTGCATCACGGTATTGGTACAGGACACCAATACCCCTGAGCATAAAGCCCTGGAAAAGGTAGTGGACACAGCCCAGGACATCGCAGTCAAAACCCTCCCCGCAATCAAGAGCATCTATAGGGAACGCTGCCGTCGGAGAGCAGCAGCAATCATCGAGGATCCACACCGCCCAGCACATGCTCTGTTCTCGCTGCTGCCATCAGGAAAGAGGTCTAGGTGCCACAAGACTCATACCTCCAGGTTCAGGAACAGCTGCTCCCCCTCCACCATCAGACTCAACAACAAACTCAATCAGGGATTCATTTAAGGACTCTTGCTTGTGGATGAATGTAGAGCGGTTGATGTGATCTATTTGGATTTTAGTAAAGCTTTTGATAAGGTTCTTCATGGAAGGTTAATAAGGAAGGATATAGATAAGGTGGAAAGAGTGCAGAGAAGGTTTTCAAGAATGTTGCCTGGCTTACAGCATCTGGATTACAGGGAGAGATTAAGGAGACTAGGACTTTATTCATTGCAACGTAGATGAATGAGAGGGGACTTGATAGAGGTATTTAAAATTATGAAAGTAATAGATAGACTAGACATAAACAGACTCTTTCCCCTGAGGGCAGGGGAGGTGGGAACAAGAGGGTATGAGTTAAGGGTAAGGGGGCAAAACTTTAGGAGAAATATTAGAGGATGCTTTTTCACTCAGCGAGTGGTGGCAGAATGGAATGATCTTCCAAATGACATGGTTGCGGCAGGGTCCTTTCTGTCATTTAAGAGAAGGTTGGATGAGTACATGGAGGTGAGGGGGTTGGAGGGTTATGGGCAGAGAGTGGGAGGGTTGAGCTAGTGGAGTTGTTCTCGTGAACTGGTGCGGACTCGAAGGGCCGACATGGCCTGTTTCCACGTCGTAAACTGTTATATGGTTAAATGTAGACAAACAGTACAGTATGCGAGACGGAGGCTCGTTTTTTCTCGGAAGAAACACACAAAGATCAGCGTGTACAGAGCCATTGTCATACCCACGCTCCTGTTCGGCTCCGAATCATGGGTCCTCTACTGGCATCACCTACGGCTCCTAGAACGCTTCCATCAGCGCTGTCTCCGCTCCATCCTCAACATTCATTGGAATGACTTCATCACCAACATCGAAGTACTCGAGCTGGCAGAGTCCGCAAGCATCGAATCCATGCTGCTGAAGACCCAACTGCGCTGGGTGGGTCACGTCTCCAGAATGGAGGACCATCGCCTTCTCAAGATCGTATTCTATGGCGAGCTCTCCACTGGCCACCGAGACAGAGGTGCACCAAAGAAGAGGTACAAGGACTGCTTAAAGAAATCTCTTGGTGCCTGCCACATTGACCACCGCCAGTGGGCTGATCTCGCCTCCAACCGTACATCTTGGCACCTCACAGTTCGGCGGGCAGCAACCTCCTTTGAAGAAGACCGCAGAGCCCACCTCACTGACAAAAGACAAAGGAGGAAAAACCCAACACCCAACCCCAACCAACCAATTTTCCCTTGCAACCGCTGCAACCGTGCCTGCCTGTCCCGCATCGGACTTGTCAGTCACCAACGAGCCTGCAGCAGACGTGGACATACCCCTCCATAAATCTTTGTCTGCGAAGCCAAGCCAAAGAAAGAAAGACAGTACAGTAACAGGCTATTTTGACTCACGAGCCCGTACTGCCCAATTTACACCCAATTGACCTATACCCCCCAGCACGTTTAGAATGGTGGGAGGAAATTGGAGCCCCCAGAGAAAACCCACGCAGACATGGGGAGTTTTTTTTAAAAAAAAACATATGAACTCCTGACTGTGCGGGATTTGAACCCTGGTCCAGATCATTGTAAAGGTGTTGTGCTAACTGCTTTGCCAATGGTCTCTGTATTGCACAATCAGTTTGTTTACATTTCTACCTTTTACAGAGCTTTACGCTCAGGGGTATTGGTGTCCCCATACTCGACTATGATGCAGCCAATCAGCACACTTTCCACCACACCTGTAGAAATTTGCCAGGGTTTCTGGTGCCATACCAAACCTCTGCAAACTCCTGAGGAAGTAGAGACGCTGATGTGTTTTCTTCTTGATGCCATTGGTGCATTGACTTCAGGAAAGATCCTCCGAGATAGTGACTCCCAAGAACTTAAATTTGCTCACCCTCCCCACCTCTGATCCCCAATGATCACTGGATCATTCATCTCTGGTTTACCCTTCCTGAAGTCAACAATCAGCTCCTTGGTTTTGGTGACATTGAGTGTTAGATTGTTGGTGCACCATTCAGCTAAGTTTTTAATCACCTCCTGTATGCTGACTCATCACTCCTTCAATAGGATCACCTCTATTGCGTTAATACTTCTCTGTCCTTGTACATGAGGAGCCATCGCAACCGATAAGAAAATTGGAGGAATTGCTACATCACTGGGCTAATCGGACATCACCTGGACAACAATGAAAATTTATAACCTGTGCCCAGTGTGAAAATAGTTTTTCCCACATTGACAACGTTTGTACATTTGTTATGTCACCGAAGACTCTTGTAAACTTTTACAGATGTACCATGGAGAGCATTCTGTCTGGTTGCAACACTGTCTGGTACGGAGGTACCAATGCTTAGGGCAAGGTTGTTAACTCAGCCTGCGACATCCCAGGCACCAGACTTCACTCCATCGAGGACATTGACATGAGGCGGTTTCTTAAAAAAAACAGCCTTGATTCTCAAGAACCCCCCACTACCCAGGCCATGCCCTCTTCACTCTGCTACCATCAGGAAGAAGATACAGGAGTCTGAAGATGAGCACTCAGAGGCACAGTGACAGCTTCAACCCCTACGCCATCAGATTTCTGAATGATCAATGAACCACAGACACGGCCTCACTTTGACTTTTCGTGCACTGTTTTTATTTATTTTGTAAGGTGACTTTATGCCCCAAAACAACAACTTTCATGACAATATGTTCTGATTCAGAGAGGTGCGTAACGAAAGGCAAGGGCGATTATAAACGCAGTCATGTTTGCATGTCCAGTTCTTGTGGCCTTGACTAATCAGTGGCAGAAAAGCTTGCTGGAAAGCAGGTAAAGGAGCACCGAAGTTTGCGGCATACCTTGATGCATAAAGTTCCTTGGTGCAATGCCTCGTCCAATTGTCGTAATAGATTGTTTTCCTTTGGGGGAGCTTTGTGAATTCCAGCTGGCTGCACAGAATGGAACAGGTTCCCTACTTCCTTCTTGATCTTTGTGAGCTGAGGCTGGCATGAATGGACATGAGCAGACCATGGGCCCCAGGCCTGTTGTGGGCACACCCACTTTGCATTGACGTGTATTACCATTGTGTTGCTGATGCTCAGGAGTCTCTATAAATAGTCTAATTTGATCCCTGGAGTTAGATTGCACGCCACAACTTTATTAGAGGAGAGTAATTAGTTTTTTTTGTTTGCGACTGGCTTTAAATGTTGTGATAGTATTGATTCATGCTACAGAGATGATCACCAAATAAATGTTTGCAAAATTATTGTTAAAACACACCGAAAGGCTGGAGGAACTCAGTCAGTCTTTCCGTGTCAATAGGAGACACATTATATTGCTGATGTTTCGGGCCTGAGCCCTTATTCTGCTTATTCCTTGAAGAAGGGCTCAGGCCCGAAATGTCGGCAATATATCTTTGTCTCCTATGGACGATGAAAAACCAGTCGAGTTCCTCTACCCTTTTGGTGTGTTTTTACTGCGATCACAGCGTCTGCAGACTTTCGTGTTTCACTCCATAAAATTACGGTAACCATTTGGTTTATTCTACAGATGATGTACTCCTACTGCCCAAGGTAAAATTACAAAGCTTCCGCTATCGGTGTTCACCCTAGAATTTAACTGCTCATTCCTGCGTGGAAAATGCATGTTAGGAAGGCCCACCGTGACACTGGTGGCTGCATCTCTCAAATGTTGGAACTTGTTTCAGTGTGGTGTTGATAGCCATCATGTGGGTTTCTTGTTTCTTGTTCTATCCCTTAGTGTGACTTTACAGCACAGTACAAGCCCTATGACGCATGATGTTGTGCGGACCTATAAATACCTGCGAGAAAAACAGAAATCCTTTCTCCCTCATAACCCTCTATTTTCCTTTCATTCATGTGCCTGTCTAGTCTTCTAAATGCTCCTTTTGTACCAGCGTCCACCACCACCCTGGCAATGCATTCCAGGCACCCACAACTCTGTATGAAGAAAAAACTTGCCCCTGACGTCTCCCCTAAACCTCCCTCCCTTCACTTTGTATAGATATGCTCTGGTGTTTGCTACTCTCAAAGGGAGGGAAAAAGGTATTGATGGCCCTCAGGGTTTTTCTCTTTGGAGCGAAGAAGGATGAGATTATGAGAGGCTGAGATAGGGTAGACAGCCAGTGCCTTTTCCCTGGGGTGACAGTAGCAAATACCGAAGGGTATCTCTTGAAGGCGAGTGGAGAAAAGTTTAGGGGAGACATCAGTGGTAAGTTTTTTTTTTAAACACAGTGGAATTCATTGCCGGGGTGGTGGTGGAGGCTGGTACAATAGGGACACTTGAAATACCTAGGCACATTGATGTAAGGAGCATTATGGGTGTGATGTGGGAAAGGTTCAGATTGTTGTGGAGTAGGTTTATATAGGTTGGTGCAACATCGTGGGCTGAAGGGCCTGTACTGTGATGTATTGTTCTACCCATTTATATTGACCCAAAATTAGTCCCATTCTCCCCACATTCCCATCAACCCCCACCCCAGATTCTGCCCTTCACCTCTTGATTAGAGATAATTTAATGCATTCCAGGCACCCACAACTCTACCAATGAATCTTCCAACCAGCACACCTTTGGGATGTGAGGGGAGAATGGGACATCTGGAAGAAATACATGTTCACTATTCTTTGCATCTGACCTAAGTGAAAGATATCTGGTTGTGGGGGCATTGCAAAGGAGTCTGATACTCTTCCCCATCCAAGTCAACTCTTACATCCCTAAAGCAGTGCAAGGGCCTCTAATCTGTTTAAATTGCTCAGGTGCGAACCCCCCCAAAACGTACCATCTTGCGTGACCCCCCCCCACTTTGTAAGTAGCACTTGGATTCAGACCAGTAATAAACAAGTTTTTTTTTGGGGGGGGCCCAGCACGGTTAGCACAGCACTGTTACCGCGCTAGTGACCTGGGTTCGAATCCCGTGCTGTCTGTAAGGAGTTTGCATTTCTCCCAGCATCTGCATGGGTTTTCCTTAGCATTCGAGTTTCCTCCCACTGTTCAAAACGTACCAGAGGTTGTAGGCAAATTTTGTGCAATTGGGGGGCATGGGCTCGTGGGTTGAAAGGGGCCTGTTACCATACCGTATGTCTAAATAAATTTAAAATCCTTTCTCCTGCATCTGAAGAAAACTGGCTTTTATAGTTGGCTTTCAAATGTTGTGTTTGTCTCACAGCTACTTTGGGGCAACGAAAGGAGAGATTGCCCACAGAGCAGTCAGGCATCAATGAAGTGGACAGGCAATTTCGAAACCTGGACATCCCCCTGCTGTCAGAAGGGGATCTGATACTCCAGGTAAATGAAGTCCAGGGTGTTCTTTATAAGGGTTTTTTCTTTTCAGGTTTCCATTTGGATACATCAGCTGGCAGGGTGGCTGGGAGGGCAGGCAGAGGGGCACACACACACCGCATACATGCACTCGGCACACAGCATCTTTCAGCTGCTGCCGTCGGGGAAGAGATTGAGGAGGATCAGAGGCAGCCCCAATGCAAGAATGTGAACGACCAAAGGAACTGCTCTCACTGAACATCAAGACTCTCATGAGACTGTATATTTGTATAGATGGAATACTTGGCCTGCATATACATTGTTTGTCTGTATGTGTGTTATGTCTGGTTGTGTGTCTGCGTGTTTTACATCAAAGACCAGAGAACGCTGTTTCATCAGGTTGTACTTGCACAATTGGATGACAATGAACTTGACTTGAAATGCAAAAATAGGAAAACAATCTCGTTTAATTCCTGCTTCGAAGACTGGAGTGCTCACTTTTAGCTGACGCTGGGCAGGTGCTATTCCTTAAGCTTGCATTGGGCTTGGCTGGAACTTCATGGGAGAATTGTTAGTTTAAACGTTCAATGTCTTTTCTGCTTCCAGGCTCTGAATGGATTTGTCCTGGTCGTGACAGCAGAAGGTGACATCTTCTACGCATCTCCCACCGTGCAGGATTACCTTGGGTTTCACCAGGTCAGTGGCAGAGCTCGTAATATCAGGGAGGGCATGCGATGGGAACAATGGTGTGGCGGCGGACCACGTTGGTCATGGGGTTGGGGCAGGAAGGGAGAGGTTTCACCTTGGATGGTAAACAGTTGAAAGGTATTGCTGACTGAACAGATTGAATATTGGACAAGTAGGGGTGTGGTGAAGGGATCACAGTATATACCATGGTATAGGACAAGCTGAAACCTAACTATTTCACTTTAAAGTTAGGTTGTCCAATACAAAGGGTCTAAAATTCTTCCCCCGACGACCAAGTCTCAACACCACTGCCATCTTCCCGCTGGCTCCGACATACAATCTCGCGCATGCTCCATTAGTTATTTGCTAAATTTCAGCACTCCTCTGCAGGGTCCATCTGCCTAATCTGACTGCTTTCTGCTCTCTACAGACAGTGGTTTATTTCAAAATATCCAAATAAAATTTAAACCTTTAAATGATAATTTATTAAAATATTGTGATTTGCCATTTAAAAACATTCACAGGTCAAAGTGTGAGGTGGTAAGTGCCAGATGTGGGAGGATCGTCTTATACATCGGGTATCGCTCCAGCTAAACATTATAGGTGGAAATTCCAGGGGTCATCTTATATGACAGCATATACAGTACACTTCGCTCTGCCTCTTTTTATTTATTTAATTTTTTATTTTTCACACCATAAATCACATTAGCCATGATATACACTTTTTCTTTTTCACACATATACAGTGACTTTTTCTCCCCCCCCCCCTCCCTCCTCCCAAGCCACCCCCCCACCCCCCCTCTCATCCATTTTAGGTATACAATCTAGGTTGCATTAAACCAGTCAGACAATGTTGTCATTCAACAAAAATACACCAGAAATTCTACTGAGTCCATTCTTTTCTTTCCTTCTCCTTCCATCAACTTAGGTAATGTTTGTCCCCGGTAGGTTTTCGCTATTGTATTTAATGTAAGGCTCCCATATTTGTTCGAATATTTCAATATTATTTCTTAAACTATATGTTATTTTTTCTAATGGAATACATTTATTCATTTCTATATACCATTGTTGTATTTTCAAATTATCTTCCAATTTCCAGGTTGACATAATACATTTTTTTGCTACGGCTAGGGCTATCTTAACAAATCTTTTTTGTGCATCCTCCAAATCAATTCCAAATTCTTTGTTTTTTATGTTACTTAGGAGAAAGATCTCTGGATTCTTTGGTATATTGTTTTCTGTTATTTTATTTAATATCTGATTGAGATCATCCCAAAATTTTTCTACTCTCTCACATGTCCAGATTGCATGAATTGTTGTTCCCATTTCTTTTTTACATCGAAAAAATCTATCAGATACTGTTGGGTCCCATTTATTTAACTTTTGCGGTGTAATGTATAGTCTGTGTAACCAATTATATTGTATCATACGTAGCCTCGTATTTATTGTATTTCTCATCGTTCCAGAACATAATTTCTCCCATGTGTCCTTTTTTATCTTTATATTTAAATCTTGTTCCCATTTTTGTTTAGTTTTACCATTTGTTTCCTCATTCTCCTTTTCTTGCAGTTTAATATACATATTTGTTATAAATCTTTTGATTAATATTGTATCTGTAATCACATATTCAAGGTTACTTCCCTCTGGTAAACTCAAATTGCTTCCTAATTTATCTTTCAAGTAGGATCTCAGTTGGTAATATGCCAGCGCTGTATCTCCAGTTATATTGTACTTATCTCTCATTTGTTCAAAGGATAAGAATCTACTTCCTGAAAAACAATTTTCTATTCTTTTAATCCCTTTTTTTTCCCATTCTCTAAAGGAAAGGTTATCTATTGTAAAAGGGAGTAGCTTATTTTGCGTCAATATTAGTTTTGGTAATTGATAATTTGTTTTATTTCTTTCTACATGAATCTTCTTCCAAATATTGAGGAGATGATGTAATACTGGAGAAGTTCTATGTTGTACCAATTTTTCGTCCCATTTATATAATATGTGTTCAGGTATCTTTTCCCCTATTTTATCTAATTCTAATCTCGTCCAGTCTGGTTTTTCCCTTGTTTGATAAAAATCTGATAGGTATCTTAATTGTGTGGCTCTATAATAATTTTTGAAGTTTGGCAATTGTAAGCCTCCTTGTTTATACCATTCTGTTAATTTATCTAGTGCTATCCTCGGTTTCCCCCCTCTCCATAAAAATTTCCTTATTATTTTCTTTAACTCTTTGAAGAATTTTTCTGTCAGTTGTATTGGCAATGCCTGAAATAAGTATAATATCCTTGGAAAAATGTTCATTTTAATACAGTTTATCCTTCCTATCAGTGTTAGAGGTAGATCTTTCCAATGCTCTAAATCATCCTGTAATTTTTTCATTAGTGGATTATAATTGAGTTTATATAATTGGCCTAGATTTTTGTTTATTTGTACACCTAGGTATCTTATTGCCTGCATTTGCCATCTGAATGGAGATTCCTTCTTAAATTTTGAGAAATCCGCATTATTCATAGGCATTGCTTCACTTTTATTTATGTTGATCTTGTAACCCGACACTTCTCCATATTCCTTCAATTTCTTATATAATTCTTTTATTGATAGTTCTGGTTCTGTTAAGTATACTATAACATCATCCGCAAATAGACTGATTTTATATTCCCTGTCTTTTATTTTTATTTCTTTTATATTATTATCTATTCTTATCAATTCTGCTAGTGGTTCTATAGCTAGCGCAAACAATAAAGGTGATAGTGGGCATCCCTGCCGCGTTGACCTGCTTAAGTTAAATTGCTTTGATACCTGTCCATTTACTGTCACTTTCGCTAACGGTCCCTTATATAATGCTTTAATCCAATTAATATACTTCTCCGGTAAACTGAATTTTTGCAATACTTTGAACAAATAATTCCATTCTACTCTGTCGAAGGCCTTCTCTGCGTCTAAAGCAACTGCTACTGTAGGTGCTTTATTTCCTTCTACTGCATGAATTAAGTTAATACATTTACAAATATTGTCTGTTGTGCGTCTTTTTTTGATAAATCCAGTTTGGTCTAAATTTACCATTTTCGGTACCTGTTCTGCTAATCTGTTTGCTAATAGTTTAGCTATTATCTTATAATCTGTGTTTAGCAAAGATATTGGTCTATATGACGCTGGTGAGAGTGGATCTTTCCCTTGTTTTAGTATTACTGTAATTATTGCTGTTTTACATGAATCTGGTAAGTTTTGTGTCTCATCAATCTGGTTGATTACATCCAGGAGGGGTGGTATTAATAAGTCTTTAAATGTTTTGTAGAATTCTATTGGAAATCCATCCTCTCCTGGTGTCTTATTATTTGGTAATTTTTTTTATTATCTCTTGTATTTCTACTGTTCCAAATGGTTCTGTTAATTTATTTTGTTCCTCTATTTGTAGTTTTGGTAGTTCAAATTTAGTCAAAAATTCATCTATTTTCCCTTCTTTCCCTTCGTTTTCAGTTCGGTATAATTGTTCATAGAATTCTCTAACGTTTTCCTTAATTTCTTTTGGATTATATGTAATTTGTTTGTCTTTTTTCCTTGATGCCAATACCATTTTCTTAGCTTGCTCTGTCTTAAGCTGCCATGCTAGGATTTTGTGCGTTTTTTCACCTAGTTCATAATATTTCTGTTTTGTCTTCATTATATTCTTCTCTACCTTATATGTTTGTAATGTTTCATATTTTATTTTTTTATCCGCCAATTCTCTTAGTTGTATCTTCCTTCATTGCTAATTTTTTTTCTATGTTTACTATTTCCCTTTCCAACTGCTCTGTTTCCTGATTATAGTCCTTCTTCATCTTGGTTACATAACTTATTATTTGCCCTCTAATGAATGCTTTCATTGCGTCCCATAGTATAAACTTATCTTCCACTGATTCCGTATTTACTTCAAAATACATTTTTAATTGTTTTTCAATAAATTCTCTAAAATCCTGTCTTTTAAGTAGCATGGGGTTTAATCTCCATCTGTACATTCTTGGAGGGATGTCCTCTAGCTTTACTGTCAATATTAAGGGTGAATGGTCCGATAGCATTCTCGCTTTATATTCTGCTTTTCTTACTCTATCCTGCATACTAGCTGATAACAAAAATAGGTCTATTCTTGAGTATGTTTTATGTCTAGCCGAGTAGTATGAGTATTCCTTTTCTTTTGGGTTTTGTTTCCTCCATATATCCAAAAGTTTCATTTCTTGCATTGATTTAATTATAAATTTGGTTACTTTGTTCTTCCTGTTAATTTTTTTCCCCGTTTTATCCATATTTGGATCCAAATTCAGGTTGAAATCCCCTCCTATTAGTATGTTCCCTTGCGTATTAGCTACCTTCAAAAAGATATCTTGCATAAACTTTTGATCTTCTTCGTTAGGTGAATATACATTAAGTAGATTCCAAAACTCCGAATATATCTGACATTTTATCATAACATATCTCCCTGCTGGATCTATTATTTCCTCTTCTATTTTAAATGGCACATTTTTACTAATTAATATAGCCACTCCTCTTGCTTTTGAATTATACGATGCTGCTGTTACATGTCCTACCCAATCTCTCTTTAATTTCTTGTGCTCCAATTCAGTTAAGTGTGTTTCTTGGACAAATGCTATATCAATTTTTTCCTTTTTCAGTAAATTTAGTAGTTTCTTCCTTTTAATTTGGTTATGTATTCCATTAATATTTACAGTCATATAGTTCAGCGTAGCCATTTTATATTTTGTTTATCTTCTCTTTCCGTTTTCCCATCATTACCTTTCCTCCTTTTCCATTTCTGTTTTCTTATTTTCAGCTCTTTATAAGACAACATTCCTACAACATCCAACATTTTCCTTATTCTCCTATTTATATCTTCTTTATCCCCAATCTCCCCTTCCCCTCCTGAGTTGTCCTTTATCCCTTGTCGGACAACCACATCTCCCCTCTCCATTTGGGTTTGCGAATCCACTCGCAAGCGTCAACTGATTTTGCAGTGACCGCTATTTCCCCCCACCCAGCCCCCCCAGAAAAGATTTCACTTTTCATGTCACAAAGGTCACTCTTTTAATTCCCTCCTTATTCTCTCTATTCCATTACCTTCCCTTATTAATTCTTGTCTATACTATCTATATTTTCCTCTAAGTACAGATACATTCATGTATGCTCATTGTCTCTATTCACTCTTATACCTCTTTACCCGCATACATATCAATCGTGATCATTTTTACTCTCATTACCCGTCTTCATCCCTCAGTCTATTTTTGTCTTTACCCACATACATATCAATCGTGATCAATTTTACTCTCATTACCCGTCTTCATCCCTCAGTCTATTTTTGTAATTGTTCTGCAAATTTTCGTGCTTCTTCTGGATCCGAGGATATTCTGTTTTGTTGTCCTGGAATAAATATTTTCAATACCGCTGGATGCTTTAGTATAAATTTATACCCTTTCTTCCATAAAATCGCCTTTGCTGTATTGAACTCTTTTCTCTTCTTTAGGAGTTCAAAACTTATATCTGGATAAATGAAGATTTTTTGCCCTTTATACTCCAGTGGTTTGTTGCCCTCTCTTACTTTTTCCATTGTCTTCTCCAGTACCTTTTCTCTTGTAGTATATCTTAGGAATTTTACTAAAATAGATCTTGGTTTTTGTTGTGGTTGTGGTTTAGAGGCCAATGCTCTATGTGTCCTTTCTATTTCCATTTCTTGCTGTAGTTCTGGACATCCTAGCGTCTTAGGGATCCAATCTTTTATAAACTCCCTTATATTCTTGCCTTCTTCATCTTCCTTAAGGCCCACTATCTTTATGTTATTTCTTCTGTTATAATTTTCCATTATATCTATTTTTTGAGCTAGTAGTTCTTGTGTCTCTTTAGTTTTTTTATTAGATTCCTCCAATTTCTTTTTTAAGTCTTCTACCTCCATTTCTGCTGCTACTGCCCGCTCTTCCATCTTGTCCATTTTCTTTCCCATTTCTGTTAAGGTCATATCTATTTTATTCACTTTCTCTTCTGTGTTGTTTATTCTTCTTCTTAAATCATTAAATTCCTGTGTTTGCCGTTCTTTAAATGACTCCATGTATCCTCTAACAAGAGAAAGTATATCCTTTTCCTTGCCTTTCCCTTCTTCTATTTCACTGTACTCTTCCTCTTCTTCCTCTGGGTTGGCCATCTGTTGTTTCTTTGTTGCCTTTTCTTCTCTTCTTTCTTGTTTTCATTGTCTTCTGTGGTCTCTTCTTGCTGCAGGTGTTCTGCAGCTGTCGTTGCCGGCTGTGGAGATCGACTCCCCAGCTGGTCCCCCCTCCCGTCGGTGTGTTTTTTTTCATGCGCGGTTGCGCACTTTTACTCGGCTCTGCGAGCCATTTTTGTAGTCCTATTTCTACCGACCTGAGGAAGCACACTTCTCTCTCCACAGCGGGCCTCTTCGGACAGGTAAGGCCTTCTTCTTCCTCCGTTGTCTTCTCTTCCTCTCTTCTTACCGTTGATTTTGGTTTTTCTTTTTTTGTCGCCATCTTCTTTCCACCTTTATACTCACTTTTCTTTAACTTTTATTTCTGTGCCTTTGTATTTTCTCTTGTTTTTCCCGACTTTTCTGGAGAGGGTTGGAGTTCACCGTCCGGCCACTACTCCATCACGTGACTCCTCCTCGCTCTGCCTCATTGATGGATGCCATTGCAGCTGGAAAGCATCGACTGTTTATACACATCAATCAGCTTGTTAATCCACCTTTTTCTCTTCCCCTCCCTTTAGTCTGCTTCCACGTATCGCTCTTCTGTCTCTGTCTCTCACCTCCACCTCTCCAGCTACCCCACCTGGCTCCCTGTCAATCACCCTTCCTCAGTCCACACGTCACCTACTGATCCCTCCCCCCTCAAAGGAAGAGGTTTCAGAGTACACAAAAACACATGCCAAAGATGGCAAGATTTCCTTCAGGGGAGATCTTGTCTGACAAATCCGTTGGAATTATTTGAGAAACATCAGAGTCGGACAGACCAGGAGAGTCATTGGATCTTGTATACATCCATTAACAATGGCGTGAAGCAAGGCTGTGTTCTCGCACCAACCCTCTTTTCAATCTTCTTCAGCATGATGCTGAACCAAGCCATGAAAGACCCCAACAATGAAGACGCTGTTTACATCCGGTACCGCACGGATGGCAGTCTCTTCAATCTGAGGCGCCTGCAAGCTCACACCAAGACACAAGAGAAACTTGTCCGTGAACTACTCTTTGCAGATGATGCCGCTTTAGTTGCCCATTCAGAGCCAGCTCTTCAGCGCTTGACGTCCTGCTTTGCGGAAACTGCCAAAATGTTTGGCCTGGAAGTCAGCCTGAAGAAAACTGAGGTCCTCCATCAGCCAGCTCCCCACCATGACTACCAGCCCCCCCACATCTCCATCGGGCACACAAAACTCAAAACGGTCAACCAGTTTACCTATCTCGGCTGCACCATTTCATCAGATGCAAGGATCGACAATGAGATAGACAACAGACTCGCCAAGGCAAATAGCGCCTTTGGAAGACTACACAAAAGAGTCTGGAAAAACAACCAACTGAAAAACCTCACAAAGATAAGCGTATACAGAGCCGTTGTCATACCCACACTCCTGTTCGGCTCCGAATCATGGGTCCTCTACCGGCACCACCTACGGCTCCTAGAACGCTTCCACCAGCGTTGTCTCCGCTCCATCCTCAACATCCATTGGAGCGCTCACACCCCTAACGTCGAGGTACTCGAGATGGCAGAGGTCGACAGCATCGAGTCCACGCTGCTGAAGATCCAGCTGCGCTGGATGGGTCACGTCTCCAGAATGGAGGACCATCGCCTTCCCAAGATCGTATTATATGGCGAGCTCTCCACTGGCCACCGTGACAGAGGTGCACCAAAGAAAAGGTACAAGGACTGCCTAAAGAAATCTCTTGGTGCCTGCCACATTGACCACCGCCAGTGGGCTGATAACGCCTCAAACCGTGCATCTTGGCGCCTCACAGTTTGGCGGGCAGCAGCCTCCTTTGAAGAAGACCGCAGAGCCCACCTCACTGACAAAAGGCAAAGGAGGAAAAACCCAACACCCAACCCCAACCAACCAATTTTCCCTTGCAACCGCTGCAATCGTGTCTGCCTGTCCCACATCGGACTGGTCAGCCACAAACGAGCCTGCAGCTGACGTGGACTTTTTACCCCCTCCATAAATCTTCGTCCGCGAAGCCAAGCCAAAGAAAAAAACATACACAACTTAGATTTTCAAAAGGCCTTTGACAAGATGCTGCATGTGAGGCTGCTAAACAAGATAGGAGCTCATGGTATTTTTCAGATTTATTGTCAGAGGATGTACGTGACATCACATACAACCCTGAGTGCAGAATTCCCTCAAGGTTGTCTGGCAGGTCAAGTCAGTCGTAAGGAAGGCAAATTACAAGCAGTTTTTGGGCCCATATCAAAGGAAAGATGTACTGCCGTTGGAGAGGGCCCAGAGAAGGGTTACAAGAATGACCCTGGGAATGGAAGGATTAACGTATGAGGAGCATTTGATGGCTCTGGACCTGCACTCACTGGAGTTCAGAAGGATGGGGGAGGGGAGGAGGAGGGGGAGGGAATATTGAAAAGCCTGGATGGTGTGGTTGTGGAGATGTTTCCAGTGGTGGGAAAGCCCAGGGCCAGAGGGAACAGCCTCAGAATGAAAGGACGTCCCTTCAGAACTGAGATGAGAAGTATCTTCAGACAGAAGATGGTGCATCTGTGGAGGCCAAATCATTGGGTTTATTTAAAGCAGAGGTTGTTTGTACATTCTCCCCCTTTCTGCGTGGGTTTTCCCCAGCGACTCCACTTTCCTCCCACCTTTCAAAACATACAGGGGGCTGTATGTTAATTGGGCAGGATGGATTAGAGGGCTGGAAGGGCCTGTTACCGTGCTATATGTCTAAATTTAAGTTTCTGGATTGGTAAGGGTGTCAAAGATTATGGGGAGAAGGCAGGGGAATAGGGTTGAAAGGAAATATTCATCAGCCATGATATGAATGGCAGAGCAGGTGATGGACTGAATGGCCTCATTCTGCTCCTCAATCTTGTGGTCTTTAATCCTGCCTGTCTTCCCTCTCCATTCTCAGCCCTGAAGCAGGATGTCGACCTGAAACGTTGACTATCCATCTCTCTCCTCAGATGCTGCCTGACCCGCTGAGTTCCTCCAGCAGTTTGTCTTTCAGCTCTAGATTCCAGCTCTAGTCTCGTGTGTCTCCAGCTTGTTCTTTCAGTGCACTGAGGAGCAGGGGAGCTCTCCAGTGTCTTTAATATACAGTACCTTGCTCAATGCCACCAAAACTAATGCTCTGGCCTCCACCACATTGTGGGAGGTTGTTGTGTGCAAATTGGCTGCTGTGTGCAAATTGGCTGCTGTGTTTCTGCAATGAAGTTTTAAGGAAATGGAAGCTCATGCTGCCTATTCATGCCCTTCAACCAGCCCTGTCAGCCATCAAGATTATGACTAATCTCACAAGATACAACAGCAGAAGTAGGCCAAACGGCCTGTTGATTCTGCACTTCCATTTAATCACGAGCTGATCCTGATCTTTTACCTCAGCTCCACTTTCCTGCACCCCATGCCCGCAGATTCCTTCCAAATGAATTGTACTCTGCATATCAACTTTATTCTTTCCTCCTTCTCACACAATCAAGAGGAGACAAAAATAAACAGAATTCCCAGGGTTGTTAAAGAAGAAATACTCTCGGTGGGGGAGGGAAAGTCTGACATTTGTTTTGCCTTTTCCCTCTTGTAGACTGCCATCATGCACCAGCCTGTCTTTGAACTGGTCCACCCTGAAGACCGAGATGAATTTCGACTACAGCTGCATTGGGCATTTAACCCATTGCCACCTTCCAACGTGGACCATTCAGGGCCCGGTAAGGCAAAGGATTCTTGACATCCATCGAGGTTGGGGGTTGGTTTACTGCTTCACTGCACCCCCTTGATTCTGGACAAAGAAAAATGGCAGTGAAGCATTACAAAAAAAATCTCGCTGGATGAACTCAGAGGGTCGAGAAGCACGAATGGGAGAAAAAGAAAGTTGGCATTTTTGATCAAAACACTTTTTAAAAAAGAAGCCAACATTCCAATTGCTTTGCTAATAACACTTGACAACAATTTTTTTCAAAAGGTTTGCTTCCTGAAATAAAATTGGGGATTATGATAGATAACTTCAAGCTGAACACAAAGATAATTTCAGATTTGCTGTATCACGTAGGAAGTTGAAGAAACAGTGAATTAACTTTGATTGAATTTAGCCTGTTTAATCGCATCATGACACGTTGCGTTAGACCTAAAAATGTTTTTTTGCTGATTTTCGTTTGTACTCAGCATCTGATGCCTCTCATGTCAGTGTCCAACAATAGTTGGCCGGCATGATACTGCTTTTCCATGGTCGCAATGTCCTGGTGAAACCTTTCACCGTGTTCGTCACTGACGGCACCAAGATCAGCAGGGAAGACGTCCAAGTGTGAATGCAGAAAATGAATTTTCAACAACATGTTGCACTTAAGGGTTTTGTCTGCTTGAAGTCAACTTCAAATATGACAGGAAATCACAAAAATAGGTACATGATAGGAAACGTTTAAGGGGATTTTTGTGATTAGCAGCCCAAAATCCATAAAATACACCCAGAAGTGTTCAGGAAGCAAAATCTTCATTATCCAGTGTAATTTGCATGCTAATTTTATCTTTCATGTGTGAGAATCCCCAGATCCTTCTGAACCACTGTTCTTGTCTTCATTTAAACTATTTTCTGTTTTTTCCATTATTCTTTGCAATGACTATTCAAGCAGAATGCCACTGGTATATTCTGTGGGTTTGAGAGGATTAAGAGGCTATCTCAATTAATCTTACAAAATTCTTTTAAAGGTGGAACAGGGTGGATGCAGGGAGAATGAGCTTCTTGGCTGAGGAGCCTGGAACGATGGGGGAGAGGGGAGGCAGAAGAAATCTCAAAATATAGGGTAGGCCATTAACGACTGAGGTGGAGACACTTTTTCACACATTGGTTGGGTGGATGTCTCGAGTTTCCACCACCCCCAACCCCCCCCCACCCCTGCCAAAGGCCTGTGAAGACTCTGTTATTGGGTTCACTCAAAACTGAGATGAATAGATTTGTACATATTAAGGGCTATGGGGATAGCGCAGGCAAGTTTGAACTAGGTTGGAGGGGACTTGCATAATGTATGCAACAGTATGAGTGAGCCTTCTAACCACAAAACAGTTCCCGTGCCTGTGAATTAATTGTTGCTGTCTACTGTTAGTAATTTCCCTTTTCAATGAATACAGGGGTCTTTGGTTTTTTTGTATGCAGGTTGTGGGACTAAGCACAAAGTTTTTGCCAGCTATGATCCACAGCAGCTTCCACCAGAGAACTCCACCTTCCTGGAGAGGAACTTTGTGTGTAAGATGAGATCTCTCCTCAACAGTTCCTCTGGCTACATGGTAAGAAATAGTTCAAGGGCTGTTATCTCAAATGAAGGGTCATTCAGGCATCACGTGCACACTGGGAAGTGCAGGTTTTCTGCGGCCCCATGGTCTGCCACTAGTTTCCCACGAGACCTCTACTCTCTCTCTGTCTAATCCTGCTGTGGGAAACCGAGAACAACAGGATGATTTATAGGATGAGGTGTTGCAATCCCTAACTATTTAGTCTAGGTTAGATTGATCCTCTCTCATTGGAGTTTGTACGGTCAGTTACCTCAATTAGCATAAAGGAGGATGACAACTAAGGAACATTATCCGGTATCCGGCACCCGGCACATCTTCAGTTGTATTCCCTAGTATCACTGGGTGCTTTGGCCTTTTAGACACAAGACACCCTCTGCTAAGGCAGACCCACACAGGCTGATCAGACCTGGGTGTGTGTCCCAAACTACTTTCAAGCAAAGTAAATAAAAGGACCGTTAATGCAAAGTTGTTTTGACAAACTTGAATTAGAAGTCCACTTCATACTTTCTTCTGTTGGTGCACAGGAGACTGGAGATGCTGGAATCTGAAGTTCAACACAATCTGCTGGAGGAACTCAGTGGGTCAAACAGCATCAGTGGGAGAAAGAATGGTTAACGTTTTGACCCAAAACACTTTGAGAATGATCTCAATGAAGGGTTTTGGTTTGAAATGTTGACCATTCTTTTTCTCCCACTGATGCTGCTTGACCTACTGAGATCCTGGGGCAGAGTGGGTTTTACTTTCTTTTGTCATGTATGACACATTCTCCAGCTGTGAAACTGTGGGTGCTGAGTTTTGTATTCCTGGTGTGACTCTCAGTGCGTACCCCTGACATGATGCATTCTCATTGCTTTGACGTGGTCATGTTCCATCTGTGATGCCCAGCATATGGCCCTGCTCAAACCGTGTTACTTGGTGTTTAACTCCATCTTTGAAAATTGGCATGTAGCCAGGCTCCAGTTGTGGCAGAAGGCGAGCCCGTGCTTCCGTTGTGAGGTAGTGCACCTCTGCTCTACCTGACCCAGCTGTGACATGGAGTGTTACGTCTATGACACAATGTGGTAAAACCACAGAAATGCTGGAGGAACTCAGCAGGTCACTGTCTGACCTGTTGGATGATCCTCTGGCACAGTTTGCATAGCGGTTAGCTCAATGCTATTGTAGCACCAGTGACCGGGGTTCGAATCTGGCATTGTCTGTAAGGAGTTTGTAAGTTCAGTTTCCTCCCACCCTCCAAAGCGTACAGAGGGTTGTAAATTAATTGGATGGCACAGGCTTGTGGGCCAAAAGGGCCTGTTACTGAGATGTTCTCAAAGGTGGGGTGGGTTTTTCTTGTGATGTCCTGGGCTGTGTCCACTATCTTGTGCAGGGCTTTCCGCTCAGGGATATTGGCTTTGTCGCGGTTGTTTACTTCATTGGGAGCATTGCCGGCTGCCTCTGATGACTTAAGTGGTGCAACGTGCGGGAGTAATAGAGCGCATGCACGGGTGTGCAAAGCATCAGTATATGGGTGATGGATCTCAGATGCAGGAAGAGGAGAGCGAGAGCATTAGGATCGCCTGTGTGGCAGGTTGAAAATGAGAAGGTTAGAAGAGTTTAGCTGGGTGGTGTTTGGGGAGTTGAAGAATGCAATGTTGTGTCTCGAGATTATAAAAGAAAAGTCGACTTCACAGTGTGCTGTGAGAAACGAGTGAGTGTATTCTTTATTTGTTTGCAAGCTGTGGTAAATCAGTGCTTTTACAGTGTCCCCATACTTGACCATATTGTAGCCGGTCAGCACACTTTTCACTACACATCTGTAGAAATTTGCCGATGGCATACCAAACCTCTGCAAACTCTTAAGGAAGTAGAGGAGCTGATGTGCTTTCTTCATGTTGTCATTAATGTGTTATAACTTGATTGATCAGCCTCCGCTTGCCCCAGTCTCTTACAGACTGTCTGATAGATCCACCTTGAATGCCTTTCAAACTTTACCATAGAAAGAATGGTGAAAAGTACTTAGAATGGTCCCAATTTCTTCAGTTCCCAATTCTAAATCAATATGTAGTCACCGGGCGGATCACTGAATCATTGCCCTTTTGCTTATCACGAATGTTCACTTGCCAATGCACCTGGTGTACCTGGAAATGAAAAGCTTGTGAAGATTAGTTTAGTTGATATGTTGGACTTCGCAGCTTCAGTTGCTCACGATTGTATCTTTCTCTGTTTGAAGTGACACTAGTTTAATTAAAACCATTTGTTTCTTTTCCTTCTCCTCATTGATATGTTTAGGCTCTGCACATTGAAGGCAGACTGAAGTACCTTCATGGACAGAGCAAGCGGGCGGGAGATGGCTCCCTCCTCCCACCACAGCTGGCACTGTTTGCCATTGCAACTCCTCTCCAGGTGCCTTCGATCCTTGAAATCCGGACCAGGAGTGTCCTGTTTCAGACGAAACACAAGCTTGACTTTTCACCTGTTGCATGCGACGTGAGGTATGTGCCACTTTGGATCACAGCGAGTCCCTTTAAATGCGCTGAGATGCAATGAAAATCTTAGTTGTGTGTGCTCCCCAGTTAGGACAAAAAAAAATTGCCGCTCTCTGGTGCCATTTTGAATTTAAAATTTCACAGAGGTCATGTTTTGCTGCCAGTTTCAGCATTAAGTATCCCAAAATTTAAATCTGTGGCAAAATTTACATTTTGACTTGTGTTCTCTTGTAACTTCCACCTTGATCTCCCCGACTTTAAGTGATGTGCCTGAATCCTTGTCTCAGGAAATGATCAATGTAGCATCTCCGCGTTTATTTTCATGAGATTACTATGTTACCCATGCATCTGACCATTTTGAGGAAGGAAAAAAGGTCTTCGTGCTTGCAAAGGGTTGGGATGTACTTGGATGCTGTTAGGAACTCGGGCAAATGGAAAAAAGGAAGAAGGAGAAACGAGAGGTCTTCAAAGCTGCAATGAAACACCAAATGGAGGCACCATTTTGGGTTCTGTTCACAGTGATTGTTCTCTTTTTTGATAGCAGAATGTGGCTGGTCTTCCTGTGAGATAAATAACTAGCAGAGGATATTGACCCTTTTCAATGTCTTTTTCTTTTCCAGGGCAAGGATTGTGCTGGGTTATTCAGAGCTGGAGCTGTGCATGAGAGGTTCAGGATACCAGTTCATCCACGCACACGACATGCTTTACTGTGCTGACAACCACGTTCGGTGTAAGTTGCGGTTTTCTTTTTTTTAAAAAAAACCTTTATTCACAAAGGAAATGTAGTGCGAAGGCTCTTGCTGTCATTTGCTCTACCATATGCATGTGTATAATAGTCGAATTTTGTGGACCAATTCTTAGGGTAAAATTTAGGGGGTTGACTATTACACGCATACTACTTTTGATCACAATATGGCCCTATGTCGCTCGGATAGGTGGGCAGCTGGGACTGGGTGGCAAGTCTGCATTTGGTGATCAGGAGCATGGCTGGGGCCTAGCTAAGAGTCAGCAGTTGAGACGTTTGGAGCTCCAGTGGACAGGCAGCTGGGGCAAAAAATTGAATTTACATGGTGTTGACTATTACAAATGTATATGCGGTATTAATTCTCTGTGTCATTCAGTCTGTACATTTAGGTTCAATACATAATAGTGTTAGCACTTTTCTCTCATACATAAGAGCATTAGCAGTTGTGTGGCGCCCAGGGTTGTTTGAAGGGCTTTCTTACTGGATTCAGCCTCTCAATGTCCAAGAGTGGAAGAATATTAGACTGAGGTTGTTCTCCTAAACGTGTGGCCTTTGCGGTGGCCACACCGAGCTTCAGTGCGTCCCTCAGCATGTACCTCTATGGCCTGGAATATACCAATCGGCTGCATTCCCTCCTTGACTTCACGCTATACTGGAAGATCAACAACTTTCAGGCATATCTGAGAACGTTTTTCACTTGAGTTGACGATCTTCCAGCACCACTGGATGTCTACCTTTGCGTGCGTCTCTGGGAACAGCCCATAGATCAGTTGTGCTGGTGATGAACCTGGGCAAGGACCCTTGCATCCTTCTCCCGATTCTCTCCTCCAGTCTGCAAAGAAGTGCAGTTCTGCTACAGGAGAGGAAATCGTTAGCTATTGGTTTCACATTTGCTCGAGTTGAGAGGCCATAGCTCAAGTCCAACTCCAGAGACTTCAGCCTCAAACTCCAGGCTGACCCCCCCACGCCCCCCCAACCCCCTGCCTTGCACAGTCTCAGAGCTATGCTGCCAGTGATGTTGCCCTTCGTGGGATGCTGAAATAAACCTCTGTCTGCCCATTTGTTGGTGTAATTGTTCCTGTGACAGCATTTTCAGAGAGTCGTACACAGAAACAGCAAGGACACAGGCTACTGAATCCCCACCAACCATCAACTAAGAATTTGCACTAATTGTAAGCTGATTCCCATTTTATTCTCCCAATGTTCCCATCAACTCCCCCACTCACCCACACACCAGAGGCAATTTACTGCAGACAGTTAACCAACCACCACTCCCCCACATCTTTGGGATGTGGGAGAATACCAGCATATATCTTTTTTATAACTTATAAATTTAAGGGTGAAAGGGAAAAAGTTTAGGGGAACTTCTTCACACAGAGAGTGGTGGGAGTGTGCAACGAGTGAAAGGGGAAAAGTTTAGGGGGAACTTCTTCACAGAGAGTGGTGGGAGTGTGGAATGAGCCGCCAGCTGAAGTGGTGAATGTGGGCTCAATTTTAACAGTAGAGAAGAATTTGGACAGGTCCATGGATGGAAGAGGTAAGGAGGACTATGGACTGGGTGCAGGTCAGTGGGACTAGGCAGAAAAATAGTTTGGCACAGAATAGAGGGGCCTGGGTCCTTTTTTTGGTTTGCTGTAATGTTCTTTGCTCATGTGAATAATGTGATTAATATTTCTGAACCAAAATTAAAAAAAAACTAGTCATCATTGCATTGCTGCTTGTGGGATCTTGCTGTGTGCAAATTAGCCACTTCATTTCTGCCACTGCCACCATTAATTGGCTGTTAAGAGATCACTGGAGAAATGCACGTGTGTTTCCCTAAGCGTCGTTTCTTGATTTTCTATTTCCACACGTCTGACCCATGTCACATGCCATGGGATGGGGTGTTTCTCACTGATCATTTATGTCCACCCCTTTCCCCCCCACCCCCAACCCCCCTTTCCCCTTCCCATTTCCTCCAGTGATGAAAACCGGTGAAAGTGGATTGGTCATCTTCAGATTACTGACAAAACAGAACATGTGGATCTGGGTGCAGGCAGATGCTCGGTTGGTGTACAAGCATGGGCAGCCAGACTGCATCATAGCAAAGCAGAGACTCTTGACGTATGTAGACTGAATCTCCGCACAATTTATTTCAAGCATTTAGAGCTTGCATACACTGTTCAATTAAAATGTTGAGCTGATTCAGAAAATTGTTTGTGAAAATTATTTGGGCGGCCCGGTTCACGTTAGCAGTTGGCGCATTACTGTTATAGGGATTCTAATCTGGCACCGTCTGTAAGGAGTTTGTACATTCTCTCTGTGACCTGTGTGGGATTTCCCCAGGTGCTCCAGTTTCCTCCCACCCTCAAAAAAACGGACGGGGTTTATTGGTTAATTGGTGTACTTGGGCGGCACGGGGGGGGGAGAAACAACTTTGTGTGACCTTTTCTTCCCATTTTAATTGGTCTGTTTTTCACAAGTTCATCAATGCAATACAATATAATGAAGTATTCTAATTTCCGCCCCCCCCCCCCACCTTCCAGCTCAGTCTCTTTCCCTTTCCCGTTTCCTTTCACACATATAATTGATTCATACCTCGTCCCTGACCGTATCCAATTAACGTAGTTTGTTGGTCTGGACTCCTCCCCCAGCCGCACTGCCTGTGTTCTGAAATTTCTTGGGTTTTTTTTGCTTATTCCTTGAAGAAGGGCTCAGGCCCGAAACATCGGCGATATATATCTTTACCTCCTGTGGATGGTGCGAGACTGGCTGAGTCCCTCCAGTATTTCTGTCTGTTTTTACTACAATCACAAAGTCTGCACACTTTTGGGTTTTACATAAATAATAATGTTCTCTGTATTGCTAGCAGTGAAATGGATTCTAGCCTCTCAGTTTAGAGGCTTAAACTAGATCCATTGACACAAGTTCAAATCCCACCCTGGGTGCTGGGAAACTTAAATCTGGTTATTTAAGTAACCCAAAAAGAGAAGCTAGCACCAGCACTGGTAGTTGCACCACCTCTCTGGTTCACCAATGTCTGTCAGCGAAGGAAATCTGACCTAAATTTGACACTTGACCCACAGCAATCTGCAGGACTTCTCACCATCCTTTGAAATGGCCCAGCAAACTATTCAGTTCTAAGCAATTGGGGATGGGGATTAAATGCTAGCCTTACTAGTGCCCACATCCCTGGAAAATGAATGCGAAAACACTAGTGTAATATTAATAGTACAATTACACAACGAGTCGAGCTGCTTCCTCACAATGCCAGCAACGTGAGTTTGCTCCCGACCTCTGGCGCTGTCTGTGTGGAGTTTGCACATTCTCCCTGTGACCATGTTGGTTTCCTCCGGGTACTCCAGTTTCCTCTTGCGTCCCAAAGACGTGCGCGTTAGTAGGTTAATTGACTGCTTTAAATTGATCCGGGGGTGGGGGGGGTGCTGGCAGGTGGAAGAATCTCAGGCAGTTATTCCCAAAGTGGGCGGTGCTGCCCCCCTGAGGACGTGGAAAGATCCAAGGGGGTGGTCCGAATGTTTGTGTCTTGATGATGTAGTCTGAACAGGACAAACACCAGACAGATCAGACAGCAGTCGCCTTGAGGACTGGTGATCATCGCATTTTCACATCTGCAAGAGCCAAGGCTTTAAGTTTGTGAGCATTGCAAGTTATCTTCAGTCTTGTAATGTACAATTATAATATAAAGATATGATTGGGGGTCCCCACAATATTTCTTTGTTTTTCTGGTGTTTTGTGATTTATGTGGTTTTTAACATTTGTTTTTTTGCTAGAAATGCTTTATTTTGTTGTTCTCCTCTGTCGCGGCACACAATATATTCATTTATTTATATTTATGTAACATCAGACAGTGTTAACTTGTATTTCATTAATGCACATTTACATGTGATGCATATATATGTATTAGCCGGCATAGTTTTCGTTATGTATTTATGTCTAACTGTAACTTCTAATGTTAAGTATTCTTAACCATAACAGTTTACAGCGTGGAAACAGGCCATGTCGGCCCTTCAAGTCCGCACCAGTTCACTAGAACAACTCCACTAGCTCAACCCTCCCGTTCTCTGCCCATAACCCTCCAACCCCCTCACCTCCATGTACTCATCCAACCTTCTCTTAAATGACAGAAAGGACCCTGCTGCAACTACCTCATTTGGAAGATCATTCCATTCTGCCACCACTCGCTGAGTGAAAAAGCATCCTCTAATATTTCTCCTAAAGTTTTGCCCCCTTACCCTTAACTCATGCCCTCTTGTTCCCACCTCCCCTGCCCTCAGGGGAAAGAGTCTGTTTATGTCTAGTCTATCTATTCCTTTCATAATTTTAAATACCTCTATCAAGTCCCCTCTCATTCGTCTACGTCGCAATGAATAAAGTCCCAGTCTCCTTAATCTTTCCCTGTAATCCAGATGCTGTAAGCCAGGCAACATTCTTGAAAACCTTCTCTGCACCCTCTCCACCTGATGTGTTTGTTTTTTTTAGTTTTCCATTCGTACTTGTGTTATTATGTCATGTACTTTCCCTAGTCATTGAACTGCTACTGTATTTCCTTATGAAATACATACGCTTGTTTATATGTTAGATTAGTTGTTGTTTTAAAAAGGTGTGTTGGGGAGACCCCGCTAGGGATGTGGCCTAGCCAAGGGGGTGGCACCGTGAAAAAATTTGGGAACCACTGATCGAGGGGGACTCGAAGGGGATGTAGCGGAGAATAAAATAAGATGAGTATAAATGGGTGGTTGACGGTCAGCACGAAGTCATTCAGGCCAAGGAGCCTGTTTTCTATGCTGAATGACTCTGAATAAGTTGATTGTGAGTGTTTCTGTCGCGTTGATCTCGCAGCATGTCTTGCCTTTGTGCTGCTTCCGCGATTATTCTTGCATATGTGCTTCTTATTGCCCTACTTGTCCGAGTCTTCCATTGAGGAATTCACTTCTTTTTCCCCCCACAGGGATAAAGAAGGGATTGATCACTTTCAGAAACGCACAATGCCATTCCAACTACCCTTCTCGACAGGCCAGGCTGTCTTGTATGACAGCAGCTCTCCACTGCTTGGGCTCACCAACCCACCTCCTTCTGAGAATGGCAACTCCAGCGTGGCACAAAATGGATGCGTGGATCCCAACTCACTCCTTGGAGCCGTGATGAGTCAAGGCCAGGCGGTTTATATCAGGCACCCAGCAGTGGAGCCCAAGTATTCCTTCAGCCGAATTGGCGGAGCAGTTGCCAGCGGATCTGCAGCCAATGCATCATCATCCCCGAATGGAGAGAAGAATCTAAAAGAGGAAGATCCCAGCGGGGAAGACGATCTATTGTCCATATTGGATGACATCCTTCAAAGCGACAATGATGAGGGGTTGACTGCCCTCCCCAACGTACTGGAGAGCTTGTCACCAGAGGACTTGGAGCTCATGCATTGGGTGGAGAGCTCACTGAGCATGGACTTGGATGCCGAATGCCCCCTCAATGACATGGTGACAAACGACCAGGTTTTGTCCTATGTCCATGAATCACTAAAGAAGAAGCACAGACAGGGTTCACACCAATCAGCTGGATTGAAAGAAAATGTGGGCGGAGGGGACCAATTGCCTGAATGCTCAGGAATATCACAGAGGCAAGGTGATCGGTTACCTCAGACAGCATCCTTGCATGCGCAGCAGAGCACGTCATCGTCAATTCCTGAACAGTCCTCCAAGGCATGTTGCTTGCGCCAAGGAGCCATGCAACCTTGTAACCAAGCACAAAGCATCCCACAGCAGCACTTGTTACAGCCGTGGGACGTGCATTGGCCCCATTCTCTGCAGCAGCAGTATGGACAAACCTTGGGTCCCGTGCAGCAGCACACCGTCCATAAGCAGCAGGCCCCGAGACCAGACCTTCAACTGCAGCAGCGCATGGAACTATCTGACCAGCAAGTCCCAATGCAGTACTACAACCAACAGTCATGCCATTATGCACTGCAGTCCACCTATCCTAGTCCATCTCCAGTCACTGGACTAAATCCTGCTGCCCCAGTAAACTGCAGCATCAGCAATGGATATCCGAGAACTGTACGGAGCTGTCGAGGGAAGTTGCAACAAAACCCATCCCTTTTTAAGTCACCATCCAGTGCCCCTCCCTGTGTTGCTCCTGCTCAACAGAGCAGACTTGACTTCTGTCATCCAAGCGCTGGACTAACTCATGAACACATGCTTTGCAATCAAACAGACTCATTCCCTGGAGCCAGCCAACCTAATGGGGCGGCATGTCCACTTTTCAGCTCCACAGCACCTCATGTGGGAGGGAAGAGTCCAAACCTTCCTGCATTTCACCCAACATCTCCAATCCCATTGTCCCATGTGAACAAATACTCACACATACACTCAGAGGAACAAAGCAGTTGGTGTACTGTTGATCTCTACAAGGTAAGCTCATGATTTTAATTTGAAGCAAGAACACAGTGGTTACTTAACAATGACTGTCTTATGAGATCTACCGTTTTTAATTTCCTTTTCATTGTCAGATCTGAAGTGGGTCTACATTCAGTCCACATCGGAGAAAGTGGAGATAATGAGGAGTATTCTGGGCACTCCAGAACCCTTTGGAGGCAGATACTCTCATGCAGAAAGAACCTTCACAGAGCATTTTTCTATTCTTTTGGATGTGTAGATTTTTGTCTCCCTCATGGTTATGAATGTAGGAATAACTGAAATGTTCAGGACTGCAACAGATAGATTTGTCCTGGGCAAGCATATCGAGCAATATACCAAGTAAATGAAGTTGAAATTGGGTCAACCATAAGTTGATTGAGCGTTAGAACTGACTTAAAGGATAAATGGTCCACTCCAGTTCCGATGGAATGCATTTCCAACACCTGGAGATTTTTGTGATTGACCAGTGCCTGCCAACCTTGATTCCAATTCCTTCAACCACAACCTCTCAATCTCCATTATTTTGGTTATATTCACTACTGTGGTAAACCACTTGAATGCCGGCGAATCCCTTGTGCCAGGGAAGGAGGTGGGAGGCATCAGAATGGTAGGCCTCCCTAGCTATTGCCTTAGGTGACAGAAAATCGATGATTGGGCAAGGAACTCTAGACCTGTTCACTTTTAAGAGTTATTCCATCTCGAGTGACGAGCAGGTACTCTTTTCATCAAGCACAATGAAGGAGCAATTTTAGAGGTAAAGACATTTAGAAATGAGTGTTTTGTAAATCAAATCCAGTTCAACCTCAAAATGGGAACTTTTGCAAAAGGAGGTTCTTGAAAAAGAAAATGAACTTGGTCTTTTATAATCCTCAAGATATTGTGTGGTACCTATTCTGAAGTGATAATCTTTTGGTTCCTGATTCTTGTTCAGAAAAATGTAATTCCTCTTTCAACATGCAATGTACTGGGTACTCAACCAATAGCAACTAAACTTCCTCTTTTCAAACTGAATGGGCCAATTTTGTGGCAGACATGGCAGCCTGATGCAAACCATCAGTGATCATTTGGCTGGCTCTCTTTATGTCACACCCTTTGAAACACAGAACCATTTAACTTGGCCCTTGGGACACTTCATCATACAGTTTATTGAAAGCGAAGGCCCAATCCCATCATCACTTGGGATAGTCATTAAATTCTGGCCTTTCCTGTGATGCCCACATCCCATGAATGAATATCAAAGGTTCTCAAAGATATATTTGAGAGTACACATGAAGAATAATTAGAATCATGTTGGGCTCAAAAGGCTAAATGCTTAGTACAGTCTGCAGACCTTCCCTTGACCTTAGAAGGTTGGGGTGGTGGAGAGGATCAGTAACTCAGAAGTTCCATGCAAGGAGTTAATGTCTTAAAATTTACGCAGGGCCACTATGGAGTAAAATCGACAGCTTTTCATATAACTGCTTGTAATGTGTGGAATTCATTCTGCCACTTGGTGTCGGCATTTGGATAAATGAAATGTTCAAGGCTGAGACTTTTTTTGGAATGAAACACGCAAGTCTGCAGACCCTGTGGTTGAAGTTTAAAAAAAACGCTGGAGAAACTCAGCAGGTCAAACAGTGTCTTTTATAGAGCAAAGATATGGGCAAAATGTAGGCAGGAGCCTGGGGAGGGGCAGGGGGTGGAGTACAGCCCCACAGGCAGGAGGTAACCGGTGAATAAGGGAGGGAGGGCACAGCAGCAAACGGGAAGAGGGGCGATGGCTCTCTGAATGAAGAGGGAAGGGGTGGAGAGCTGAGGGAAAGTAGACAAGGGAGGGAGAGCAGAGAATAGGTTAGCAGAAACCAGAGAAGACGATGTTAATGCCATCCAGTTGGAGAGTGCCCTCAGACAGAATGTTAGGTGTTGCTCCTCCAATTTATGGTTGACCTTGGTTTGGCAGTACATGAGGCCATGGACAGACTTGTCAGTATGGGAGTGGGGCACAGAATTGAAGTGGTTGGCCTCTGGGAGACCCCCGTCACTGATCCGGACAGAGTGAAGGTGCTGAGCGAAGTGCTCTCCCAGTCTGCCCCCAGTCTCTCCAATGTAGAGGAGACCACACCGGATGTAGTAGACGACCCCTGCAGATTCTTGGCTCTTTTTTAAAAAAAAAAATGTAATTTTACTCCCACAAAATTATTTTCCAACAAAGACGACATTTTGCACAATGAGTAGTTGAACTGGATGATTTTAATTTGGCTTGTTGGGCACTGTCACTAGAAGATTGTAATGCCTGAAAAGCTTTAGAGATAGTGGATGCACCGGTTGGCGTTGACGTGGATTTACAAAAGGAAAATTGTGTCTGAGTCATCGGATGGAGCTCTTTGAGCATGTGACTAGTGGACCAGATAAGGAGGAACCAATAGTGCAATGCTGTTACAGTGCCAGTGACCTGAATTCTAATCATCTGCTGTCTGTAAGGAGTTTGTACCTGTATATTCTCCCTGTCATAAACAGGAAAGATGCTGGAATTGTAGTGGAATTCACAAAAGTGCTTGAGAAACTCAGCAGGTTACACAGCATCCATGGGGGGAGGGGGGTGACCAATGGTTCGGTTCTGAGCCCTTTGTCAAGGTATAAGCAAAAAGCAAGCAGGTGACTGAATAAAAAGGTTGGAGGGAGGAAGGGAGAACAGGCCAACAGGTAAGAGGATATTGGTGAGAGTGTAGAAGAGAAAAAGCTGACAAGTGATGGGGGCAGAGGATAGCTCTCAGTGAAGGGGAGAAGGTAGGCAACTGGAGGAAAGGAGACAGATGGGGAAAGAAAAAGACTCGGGGTGGGGGAGGGAGAAGGGTGGAGTTTAGCAGAAACTGGAGGAGTCGACGTTAATGTCATCTGGTTGGAGAATGCCCAGACGAAATATTAGTTGTTCCTCCGATTTACAGGTGCCCTCAGTTTGGCAGTACGTGAGGCTGTGGATAAACAGTCGGCATGGGAATTGTGTGTGGAATTAAAGTAGTTGGCCACCGGGAGGTCCCTATTGTGCAGTGGTTGGAGTGAAGGTGCTCAACAAGCGATCTCCCAGTCTGCGTCCAGTACCTCCAATCTAGAGAAGGCCACAATGGGATGCAGTAGATGATCCCTGCAGATTCACAAGTGAAGTGTTGCTTCACTTGGAAGGACTGTTTGGGGCCTGAATGGTGATGAGGGTGGCAGTATAACCTTTCCTGCAGTTACAAGGTAAGAACTGAGGGGGCGATTCGTAGGCAGGGGATGAGGGAGTCTTGGAGCAGTCACTGGAGAGGAGAGGAGAAGATCTGTCTGGTGGTGGGATCACGTTGTAGGTGGTGGAAATTGCGGAGGATAACATGTTTAATGCAGAGGCTGGTAGATGGGGACAAGAGGAATCATGCCCTTGATGGGTCTCCGGGTGGTGGGGGCCACGGCAGATGTGCAGGAATTCAAGAGATGTGGCAGGAGAGGGAAGACCACTTTTTTTTTAAGAATGAGTTTCTGCTACAGCTCAGCTGGATCCACTCTCATTCCTCACACACCAGATGCTTGTGGGTTTGAGTTCTAGTCAAGGAAACTTGAGCCCCAAGCCTTCGATGACTCTCCAGCCCATTTTCAGGCCACTCCACTTATTCTGGAGAAAGCTCCAAGTTGCCAAAAGCCAATACGCTGTCCGTTGACCTTGTGCTGCTTGCGTGCTTTTACTCTGAGCAAAGTGGCTGTTGAGTCTGTTTACCTAATGAAAGCACTGAATTTCATGGCAACCAATTGCAAGTGAAGAGCTTTGAGACATTTCTGAGATATGTGCTAAGCCAATAATGAGTCCTTACAGTTCGTCGTGTTGAGCTCCTTGTGTTTTTCCTTGTGGGCCTGAGAGAGGGGAATCCCCAACCTTCAGATCTCAGTGCTTGTGAAGACTTGTCCAATATTTCGACGACTATTTGCTTGCTGCAGAATCCTAGCCGGTTCCTGATTTTAATTGGAAGGAACGTTGCAACCAAAATGAAGCACAATCAGGTGTTTTACCAACAGGACTGCAGGTCTGAAGAGAAAGACTTGCATTTTTATGGCACCTTTCATTTTCAAAATGCCTAAAGCAACAGAAGGCTATTAAGTGTAGTCACTGATGTAATGCAGGAAACACAACAGTCAATTTGCACACAGCCAGCCACCACAAATACTTTACTTTGGCTAGGCTTCGCGGACGAAGATTTATGGAGGGGGTAAAAGTCCACGTCAGCTGCAGGCTCGTTTGTGGCTGACAAGTCCGATGCGGGACAGGCAGACACGGTTGCAGCGGCTGCAGGGGAAAATTCGTTGGTTGGGGTTGGGTGTTGGGTTTTTCCTCCTTTGCCTTTTGTCAGTGAAGTGGGCTCTGCGGTCTTCTTCAAAGGAGGTTGCTGCCCGCCGAACTGTGAGGCGCCAAGATGCACGGTTTGAGGCGATATCAGCCCACTGGCGGTGGTCAATGTGGCAGGCACCAAGAGATTTCTTTAGGCAGTCCTTGTACCTTTTCTTTGGTGCACCTCTGTCACGGTGGCCAGTGGAGAGCTCGCCATATAACACGATCTTGGGAAGGCGATGGTCCTCCATTCTGGAGACGTGACCCACCCAGCGCAGTTGGATCTTCAGCAGCGTGGACTCGATGCTGTCGACCTCTGCCATCTCGAGTACTTCGACGTTAGGGGTGAAAGCGCTCCAATGGATGTTGAGGATGGAGCGGAGACAACGCTGGTGGAAGCGTTCTAGGAGCCGTAGGTGATGCCGGTAGAGGACCCATGATTCAGAGCCGAACAGGAGTGTGGGTATGACAACGGCTCTGTATACGCTTATCTTTGTGAGGTTTTTCAGTTGGTTGTTTTTCCAGACTCTTTTGTGTAGTCTTCCAAAGGCGCTATTTGCCTTGGCGAGTCTGTTGTCTATCTCATTGTCGATCCTTGCATCTGATGAAATGGTGCAGCCGAGATAGGTAAACTGGTTGACCGTTTTGAGTTTTGTGTGCCCGATGGAGATGTGGGGGGGCTGGTAGTCATGGTGGGGAGCTGGCTGATGGAGGACCTCAGTTTTCTTCAGGCTGACTTCCAGGCCAAACATTTTGGCAGTTTCCGCAAAGCAGGACGTCAAGCGCTGAAGAGCTGGCTCTGAATGGGCAACTAAAGTGGCATCGTCTGCAAAGAGTAGTTCACGGACAAGTTTCTCTTGTGTCTTGGTGTGAGCTTGCAGGCGCCTCAGATTGGAGAGACTGCCATCCGTGCGGTACCGGATGTAAACAGCGTCTTCATTGTTGGGGTCTTTCATGGCTTGGTTCAGCATTATGCTGAAGAAGATTGAAAAGAGGTTTGGTGCGAGAACACAGCTTGCTTCACGCCATTGTTAATGGAGAAGGGTTCAGAGAGCTCATCTGACCCGACCTTGTTGGTTTTCGTGCAGTTGGATAATCATGTTGAGGAACTTTGGGGGACATCCGATGCGCTCTAGTATTTGCCAAAGCCCTTTCCTGCTCACGGTGTCGAAGGCTTTGGTGAGGTCAACAAAGGTGATGTAGAGTCCTTTGTTTTGTTCTCTGCACTTTTCTTGGAGCTGTCTGAGGGCAAAGACCATGTCAGTAGTTCCTCTGTTTGCGCGAAAGCCGCACTGTGATTCTGGGAGAATATTCTCGGTGACACTAGGCATTATTCTATTTAGTAGAATCCTAGCGAAGATTTTGCCTGCAATGGAGAGCAGCGTGATTCCCCTGTAGTTTGAGCAGTCTGATTTCTCGCCTTTGTTTTTGTACAGGGTGATGATGGTGGCATCACGAAGGTTCTGAGGCAGTTTTCCTTGGTCCCAACAAAGCTTGAAAAATTCATGCAGTTTGGCATGCAGAGTTTTGCCGCCAGCCTTCCAGACTTCTGGGGGGATTCCATCCATACCTGCTGCTTTGCCACTTTTCAGTTGTTCGTTTGCCTTATATGTCTCATCCAGGGTGAGGACCTCATCCAGCTCTAGCCTTAGGGGCTGTTGAGGGAGCTGGAGCAGGCCGGAATCTTGGACTGAGCGGTTGGCACTGAAAAGAGATTGGAAGTGTTCTGACCATCGGTTGAGGATGGAGATCTTGTCGCTGAGGAGGACTTTGCCGTCTGAGCTGCGCAGCGGGCTTTGGACTTGGGGTGAGGGGCCGTACACAGCCTTTAGAGCCTCGTAGAAATCCCTGAAGTCGCCAATGTCCGCGCTGAGCTGGGTTCGTTTGGCGAGGCTAGTCCACCACTCATTTTGGATCTCCCGGAGTTTGCGCTGAAGATGGCTGCATGCGCGACGGAAGGCTTGTTTCTTCTCTGGTCAGGACGGCTTTGTAAGGTGAGCCTGGTGGGAAGCTCGCTTCTTTGCCAGCAGCTCCTGGATTTCCTGGCTGTTTTCGTCGAACCAGTCCTTGTTTTTCCTGGAGGAGAAGCCCAGTACCTCTTCAGTGGATTGCAGTATGGTAGTCTTCAACTGATCCCAGAGGGTTTCAGGGGACGGGTCCATGAGGCGGGTTGCATCGTCGAGCTTTGCTTTGAGGTTTGCCTGGAAGTTTCCTCTCGCTTCGTCTGACTGCAGGTTTCCAACATTGAACCTCTTTCTGGGGGCTTTACTGTTCCTGGGCTTTGGCTTGAAGTGAAGGTTGAGCTTGCAGCGAACCAGCCGGTGGTCAGTGTGGCATTCCGCGCTAGGCATGACCCTGGTGTGGAGCACATCTCGTTTGTCACTTTCTCGCACCAGGATGTAGTCCAGGAGGTGCCAGTGTTTGGATCGGGGATGCATCCAGGTGGTCTTAAGGCTGTCCCTCTGCTGAAAAAGGGTGTTTGTAATGACAAGCCGCTGTTCTGCGCAGAGCTCCAACAGGAGGCGCCCATTGTCGTTGCACTTGCCGACGCCACCACAAATAACACTGTAATAATCCCCAGGAATATCTGATTGTTAGCACACAAATGCTTCAGCCTTTGACATGAAGGCCGGCATGGTTAGTGTAGGGGTTAGCGTGACACTGTCACAGTGCCAGCGACCGGGGTTCGAACTTGGCGCTGACTGTAAGGAGTTTTGTACATTCTCCCCGTGGGCTTTCTCTGGGGGCTGCAGTTTCCTCCCACCTTCCGAAACGTACCGGACGTACTGGGTTTGGAGGGGGGGGGGAAGGTTCGTAGATTAATTAGGATATTTGGGAGACACGGCCCAGTAGGGCCGGTCACTGTGCTGTATGCCCACATTTAAACTTGAATATGATTGACCATGCCATCCTTTGTAATAGAATTGCAAATAGACTTCTCTTTCTGTCTCCACTGTTATCTCTGGTGTTCCCGAGGATCTTTCTTTTTAGCCCTTCCTTCCTATCGGCAACTTCACCTGAAAACAAACCTTCAGTTTCCATGTGTAAGCTGGCAGTGCCAAATCTATCTCACTGCCACCTCTCTCCACCAAGCTGTCAGACTGCTTGTCAGTGTACAGCAATTGTTCCACGGTCATCTATTGCCGAGCTCTGGCTCTCCGCCCCTCCCTGGCAGTTGTCTGAATTTGACCAAACTGTTGCTATTTTATGTAGCCCTCAGACAAGTTTCTGATTGTATGTGCTTGTCGAGGCGAAGTCTGTCTACCTCTGGATCCTGACAAAACTCCACCCCTACCTCTGCTCATTTGTTGCTGAAACCCTTGTTGATACTTTTATTCTCCTGAGACCAAAATTTTCCAAGACTGTCCTGGCTGAAATCCATCTCTGAACTTTTATCTTGGGGGGGAAATAAAGACCTCTGCTAATTGCACTATGTCTTGTTCAGCCAAGGCAATATCTTTGCTTTGAAGCACTCATAATCGTCTTCAGTTCCCAGCCTGGCTTCACCTCTGCCATCCTTTAAATCCCCTCCATCCCTACAACCCTCTGAGATCTCTGCTCTCTTCCAATTCAAGTCAAGTTTATTGTCATCCAGTTGTACAAGTACAACCCGACAAAACAGCGTTCTCTGGTTCTTGATGCAAAGCCCAGTCACATAACCAGACAAACAATACATCTGCAAGACAAGCATTTCATCTATACAAATAAATATTGTTTCATGAATATGAGAGTCTTGGATGGTTAGGGTGAGCAGATCCTTTTGTCGTGCAGCATTCTCACTGCCCTTAGGAAGTGAGAATTCCCCCCTCCTTTGCTCACCCCCAATTTCAGTCGCCTGTCATGTCTTAAGCTTCCGAGGCCGCAAGCTCTGGAATTCCCTTCCTCAACCTCTTTGTCTCTCCACTTTGCTTTCTTCCTTCAAGTTGTGCGCTTTGTCCCAGCTTTTGGTCATTTCTCTTCTATCTCCTGTGGGAGTTTCTTCGAATGCTTCGCTGTATTAGAAGCTTTATATAAATGAAAAATATTACAGTAAAAGTCCAAAAATCCGGATGCCATGAAATCCGGATTCTCCAATTTTTGAAACTTACTGGGCTTCTGTGTGCGTGACTGCCACAGATGCAGAGCGGCAACAGATGACTACGCTTAATACAGGTCATCTTATCACAAAGAAATTCATTTGTACACTGGATTTTTCTTCTACAATGTTCATTTTAAACATTTCAAACTTTGCACGCTTTTTTGTTGTGAAACAAGTTTCCATTTTTGTCAAATGTTGACTATATTTTTCTTTAAAACGCCTCATTTTTGATAAAGTATTTTGTATTTGCTAACGAATAAATGATCAAAATTTACCTGTTCATCTCTCCTTTATTTCTCCTCAAATTTGAATTTTTAAAAGTACTGCCTGAGAATCCAGAAAATCCAACAATCTGGATCGACCCAATCTCTGAGCAGTCCTGAGTTTAGGACTTTTATTTCCTTTGGGGAAATGACATCGTATTGTACTTTTCCAGAAGACACAGGAGCAGAAATAAGCCATTCGGCCCATCATTTAATCCTGAGCTGATCCATTTCCCCGCTCAGCCCCACTGCCCAGCCTTCTCCCCATAACCTTTGATGCTCTGCCTAATCAAGAATTTATCGATCTCTACCTTAAATACACCTAATGACCCGGCTTCCACAACTGCCCATGGCAACAAATTCCACAGATTTACCACCCTTCAGGAGGAAGCTGATAGGAAGGACATGCAGATTGGCTGTGCTGGGGTACGAAAGGTCAGGAAAGGAGATTGTTAGCATATGAGGAATGATTGTTGGCTCTTGGACTGTACTCGTTGGGAGTACAGAAGGATGACGGGGGAACCTCATAGAAACAGTTTGAACGCTGGAAGGCCTGGACAGAGTAGATGTGGCAAGGATGTTTCCCATGGTCGGGGAGTCTAGAACAAGAGAGCACACCTTCAGGATAAAAGGGCGTCAATTTAAAACAGATGTGAAGAAATTTCTTCAGTCACAGGGTCGTGAGTCTGTGGAACTTGTTGCCACAGGCGGCTGTGGAAGGGAGGTCGTTGAATGTATTTAAGGCAGAGATTGACAGGTATTTGATTAGTCAGGGCATCAAGGGTCATGGGGAGAAGGCCAAGGAGTGGGGCTGAGTGGGAGGATGGATCCGCTCATGATTAGAAGGGAGGAACAGACTCGATGGGCCAATGGTCCGACTTCTGCTTTTGTATCATGTGATCTTGTTGTGAGATGGGGCGAGTGAAGCAGAAGATACAGCATTCCACTTTGTGATGTCTGCTTTCCAGATGACTGACCATATTTTTGGTCAGTGATAGCAGGCAAGGCTCTTCATTCGTCCCAGATACAACAACAGAAAGAGCAGAGGAAGCACAAAATGGCCTTAATCTATAAGTCCAGTTCCCCAAACAATTGACCATCCCTCATCAGCTTGCTTCATGGAGATAAAGTGAGGTTTTTATTAGATATTCAGCATGGTAGCAGGCCATTTCGGCCCACAAGTCTGTGCCGCCCAATTTACACCCCATTAACCTATAACCCCGATATGTTTTGAATGGTTGGAGGGAACTGGAGCCCCCGGGGAAAACCCATGCGGACACAGGGAGAACATACCAACTCCTTACAGATGGTATGGGATTCGAATCCTGGTCCAGTCCTAATTGCTGGCGCTGTAAAAGTGTTGCGCTAACTGCTATGTGTGTGTGTTCAAATTTTTTTTCCTGCCAGGTATCCTCACTGAGTCACCTTCCAAAGAAAGTAGAGCAAGGAAGGGGGCAGGTAGATAAGTGTCTATGACTTCTATCCAATTTCCTTTTTCAGATGACTGAAGATTCCAATGACGTTCTCAGCTTTCACCCCAATGTGAATGGTACTCCTATTTTTGGGAATGGCTCTGCACAGTAATGGAACATCTGACTTACTGTGAAAGGAACTGGCACTGTTTCTATTCCAGATATAAATGTGCAACTCCAAACATCGGCTTGGCATCTAGCGAAGACTCCTTTGGGCAAACCCTATCCTTGTCACAAGGGTTGCTTTTTAGATTTTTCTTCAGAAGGATTTTCTCAAGTGAAGGCTTGCATTAATCAAAGTGAACACTGTGAATAGTCCTCACATTGGGTGGCCAAATGCAACAGGAAGTGGCAGGACTTTGAAGGTAACCAAAGTAACGCAACATGAGAAACTGGTTGTTTTAGCCTTAAAGGAAGATTGTCATCAAATGTTTGCAGTAGATGCCATTTTATAGGGCAGCTCTTCCTTAATTAAGAAATTCAGTTCTCGAATGCATCTAGCTGATTGTGTTTTGCCAGGTTTTCAGGCAGAAAGGCAAGTTGCACCCTGACTTGCAGTCGATCCTTTGAAAGCTCAAGGATTGGTGCGGGGCAGTAGATAATCAAAATCACCCTACACCCATGTCTGAAGGCATCTGTGTTCCTCAGCACTGTAAATTCTTTGAGAATTAACTTGATGCTTTGTTTTGCAATTGGGGACCTGAACTGTATTCAGCCTTGTGAGATTAATGCAGTCTGCTCAAACACCTGTGGGAGGGGTTCTTGTTTTCTTTTGAAAACAAAAAGCACAGTTTTGAAAAGAAACTCTGATCCTCTTTCAAAGCAATGTTGGCTTGCACCTTTCACTCTTTTCTGATTTGGAAGAAAATGGCTCAACCAGTTTTGGAAGGATTTTCAAAGGGATTTCTAATGCCGTACGTGGAGATCAATGAGTGGGAGCAGACAGCGAGGCACTTACTCCGCATGGGGGTATCTTTGCCTTTGCTGTCCTGTTACTTTTTGAATGCAAAGGAGTCCCTCGCGAAGCCAGGTTGATCCAGTGAGCTCCCAACTCGTAGCACAGAACACAGACCAGCGCAAATTTAAAAACGATGACAAGGTGGGCTACGTAACTTCAAGTGCCTTGTACTCTCCACGTCACTCGAGCAGGTGTTGCCTTATCCCCCTGTCCCTCTTGGGTCCAGAATTACCTCAAGAAAATGCCACCAAAAGCCTTTTAATAGGGAATACAGTACAATGGAATGAGATTGAGGTACTTAAAAGCTGAATTAATCACACTTTATTCATGAAGAGCTTATTAATAAATTGGATCCAGTTAAAGAAATATTTTTGTATTGTAGTTTGCAATAAATGGGTGAAGTTAAGGAGAGAGGACAAAATTGAAAAACAATGCGGGAGAAAGAAAAAAATAAGGGAAGGCGTGAGAAGTATTGGAGAGAAAGAAGAAATCAGCCATGGTGAAAGGGATTTCATTGACCATAAAGCTTCACCAGTGATTAATCTTTTGATTATGACTGATTTATTGTCTTTGAGCTAGATCTAATCAGCCATAGATTTTGAGTTGAAGACTCTAAGTGTGGGGGTGGGGAGGGGAAAAGAAGACCATTGAAAAAGAAATGAACAAAAATATTTGTCAAAGAACTTTTTAAATACATTTCATAAACCTACAATTTCCCAGTATCCCTCCAATCAACAAAAAAACTAAATATTCAAATATGATTTCCCCTATTTTGAAACATTTCTCACTGGCCAATGAATGGAAATATGAAGAGGGGCTCCACATCTTCACAGAATAAATTGAGCTGCTATACCTGCATTTTGGCAAAAAGAAAAGCTCTTATTAACCTTAAAATGGACCTTTATAACTTCTCTGTCTCATAATGAGAAGAAACGCCGGAATGTTATGATTGTATCTGGATAATTCAAATGATACAGAATTTGATAAACAAAGAGTTAATGATCTTAAATTAATGACTAAATAAATATTTGACAGTCTGTTTCTCTTAACTGAATAATGGTGTTCCCAAGGAAAATATTTGCAGATCCAACGTCTTCCAACCTTCTTCTGCCTGTCCTCTGGGGAAGGTAACTTGTTTGCCCAAGATTGAACGACTGGGCATTTGATTTTGGACTATTGACACATTGGGTCATTGATGGAGAATTTTACACTTTGGAACCAAGCCTTTACAGAAAGTTTGAATGAATGCATGGGGAAAGTTTGATCTGTAGTTATTGTGTTGACTTTAGGGCTCTGATAAAATGAAACTTTGTCATCCTGTCAACTTTTAGTTCATGTTCACCAGGATCTGTAGCCGGATTGATAATCTTCAATGCAACAAATCAATTGAGAATAAGTGGCAAAAGAAATTAATCCCATTAGTGACAATTCTTTCTCTGGGTGGCATTTTGCCCTGATATAAATGCATAGTCTTTTGCAGTGCTGTTCCATTCTTCACACAGGGATTAAATGTGGGCTTTAACTCGAGCCAAATCTCCCCATAGACTTGAAAATGCAATACTAGGTGTATTTGTTTGCCAGTCCTGCTGGAAATCCTCCAAAAGTTGATTTTTTTTTTGCATTGCATCCACTTGGAACTTAGGAGGATGCAGAGCACAGATTGGAGCTTGGTCAAGTTGACCTAGTTCTTAAATATACACCAGGTGGAGCACCGGCTGAGGATGTTGCATTCCAAATTATTATGCAGGAAATGCTTCATCTGATTAGAATAGATGAAAGTGATTTTTTTTTCCCCCCTGAAGACAAAGCCTTGCTGAAGTTGGCTGCCCTTCTGGTTAATTTGGTCAACACTCTCTCAACTGTGGAATTGAGGCAATGCTCAATTGTTGGTAATAGGGGTCTAAATTTATATTGGTGTCTAAAACTGATTTGGAAGAGTCTTGACTCTTGATGCCTCCATGGCCAAACAGCCCACTAGCAGTTCTGGTGTGAAGCAGGACCAGACAGGCAAGATGGCAGAGGTCAGTACCCCAGGCATAGGCCTTCAAGTGAATTGAGTTGGACCAAAGTGGGTAAATTTTTAGTGAGTATGAATTTACCTCTGAAAATAAAAGGTGATTCTCGCACCACTTGAATCATATCTTCTTTCGCTCAAATATTTTGGTGCAATATCTTAAGGTGAGGCTTTAATTGTTTTTAAATTTTCAACACAAGTGGCTTTTTCAATGCAACCCTTTCCTGGAACGTGGTCCATTTATTGCAAACCTGCACAAGGAGAAAGGCTTTTCTTTAATAAAACAGAAGTTTTTCAAAGAAATGAAGCCATTAACGAGCAGCCATCTACGACCGCTAGTCTTTGAGATTACTGGTGCCTCATGCCACCCCAAGCTTCATTTTATCCAGTTCTGCTTTGTGTTCTCCTCTGTGACGGTGAGGCTAGCTCTTGCCTATGCTTGGTGAATTTTCAATGGACTATCTTGAGGTGGTACCTTCCTTTCCCAGTGCAACCAGAAAATTTATTTGAAGGGGCCATTAATGAAAAGACCTCGAGGAAGGAAATGTCCAGGTCTGGCTGAGAATGACAGCTGTGTGCCCTTTCTGTTGGTGTCCCTAGCGGTTAAATGTGTGTCTGCGTGTTTTGCTCTGAGGTCTGGAGAGCGCTGTTTCATTGGTTTGCACTTGTGCAGGCAGCTGACAATGAACTTGAATAAAGTAATTCTCCCATGGATGTAGCCTCTATAATTGTCGTTTCCCATTTCCTCAGGAGGTTTGGAATGCATCCTCAAAATGCCTTTGCTCTGCATGTGATTGCTGTAAAAAGCCAATGGCTTTTCTTCTGGCTCAGTACTACCACGAAGCTTGCCATTCCTGACGTGACATTCTTGATCATCCACAGTGTCAGGACCAGGATGATCTGCAATGCCTGACTATTCCTCTCTTGTAGCGCAGGGCCTTTTAGGTGCTCCCAGCCTTCCTCCCTCCTCATGATTGCAAGTACTGATTAACTGCCGAAGTTTCAATTCAGAAAAAAATAATCAAGTGCCATTTTCAAAGCAGTCTGGCTCAAAGACAGAGTGGCGCAGAAGCATAACGGCAGCTAACAATCTGTGCATGAGATAGGATTGCATTTTCTTTGACTACTCGTGTCTCTTTGGCGCAGTGCAGCAAAGGCAAAAGGCAACACAGCAGCAAAAGGGAGAAAAAATGCATGCAGTGCAGCCTTTCTCTTGCTGCACCAGGTCTCTCTTCAACTTTGCGACGTCCTTCAGTGAACACCATTTGTGTGCCAAAATTCAAGCTCCTGCAAACAATTGCAGAATTCAAAGAGCCCTGGGAATTGCGGGACAAGCCCGAGGGACAGATGCCTGTGTTGGATAAGATGAGGAAGGCCTTGACAATGTAGTGGTGGGCACAGCCAGAGCATGATTGATGCAAGAAAACGTGTGAAACTCTTCAAGTAAGGAAGAGGCAGCTGAAGATTTACCTAACTTGAGCCAAGCAAAAGGGCAATTTCTTTAGAGTGACAGGCTTAACAAGAAAGAGAACAATACAGCAAAAGAAACCTAAAATTGTGTATTGCTTCCAATGCAAACTTGGTCCTCAACTTCAACCATTCTCTACCTTATTTCGGTTATGGCCCCCTTTGGACTCTGCTCAAAGTTTATGGGCCCCCCTTCACTGCGAAGCAGTCAGATTTTTGCTTCTCTCCTTCTGACAGCAGAACAATTTTTTTTTTTTGGTTTTCTGTTTTTATGGGGTGAAAGAAAAACAAGGCTTTTACTTAAATGTGCTGTGACCCACCCCCGCCGCCCCCTCCCCCCCCACAAAGGGGAACTGTAGGGCCCTGTTGAGAATGGCTATCTGTCTTTTTTTTAATGCTGTCCATTGGCAGAGACCTGAGGTGTGCTCCTATTCCAGTGTCATTCAGGCCTGTACAAGATGGTGGAAGAGCAGCCACTCCCATGACTGCTGGGAGTACATTTCACCCTTAAACAGTTTTTTTTGCACTTCAGTATCCACAGTCGTGTTTCTTTAAATCGACTGCTTTTTCTGTGTCATGTTTGGCTGCTGCTCAGTACCACACTGGTCTCACTTACCTTTTACCAAGCACAACCTGTCCACTTCTGCTCCCATTATCGAGACTGGGCATACTGTCATCATAACCATCTGAATCTGTTGTTCATCAGAAGGTCTTTATACCTGTGGCCCTGGTACCAACTGACAAAAATCACTTCGTATTTGCCCATTTCCATGTTTGTATCAGAAAATTTTCCAGAAATCCATGTCAAACGTAACTGACGTCCAGATCATGAAATGATGAGGGGATTTCAAAATATTACTCACTTAAGGGAAACAGCAGCAGATTGATATAATTGAGTAGAACTGACTAGCAATGTGAGATGTGTGGCATACAAATGTTTTATGTCATGAAAATGTACAATTTCTTGTATCAATGTTTTCATTAGTGAGCATGTATGATTACACTGGATGACAAAATTTTTCAAAAAGTTTGTTTCCTGAAAATTGGGGATTATGATACAGCTTCAAGCTGAACACAAAGATAATTTCAAATTTGCTGGATCACGTAGGAAGTTGGAGAAACATTAAATTAACTTTTATTGAATTTAGCCTGTTTAATCACATCACGATGCTGTCACATTGTGTCAGTTCAACTGACCTAAAAATGTTTTGCTGCTTGTACTCAGCATCTGATGCCTCTTGTGTCAGTGTCCAACAAATAGTCGAACGGCATTGATGGACTCCAGTTGTCCTGATACTGTTTTTCCATGGTCACAATGTCCTGGTGAAACCTTTCACCGTGTTCGTCACTGACAGCACTGAGATTAACACAGGGGTGGGGGGGGGGGGGACGACACAGAAACTGAATTTTCAATGGCATATTGCACTTTATGGTTTTGTCTGCATGAAGTCAACTTAAAATATGACAGGAAATCGCAAAAAGAAGTTTTTTTTTTAAAAGTACGTGATAGGAAAATTTTAAGGTGATCAGTTGCCCAAAATCCATAAAATACACCCAAAAGTGTTCAGGAAGCAAAATCTTTGTGGTCCAGTGTTATTAATTGTGGCTGCTTGTCTAAACTGTTGCTTTTTTTAAAATGAGAATGCGTTAATGTCTGGTTATGGCGACGAAGTGCAGCAGGTGTTTGTTGGCGATGGCAATTTTTCCTCTGCTGTTAATCAGTGTAGTTGTACCCATGCATGGTGCTTTTTGGGGTTTTTTGTGGATAGAAATCCAGGCGCCTTCTGTGTCAACCTGGAAATAGCTATACAAAGTTCACATGCCTGATTCACCCTTTCTTCTTTCATTCCTCTACCTCCCTGTTTTAAGGGAGGCATTTGCACGTGTGCTCAATGGGTTAACACTTGCAAAAATAGAAGATGCAAATTTTAATAGAACGAGGTTAGATGGTTATATCATGACAATATTCACTCGAATTGGTGTTTAGTCTTTCTGTCTCGAACTATTCCACTTGTGATAGATATTGTGCAAAAGGATAATACACAACAAGACAATATAAGAGCAAGGCTTCTGCTCTTGGTTATCATGGCAGTCAAACTCTCCCCCCCCCTGCATTCCTACTTTTCATTTGGGGTCATTTTGCCCTGTAACAGATTCAGCTGAGAGTAGAGAGTGTTCTGTTCACAAACCAAAGGTGAGGGTACAGTTTTGGTCTCTTTGTAGAAATGTGCGCCTGTTTGAGAAGAAAGATCAGCAAAGAATCACCAGACTAATTCCTGGGATTGTTCTATTACAGCAGCTTGGGGAGATGACAAGAATTTGGAAGAAGTCATGGAAACATTTAAAAATTTTTTAATCTGGTAGCGGCTGGGAGCTTGTTGGGTGTCGAGACCTTGGGCTTGCATGCTCGCGATCAGGAATAGGCCTTTTAGGACTGAAGTAGGATCATTTTTTTCCAACTTAATTATTTAACGGTGAAATTTTTGAACTCTCCACCCAGCAGGTTCTGATTGCTCAGACATTTATAATTCTCAGTGAAGGTCAAGGATGCTTGAATGCAAAAGGGATCAGGGGCAATTGGCATAGTGCAGCATGAGATGTGGACCAAGCTCCAGGGGCTGAATGGCTTTCTCGTCCTCAAAGTTCTAATGTCCAATCAAGCGCTTGGATATTTGGTTCCACAAGTTTGCTGGAGTTGATCCAGTGAAGCTTTACTATTAAGGATTATAGACTTTGATCCATTTACATGATACCACCTTCTACCCCAGTATCTAAAATGCATTGAGCTCAGTGCTGAAAGCCTCTTTGCCTTTTGGTGGGGGAAATCCTTGCACCATTTGCAAAGATCAGCCTTGAACCAAAAGGAAGTTCTGGAGTGAAAATCAAGAGCAGTGGGTCAGTTTTGGATTGCTTCAGTAAAAAGACAGGACAAGTTCAATGCACAGAACGGCCTCGTTCTGTGCTCTGTTCTTGCATGGTTTACATGATGATGAGCATCAAAAGGAATAGAAACATTTTGTAAAAAAAAATTATGGTTGCTTCAATCTTGCCAAAGATGATTACCAAAGGCAAGCTGTGTTGACTGACTGTGTATTGTTCATTCTATATATGTGCATGCAAATGGTTTACTTTTACACCAATAAAAATAAAGATTTAGCTGCTTATTCAAAATGTCTCTTTCCTTTTGTGTTTTATTTTGTTTTGTGGCCCACATATCAAGTCTTGAGAGAGGTGATGGGCTGCATCAGTTTTAGTGCATTAATTATGGCAGCCCTTCATTAATCTTGCTTTTACCTAAATATTCCTCTATCTTCCACGGGATGGTGCACGCAACTGTAAGTGGCAGAGGCTGCAATTTATTTGATAGCGCCAGTGGGCGATTTAACCAGACGTGCCACATTTGTGGCTGAAATAGGCCATTGCTTTGGTCTGCAAATTATGGAGATTGTGGAATGTTTTAAAAATTCTCCCCTTATTTTGATGGGTCTTTGTCGTGAAGTTGGAAGTGGGATGTTCACTCATGGTGGCACGATGTACAATTCCATTCCCAAGTCTTCAGAAAATGAAGCAACCCATGCCCGCATAAAGCGAGATCTGGACCCACCTCAGACTTGAATAAGTGGGGTAAGTAACATTTATGCAACACATCATCTTCTAACAGAGTATATGTACGTCCTGTTGTATTTTGAGCCAAAGGTGGTGATTCTACTTGAAGGGGGTATCTTCCCTACACACCTGCCATCTTTCTCTTTCCTGATGTTCAAGGTTGCAGCAGGGGAGGTCCTGCTGACAAAACCATTGTCGATTTCTGTCACATCACTCTGGCAAGTTGTTGAACCAGGTGGTGTCCATCGCAATTGGAAGAGCGGTAAAACCCCTCAGGCCCAACAGCTTGAATTGGAGTTGAAATGACTCCCAACTCTTTGTTAAAGAATCAAACTCTTCCACCCTCTTCATTAAAGAGGGCAGCATGGTTGGCATAACAGTTAGCGCAATACTGTTACAGCGCCAACGATCGGGACAGGGGTTTGCATCTGGCACTCTCTGTCCGGAGTTTGGACATTCTCTCTGTGTTTGCGTGGGTTTTCCCTGCAGGCTCCAGCTTCCTCCCACCGTTTGAAGAACATACCGGGGATTGTAGGTCAATGAGATGTAATTGGGTGGCATGGGATCGTGGGCCGGAAGGGCCTGACACTGTGCAGTGTCTAAACTGAAATGCAAAATACATTGGAAATTTGTTTCTGAAAAGATAGTTTAATATTTCAGTAGAAATCTTTTACCAGGTACCAGCTGAAGGATTTCATTGGTTGTAGCAGTGATGCTGACAGATGCCTCCTGATTTCCTCTTTGGTCATGGGGGTTCCCTAATCATGTTGGTCTTGAAATTGATCCTATTCGCCTCGGCATCTGGTCCAAATAGCCACCTTCTCCAATGAGATCCTCGACCCAAGTCCAACCATTCCTTTTCTCCTTCATGAGATGACTAAGTTTAAATGCTCCTTAAGCAGAGCAGCGAAGCACCCTTGGGTGCAGGAGAAGAACGGAACAAGGTTGTTGCCAAAGGATTCCAAAAAGAAAAGCAAAGAAAATTGGAGTGTTTGGTGCCAAACAAAGGTTGCTACATTGTTTGCATTAGGAAGAGATCTGTTTCCAAAGACTCAAGATTAATTTATCCCTGATGCCCTAATCATGTGCTTTTTGCACATTTTTGATGCATGACTTTGACGCATGAATGTTCTTGAAGGACGTGCTTTGTCACTTTTGCACAGCTGAGCAGTGAAGCAGAGTGAGCAAGATTCTGTTTCTGTCCACTGTGGTGTGCGCAAACTAAAGAGGGGGGCAGGCAGATGAACACCCAAAAGCTGAAAGAAAAGCAAAAAATGCTTGAAATGCTCAGTTGGTCATGCAGCGTCCGTGGAGCGAGAATATTTCTGGGTGATCTGAGGGTTTCTGTCGCTTTTTTAAAAACTTCAGACCCAGCAGATTTATACTTGATGGTTCAAGCCTCGTATGGTGTTTTTGGTTACTGCTGGCCATGTGAGTGAATTATAACTGGCAGGAGGTATCTACTGTGAGGAGGCAAGTACAGTAAAAGCACCATTTGTAATGGGGAACAGGAAGCATCGTTGTGCTCTGATAGATTGAAAAGTTATCTGTTCTGTAACGTCGACACCAGCTTTACATTCGAGCTTTCAGCTCGCACTCATGACTGACACTTCAGAGCAATGTTGAGGGAGCATTGATTGTCTACAGGGTGGTAAACCGAGCCCCTTTACCCACACATATTCCTGCAATATCAATGGAGAGAGTACTGGAGGACTGCTAATACTGTGGGGTTTTTTTCTTCTCCCTGCAACCAAGGCAACTAAAGCACGTTAATTAGCCATCTGTCCTTTTACTACATGTGGGACCTTGCTCTGAACAAACTGGCTGCTGCAGTTTCCTCCAGTATAGACGTGCCTAACAGTCCAATTTTGCAGACCAATTTTCGGGAGAAAATTTAAGGGGTCAACTATTATATTACTTTTGACCGCGGTAAGCGCCTGTGTCGTTCGGGGTGTTGTGAGTTTGGATGGGTGGGCCGGGGCCTAGGCGAGACAGAGTCTGTGGACAGGGCATCGGGAGCTTTGGTGGGTGGGTAGCCAGGGCATAGATGAGAATCCACGATCCGGGCGTCGGGAGCTCTGGAGGATGGGCGGCTGGGGCCACAAATGGGAGGGGGATCAACTTTTACACCTGATGTATGAAAAATATCAGATTTGGGGGTCCAAAATGGGGGGTGGGGCAGGGTGACTTTTACACGGTGTCAACTATTAAACATATATATATACAGTCACTTTGCAGCTGACCTAAAACTGCATCACCTGCCAGAATGCAGCTACATTCAGTTTACTAATAGACAAATAGACATAAAACCACAGTGAATAATTTTCAGTGTATCAATTTACTCAGATGTGTGACCCTTTCAAGTATAGGTCAATGTGGTGGTGAAATTTGATGTATAAATGCAAATTCTACTACCCTTTCTGTGGAATATTGCATCATTATTCTTGTACTGCAAATATCGATCCACTGACAATTGTCTTGCATTCATTATACAGGATCGTGACTACTAATTGTCTGGCAGTGAGCAGAAAACCTATCCAGGGAAGGTTGCAAGTGACATCTAGGACTGCCCTGACAGTTTCACAGAAGCACACTGTTCCAAACTTCAGCCTTTGGAACTGGAACCCATCGATATTATAAATGAATGTAACTGGCTGTAAGAAAATCCCAACATTGCTTTTCCTATTTTGATCAGAAAGATATTTTGTATTTCATTTTAATATGGGTAAAAACATAGTCTTTTGCAAAATTTCTGCTTGGCTTGTAGCACATGAAGTTCCTTGCTTTCTTTTTAAGGACCACCATGGGAATTATTCAACAGGAAGCTGCATAAAAGCAAGATTTCAGGCAAGTGGAAGTTTAAATAAATCTGATGAAATGCTCAGCAGGTCAGGCAGTGTCTGTGGATAAAGAAGCAGTTAACATTTTCAAGTCAATTATCTTTTGGTAGGGAAATAACATTGTGCATGGCAAAGCAATGGTAATTACCTTTTTCTATTGAAGCCCATGGTTTTTACTTCCATTATTTCAATGCATGTTATTCACTGTGATGTATAACCTTTAACAGGACATGCTTCTGTGATGGCAGTGACCAGAATAAGGCCAAGACTAAGAGTGACAAATATGATTAAGTTGCCACTGTACGGTAACTTTAGGTGAGGAGCAAATGTTAAGTTTGGAGTTTTGAAAGTCAAATCTCACTGATGTCTCACCGTTGCCACGCATTGGGCTACTGTTTCTGCATTGTAGATCCCAAAAAAATCCAACACCTCCCTCTTCCTACCCCCCCCCCCCCCCCCCCCCCCCCCCACCATTTCCTCCCTCACTTCCATCTATGGCCACAAACAGACCTTCCAGGTGAGGCAGAGCTTTTCATGCACGTTGTCCAACCTATGACATTTCTACTACATTTGGTGTACTTGGTTTGTCCTCCTCTACGCTGGTGAGATCGACCGCAGGTTGGGTGACTGCTTCATCCGAACACCTGCACTCTGTCTGCAGGTCGAAGCTGTAATTCCTGTTTGCCATCCATTTCAATTCCCTTCACCATTCCCACACAGAAGTGTCCACCCTTGGCCTCGCCAGGATGTGGCCAAAGTAAACTTGAGGAACAGCGTACCATATTAAAAACACACGGAAATGCTGGAGGAACAGAGCTGGTCTTGCAGCGTCCATAGGATACAAAGAAGTATTGCCGACGTTTTGGGAAGTTTAAAAAAAAATTTATAGACATACAGCACAGTAACAGGTTAATTTAGCCCACGAGCCCAATTACACCCGATTGAGCTGCAATCCCTTCCCCCCAGTATGTTTCATACGGTGGGAGGAAACCGGAGCCCATGGGGAAATCCCACGCAGATACAGGAAGAACATAGAAACTTCTTACAGACAGCGAATCCTGGTCCTGATAGCTGGCGCTGTAAAGGTGTTGCGCTAACCACTACGCCAACCGGAATAAGCATGCAATCTGCTTATTCTTTGAAGAAGGACTCTGGACTGAAGTGTCGGCAATATATCTTTGTCTCCTATGGATGCTGAAAGACCGGCCAAGTTCCTCCAGCATTTTTGTGTGTTTTTATGACAATCACAGTGTCCGCAGACGTTCAAGATTCACAATGCATCATATTACTCCTGGATAGCCTTAAACTCAGTGGCACAAACATTGATCCTTCTAATTCTGGGTAACTCCCCCACCTCTGTCTGGTTCCACTGTTTCCAGCTCTTTACCTACTACTCCTGAACATAACTCCTCAGTGTTCTCTGGCTCAGCACCCCTCCCACCTTTAGTCCAATACCGTAAAATCTCTTAGCCCCTCTCCAGCTTCTCCCCATCTCATTTTTTAAAAAGAATTGCAACTTGATACACAGTACTTGTTATCACCTCTTCCTACTTTAGTTTCAATAAAGGACCATTTCTACCCATGAATGCTGCCTGACCTGTTGAGTTCCTCCAGGTTCTCATTGATTGCTCAAGCTACAAACTGTACCGAACTCTGATATGAAGCAACACAAGTATTTCCTTTAACAGTCATTAACTACTACTAGTTATCCTCTGCCACAAAGTGAATGGTGTTTGAATTCTCCTGCAGATGCTGAAAATAACATTTAATTAAATAAAATTAAGACATGCAGCGTGGTAACAGGCTCTTTGGGCCATGAGCCCGTGCCATCCAGTTTACCTACAGCCCCTGGTACGTTTTGAAGAGTGGGAGGGAACCGGAGCCCCTGGGGAAAACCCACACAGACACTGGGAGAACGTCCAAACTCCTCACAGTGTTCGATTTGAACCCCAGTCCTGATCGCTGGTGCTGTAACAGCGTTAACTGTGCTGCCCTGTATATACACAGTCAGATGACCATGTTGCCCAATTACACCCAAATTAGCCTATTTTGGAGGGTGGGAGGAAACTGGAGCACCCGGAGGAAACCCACACAGACGCTGGGTGAACATTCAAACTCCTTACAGAAAGCATGGGATTTGAACCACGATCCTGCTCTAACTGTGCTAACCATGTCACCAATATTTATCGGAAATAAAAAATGTGAGCTGCTAACAACATGGAATAGATTGTGACCTCAGCAGTTCTAATAAACAGTTTTGACCTGAAACATTAACTTTTTCTCTTTCCTGATCTGCTGAGTATTTCCTGCATCTTCTCAATCCTTCAGGTTGTGATGAATTGAGAGTTTTTAAGTGTCAGATTTTCCCATTCTATTTTTTTTCCCCTCTGTGTAATTCTGCTTATTTTCATTGCCCCTTCTGTAACTGATTTAACCCTGAATGGCTTTTAATTCACCCTCTTGCTCATTCATTCTGCTGTTTATTTTCCAAAGTTACAATCTCCTTGGTTCCACTTGTGATAGATATTGTGCAAAAGGAAAATACACAACAGACAATATGAGAGCAAGGCTTCTGCTCTTGGTTATCATGGCAGTCAAACTCTTTCCCACCCCCCCCCCCCCCCCCCCACCACGTTCCTACTTTTCATTTGGGGTCATTTTGCCCTGGAACAGATTCAGCTGGGAGTAGAGAGTGTTCTGTTCACAAACCAAAGGTAAGGGTACAGTTTTGGTCTCTTTGTAGAAATGTGCGCCTGTTTGAGAAGAAAGATCAGCAAAGAATCACCAGACTAATTCCTGGGATTGTTCTATTACAGCAGCTTAGGGAGATGACAAGAATTTGGAAGAAGTCATGGAAACATTAAAAAAATTTTTTAATCTGGTAGCGGCTGGGAGCTTGTTGGGTGTCGAGACCTTGGGCTTGCATGCTCGGGATCAGGTATAGGCCTTTTAGGACTGAAATAGGATCATTTTTTTCAACTTAATTATTTAACGGTGAAATTTTTGAACTCTCTACCCAGCAGGTTCTGATTGCTCAGACATTTATAATTCACAGTGAAGGTCAAGGATGCTTGAATGCAAAAGGGATCAGGGGCAATTGGCATAGTGCAGCATGAGATGTGGACCAAGCTCCAGGGGCTGAATGGCTTTCTCATACAATTTCTTGTCCTGTGCTTATTCCTTGAGCTTCTAGATTAGCCAGACCACCAAGAGAACATAGAACACTACAGCACAGTACAGGCCCTTCAGCCCTCCATGTTGTGCTGACCCATATATTCCTTAAAAAGTTACTAAACCCTCCTTACCCTGTACCTCTCAACTTTTCTTCCATCCATGTACCTGTCTAAGAGTCTCCCTTATGTTCCAGCCTCCACCACCACCCCTGACAAAGCATTCCAGACCCCCACAACTCTCTGTGCAACATACACTTCTATCAAGTCTCCTCTCATCCTCCTTTGCTCCAAAGAGAAAAGCCCCAGCTCTGCTAACTTTTCCTCATAAGACTTATTTTTCCAATCTAGGTAACTTCCTGGTGAATCTCCTCTGCCCCCTCTCCACAGCTTCCACACCCTTCCTCAAATGAAGTGACGAGAACTGAACACAATACTGTAAGTGACTCTGGGCAAGATGTGTTGCTGGAGCTGCCGAAAGATGCCAGGATGAGCCCAGTGGTGCTGGAAGGCCTTCTCTGAGGGCCCAAATGAGCACATTTGCAAGCCCATTCCCACTGTGAGCTACCCTCAAGATAGCAGTGGGGAAGAGGCAGTCTCTCTGCCCTGTGACAGGGAAGCTCCTTTGTAGATGTTCAGGGAGAGAGGTTTTGTGACCTATCCCAGTTCATCCCCAGCAACTCAGTAAGTGGGCTCTGCTTCATGGTCTGATCCCTTGCACACAGGGAGATGGATGCCAGTTGCTCTCACCTTGGCAGAATAGATGCTTTTATCAGCCTGAAATGTATTCGTCTATCAGCTTAAAAATCTTCTCATCATTGCCAACTGTCTGTACAAGCCTTCACCTCCAACTCTGACCCAAAGGCCCGACCCCAGAGCCTTAACCAGACATTGACCCTTGAATACCAATCCATCCTATAACCCTGTCCTGAGCCCCAATTATAGCTCTTAAACCTTCAAATTTGAGACTCTCAATCCTAAACCTTGAGTTTTTACCCAAAGCCCGGAGCCCTAACTTTCAACTCTCGGCGCTAACCCTAAGCACGATCCCTACTTTCTGCAAACTGACAACCTTGTTCCAGCCAGGTGTGACTGATGGAAAGTAGTCTGATGCCCTCCGCAAACCATCTGCAACATACACTGTCTGAGTTGATAAAGCCATCGCAGAGACCACCCCCCCCTCCCCCAATAGAAATGAGATTGTTCAGTGTGTACCAATTCAAGAGCATGGTTAGTGCAACACTGTTACAGCACCAGTGACCTGGGCTCAAATCCCATGCTGTGAGGATTTTGTACATTCTCCGCGTGTCTGCGTGAGATTTCCCCAGGGGCTCCGGTTTCCTTCCACCCTCCAAAATGTACCAGGGGTTTGTAGGTCAATTGGGTGTAATTGGGCAGTGCAGTCTGAAGAGGCCTGTTAGTCAACTGTGCTGTAAATAAAACAAAATAAATTTAAAGTATGAATGTGTTGAATGGACAGAGAATAGTTGAAAAACAAACGTGTATTGACTCTAACTATGTAAGATGTGCATTTACATTTCTCAATGGAAATATTTTCTAATAAATTAAGTCTTCTTGAAGGAAGAAAAGGCCGAGCTCTTTGTGGTTTTGTGCTCCTTTCCTGGTTTCCAAAAATCCGAGGGAATAATGCAGACTTGGTGCGAGAAAATGATGCAAGACCTCTTTAATGTTACCTCAAACTATGGAGTCTCTTAGGATTCTCACAGTAAAAAAAAATTCTGCTTGTCAAAGCTCAGCTGAGTAATGAACAACAGGAGTCCAGTTCCCCAAACCCCATTGATTCTCTTGTTCTTTTCAAAGAGGAAATGTTGTTTTTGGTTCTTCAGAGGCTGAACTGTGCACACAAGGGATGGGACACTGGAGCTTATTCATGCTGCAGGCATTTGTGCTTGGAATTGCGTGAGAAGGAAGTCATGCGGTCCAGATTCAGCTCAAATCATTCACTGACAACACTTTTTTTAGACATACAGCACAGTAACAGGCCCTTCCGGCTCATGAGTCCGTGCCTCCCAATTTACACCCCATTAGCCTACACCCCCCACCACCCCTGCTCATTTTGAACCGGAGCCCCCAGGGACAACCCACGCAGACACAGGGAGAACGTATAAACTCATTAAAGACAGCTTTAACAACTGCACCAACAGTGTTGTCCTATCAACGTTAGATAAGCAATATTGTGTTCTCCAATTTTTGCATAAAATATTCTTTTGATTCTGTGGAATTGGTCACTCCGTTAGCTTGCTGTGACTAGGAGGCTGCTTGGCCCATCAAGTCAATGTCAGCTCTCAAATCCATCCCATTCCCCCATTTTTATCTGTGACCCATTCTCTCTCATGTGCCCAATGTCTCCCACATGAATTTCGTGCCACCCATCTGCATTAGGCTGTGTCTTATATGGAAAGAAACCGGAAAATTCTGTCTCCCCCACTTGTCTGGACAACTTCCACTCCATCACACTCTCACTCTCACCAAGTTTTCTTCCCTTTCTGATTGGTACACGACAAAGATCTTTCACCGAAGGATGATTTCCCCAGCTGCTGAGGTTTTGTGCTGATAAATGTTCCTGACGTTCACTGTTCTTTTTTTCCCATGGATGATGCTGCACTCACCTGGGTGGTTGGGGGTAATGGCAACAATGCCTCTGGTGCGGACCCAGGAGAGCAGAGATGCAGTGCTGCTCCGAAGGGTCCAACTGCCTGCCCCAAACACCGGCGGCTTCGTGCAGGTTTAAACAGCCTGTTAAAGGAGTTGGTGGTTTTTTTAAACTAAAATCTGCAACCGCCAGGGTCTATGGCCAAGATGGTGGCGCATGCGCTCAGAAGCGAACCATGAGGAATTGCGTGAACTGAACGGGGAAGGAGCAGCAGACTGGCGCAGGGCACCAGAAATGGGGAGTACACCCCCGCCCCCCCCCCCTCCTCTGTTGAGAAGGAGAAGCAGAGGAGACAGCCCTGCAGGTCATTGACCATTGAAGGGCTCAGCAGCTGAGGGACCCACACGGGCTGCAGGCGACTCGCGGTCAGGGGACCCACACGGGCTGGATGGAGACTGGAACTAGGATTCAGAGGGTGCTGAGGGAAAGAAGGGCTCCCGAGGGGCTTCAGGCTCTGAAGGCTTCCTGATTGGAGGTTCGGATCTGGAGCTCGGGCTGCCGAACAGGAGTCCAGATGCAGAGACTGCGGGAGGGCCGGAGGTGAATCCACAGGCACCTCGTATCTCTGAAGGGGTTCTCTTTTGCTTCTTTCTCTCTTACTGTCAGGAGTGACACTAATGGCAACTCTTTGCCTGTCTTATAGCAGGCAGAAGGCAATTTCATGTAATATTGCATGTTCCGTACTATAACAGCCTCTCTGATCTATGAGCTGTCCCCAGGGATGCATATAGTCAGATGTCCAGATCAGCTGGAAGACCATCAATTTGGTGAAAGACTCCTTTTTGTCAGCCCGAAACCCGTTGGTCGTCCAGCCCGCGGAGATGTCAGGGAGGAAGCGCTGCCAACTTGCACATTCCAGGCTGCAGGAGTATGTGCTGAGGGATGCACTGAAGCTTGGTGCAGCCAATGCGAGGGCGCTGTGGGGCAGGACCGCAGTCAAGAGTCCTCCCGTTACCGGGCACTGAGGGGCTGAGATCAAACTACAGAGAGGGGAGAAATGACAAGGTGCCACAGGAGTGGTAACAGGGTACTGAGAGAAACTAATGTAACGATGTATATTGATGGTAATGTGTGAATATGACTGACATTATGGGTGTAAAAAGACTTTGAACGATGTTCTTTTTGGTAAATGATTTATTGAAATAAGTTGGTGTTTGAAATCTCCCTTTTTTTAAAATACTGCTTTGGAACAGTCTGATCCAATTACATACAGGTATACCCCTCTTTACAAAATGAGAGCATTCCCATGAAATGGTGTAAAGCGAAGGCCCATTCACTGCTGTTGGAGGCTATTTTTGTAAAAGTGAAAACCCATTCAAATCCTTTCGTAAAAGCAAATTGTTGTAATTTGAGTATTTGTGAAGAGGGGTTTACCTGTATTTCCTCCCCCAATCCATTTTCAACCAAACCTTTGGCAAATGCACAGTTGATGAAGCACTGGGCACTGTGGCCTTCGATGGGACAGTGTGTGTTAGGAGTGAGACTCTCGCTTGTGTGCAGGAAGTACCTAATGGGGAGAGTCCCTTTCACTGCCACCCGAGTGAGTTCTTGGTGCTTATTGGTGAGTTCTGACAATGACTCTGATGCCAAAGACCCATGCGTCACAATCTACTAGCTCCTCCCACAGGGCCTCAAGGACATTCTGTGATGGATCAGTCGGGTCATTGCCCCAGGAACAAGAGAATGCAAATACAAGTCCTTTCAGGGGCCGACTCTCGTTTTCTCATTGCCCTGGCCTTTCTAAAGTAACAGTGTGAATGAAATGTATCTGAAGCAGCAGGATCAGCCATGGGGTGGTGGGTGGGTGTGTAATTTGCGATTTTTAACTGGTTTATTTAATCAATCTGTAGAAAAGTATTGTTCAACTAACAGTTTTAGCTGCAGGCCTCACACTCGCTGCTTCATTTGCTTTGAGAAAATTGTGGATTTTAGATCGTGTTGAAGAGGGCCTTAGGACCATCGAAAGCTACAGCACAGGAACAGGCCCTTCTAGTCCATGCCGAACAATTGCTCTACCTTGTCCACTGCCCACTGACTGACACCTGGATCATATCCCTCCCATTCATGTACCTGTCCAAAATTTTCTTAAATGTTAAAACTGAATCTTCATTCATCACTTCAATTGGCAACTTGTTCCACACTCCCACCGCTCTCCGAGTGAAGAAATTTCCCCTATGTTTCCCTCTATGGCAACACGGTTAGCGCAACGCTATTGCAGCACCAGTGATCGGGACCGGGGTTTGAATCCCGCGCTGTCTGCAAGGAGTTTTTATGTTCTCCTATCTGTATGAATTTTCTCCAGTGGCTCCGGTTTCCTCCCACTGTTCAAAACAGTGGTGTAGGTCAATCGGGTGTAATTGGGCGGCCTGTTACCGTGATGTATGTCTAAATTATAAAATGAATCCTTTCCCCTTTATTCCCTAACCAAGTGTTTTTCAACCCTTTTCCACTCACATCCCACTTTAAGTAATCCCGATGCCATGGGTGCTCTGTGATTAGTAAAGGGTTGCTTAAGGTGGAATGTGGGTGGGAAGAAAAAGTTTGAAAACCACTTTTTTAATCATACCTAATTGACTTGTTATGTGCATGGTTTCAGAACTCCAAAGGAAATGACCATTTCTCTCAAGCAAAATATTTCAGTAACAATTGGGTCTGGAGCAGTGATTCTCAACCTTCCCTTCCCACCCACATCCCACCTTAAGCAATCCCTTACTAATCACAGAGCACCGATGGCATAGGGATTACTTCAAGTGGGATGTGAGTGGAAAGAAAAAGGTTGAGAACCACTAGTTTAACCCATGCCCTCTAGATTTTTATCTTTCCCACCCTCGGTGGAAAAGCCTACTTGCATTGACTCTATCTAAACCCATCATAATTTTGTATACCTCATGAAATTTCCCCTCGTTCTTCTACGCTCCAGGGAGTAAAGTCCTAACCTTTGCCTATAACTTATTTCATCAGAATCTGGATGTATTGTCATGAATAACTTATGAAATTTGGTGTTTTTGCAACAGCGTCATCGTGCAAAACATTCATATTACTAGTGAAACAAAAACTAAGGCCGTGTCCGTGGTTCATTGTCCATTCAGGAATCTGATGGCGGAGGGGAAGAAGCTGTCCTTGTGCCGCTAAGTGCTCGTCTTCAGGCTCCTGAACTTCCTTCCTGTTGGTAGCAGAGTGGCTGGGGTGGGGGTGGTGGGTGGTGGGGGGGGGGGGGGGGGGGGGGGAGGGGGGGGTCTTTGAGGATAGAAATAGCTTTTCTGTAGTTCGGTGACCAAAGCTGTTCACAATACTCCAAATTCGGGCCTCACCAATGTCTTATACAACTTTACCATAACATCCCAACTCCTGTACTCAATACTTTGATTTATGAAGGCTAAGGTGCCAAAAGCTCTCTTTGCAACCCTATCCACACTTACAATTAAATTTTTACATGTTATCTATAACACAGAAGAAGCCGATTCCAGCCATTGAAAATCTTGCACGCAATTGACCTCAACCTCCATGTGTTGTTGGAGGGTGGGAGAATATTGGAGCACCTGGGGAAAACCCACACATGGGGAGAACGTACAAACTCCTTACAGGCAGTGCCAAATTCCAACCCGGGTCACTGGCACTGTAACAGCATTGTGCTAACTACCACATTAACTGCTCCCCGTGCAGTAATTTGGAGAAGCAAACTCATCAGTACTAAGAGTGAATTTCCCACAATCCAACAGCAGTTGACATGTTAAGTGAGCTCAAGGACATTTCTGGAACAGAAGGGAGATGTGCATCTGGATACTTTCACGGCTTGTGGAAGACGCAGTGTCAGACTGAGGAAACAAAAGCTCTGCTGGCCTTTGCTGTCGGTCCTTATTTGCATCTTGGTGTCAAGGATTCTTCCAAGCGTTGAGAGAGATTTCTGAGTACTGAGTTGCGGACGATTGCAAATTGGCCCAGGGAATCGCTGCGTGCAACGCAAAAGCTGCAGGCACTGAAATCGTGCCTAAACAAAGAATGGCTGCAAGAACTCCAGGCAGCATCCGTGGGTCAAAATGGTCAGTCGACATTTTTGGGTTGGGACTCTTTATCAAGATGGAGACCTACTGTCTTGGGCAAGGTTAATTGTGGGTCACTTTGTGGCAGAGTTTGAAGGGCGAGATTAATGACACAAAGTTGATGGGGAAATGTGGCACGAGCTGTGAATGGGCAATAAATGTGGGGTGAGGGGGGTGGGGGAAGATGGGAGCCACTTGCTGATTAAGGGGGCCATTCTGAGAATAATTTGATTTAAAATTATAGTCTATGGGGGTGTCTTTCATGAGGCAAGTTACAGTCAAGGGCAGAATGTTACACAGCCATCCAAATAATGTCATATGTGGCTGGAAATAGTCACAAATAAGACCATAGGACAAAGGAGCAGAAATAA